>NW_026294617.1:105794530-106394530 GCF_007827085.1 Peromyscus californicus insignis
CCAGTCTCTGTTAACAGAGGAGCCATTGCCTTGATCCTGTCTCTGCCTCCAGCATTATTTTTCTCATGTTTACACCTCAATACAGGGATAAATATTTTCTTTCACTATCCCATGGTCCTTGTGGTCCTTTCTTCTTTTCTTGTGCACTTATTTGTCTGTGTATCGTGCATGATGTGTGATTGTGGTGTAATCCTGTGTGTGTGTGTGTGCAAAAGCCTGTATGGGTACAGGCAGAAGCCAAAGTGGGGGGTGGGGGTTGGGTCTCTTCCTCTATCATTATCTTCCTCATTCATTTGAGACAGGGTCTGTCACGGAGGCTGGAATTTTCAATGTTGGCTAGGCTGGAGTCCTCCAGTCTCTACCCTCAGTGTGTGGTTACAGGCAGAGTCTAGAGTTACAGGCATGCTTTGGAGTTACATATAGCATATTTATGATGTGATATTTTATATGAGTGCTGGGAATTCAAATATAGTCTTCTATAGTAAGAGCTCTTATCTATTGTGCCATTGCCCTAGCCCAGATCCCTTCTAAAGTGTTCATTCCCATGACGTTCTAGTTACCATTATCAACAGCTTTCTCTTAGCTATTTGTTCCCATCCATACTAGCAAATAAATGTCGATGTCATTTCAAAGGACATCAAATGAAATATTTTAAGGCACTGAAGAATACTTCTAAGGCACTTGAAACGGCCCCCATCAAAATACCCAACCAAACAAAACCCAACTAATATCCCCTACTTCAGAGAAGGGGAAATTATTTGTATGCCACAAACTATCTCTTGAAAGATTCGTGTGTTCCCCTTAGATTTTCTAAATTGCCTCAGGTTTCTTTCTCCATGCAAAACACTCACTGGGAAAGCAAAACCAAGCATTTCAAACTAGCATCTGTGTGAACAAAGCCTTAGTCTAGTTTATAGGCCTGAACCCAAGGGGCATTGTCTCAGATGCCTCTAGAATGAAATGGAATTAGCAATTACACAGATCTTCTCCACTAGAGTTGCATTAAAAATAATTTAGCATACTTGTTACGTATACTTTAATCATATTATCCCAAAAGTAACCAGCTACTGATCTCAGAGGTCAGTCTGTAATTACAACAAATATACAAAGGGGAATACAGCCCTAGACACTGGAATGGAATGCTGCCCTGTAATTCATCTGCCCTCTCTTTTTTTCCTACGCGGTTCGTTGGCAGAAGTCACCTTCTTCTCTTCTTACAAAGTGTGAAGAGGAAAAGCATTATCAAAATGGTGAACTGCTCAAAATATTAAAATGAAGAGTTGACATCACACAGAAAGATAACCTCATCTCTCAAGCATCTTTGTTGTTATTGCTTTTAAATCTGGCATGCATTTTGAGAATAGCTGCATAGGAATATCAAGTCTACCACTGGAAGAGGAATCTTAATTAGCCATGTACATGTATATTTAACTCATGACCTTTGCCTGAAATGTAGAAAAAAATGTGTAATTTTCAACACTCTTTGTTTCATGTTTCCATAGCAAACTATACTTCACCGTCACAGATTTTCTTAGAATCAGATTTTGTGCTTCTTGAGCATAGAAAAGGAGATCATTTTTCTGCTACCCATTCAGGAATCTATCTGACCCATTTATCTCCTCCTGTGGATAATCTCAAGGTGTCATAAATGCCTAGCCTTCTTTTCCCAAAGTTTTGTGTTTTCCACCAAGATCTATAATCTTATATTTCTAAAAAAATACTTTCTCTACTTAGGAAAATAGATCATTGATAGATTCTGAAGTTGACAGTTACCTAGAGCATCGGATAAAAATCATACAAAAAAAATCTAGACATTAGGTTAGGTAGGGATAATCATAAAAAACTAAAATTATGACTTTTAGTGGAATATTTTTTTTCTTTTTCTAACAGCAAGAGAAAACACCTCATTCAAACAGAACATCATGTTTTTATGTAGCTGTAGCTTTGTCCCATCTCTTGAGCCCAAATGCTTTGAATATAGAGAAAGCAGTAACCTGACCTTTGTCTCACAAAGACCATGAACAAATGCTTGTGCCTTTTATAGTACACTTTAATATATAATAATGGGTGATTTCACACTTTTGATATGAAAACACAGACCATACAGTTTTCTAATACATCTTGCAATCTCAGTTTCATTTTGTTTTTGTGTCCTTTATAGTACCTGGCAGCTTGTTGCTCTGTACATCTCTATTTTTGGCTGTCCCACTTCAGTGTGAGTCATCTTAATGGTTTTAGCTGCAATGAATCACTGTTTGTCAAGCTTGCTTTTTACCATGGCCCAAACATGATCAGAGAGCTCTCATTCACATCCATGACCCTTAATATTTGCATATACATTGTACCAAGTGGCCATCACGGCTTCATGTCAGGGCCCTTGTTTAGATGTTGTAAGTAAGAATAACACTGGTTGATTTTTATGATTTCACTCTTAATTTTCTCAGCACTTTCACCAAACCTCTTCTTTCCTTTCAGCTCAGAGACTCCATTCCCCTGACTAATTTTTAACTCTGTGTACTTTATAATAGGCTTCTCCCCTAACTTTCTAAATTTTGTCTTGAACAAGTCTGTCTTTACTGGAGCCCTTCTGTCCATAAACACAATCAAACTTCATCAATTCAGGAAATAAACTTATGTTTTCCTCAGTGCTGGAGATTGGACCCAGGGCCTTCTACATGCTAGGCAAGCACTCGACTACGGAGCTCCATCCGGAATCTGTAAATCCTATTGGTACCACCATCTGTCTTGCCTGAAGTATTACAAGAGCTTCCGGCATTTACTTTTCCAGCGTATGGTTATTCCAGCCTATAGTTTTGCTCCATATGCTATATTCTTAATATAATAACCACAATAACTTTTTAAAACTAGAGACTAAATTCTCAGCTTCTCTACCGTAGATCCTCCAGGTAATCCTTCCCTGAGTGTTGCACATTATCAGTCCGGGTGAGGTACCCCTAAGCTGTGCTTTTAAAGAATTCATCATAAATACCACAAAACACACTAATATTTTTCTTTTTTCTTTTCTCCTAAACTCCTTGAGTTAACTTTACAGTCAACTACCTGTTTTTCCCAGGTACAGCCTAACACTTGCAGGTGTGTCACATGAATTTGAATAAACAAATGAGTGAACATATTCTGAAATCACTGTGGTCCTTTTTCTATTATCAGCAAGACTGTGTGTTCTGTCTTCCCTTTTAGTATTTCTACTATCTGCCTTGCTTTTCACTACTTATTTTTTTTTTTAACCATGAGTGCCATTCTGTCTATCAATGAGCAGTCTCTAAAAATAGTCAAATATTTGCCTCAGGGAAAATGAGTCTGAGCTTAAACACAAACCTCCATCAGACCTTTCAGGATTTTTCTCATGATGTCTTCTTGGTAAAATTTCATGCTCTTTTTAGTTTGTGTCCCCCAAGAATGTATTTGCGGCTTATGAGTCTACGGGATCGTGTTTGAAGTAAGCGTGTCGTAAAGTCTCAGTTCTACACGGGTAGTGCCACATGTCCGGCCCCCGTGTATATTTACTTATTTCTGACAGTCGCTTCACAACTAACTTCTATTAGTATCCCCATTTAACACACAGGTAAGTAAAGACGCAGAGATGTGTCACAAACAGTCATAACAAGATAAAAAAAAAAGGACAAACGTAGAAATCCGAGGCTTGTGCCTAGAGTCTTTGGCTCTAGAATTTGAATTCTCAGTTTCTCTCTTATATTAAGATATGGTGTGGCCTGATTTCCTCTCTGGGCCCCTCAGATGACCTCCATTTTCACTAGCGGTAATGTTTCCCTTTAAAGCTCTGCTATACACTTTGAGCTTCAAGGTAAAGGCTGGAAAACGTGTGAAATGGTGCAATCGCAGTCACATAAAAACCAATGCACACAAGCAAAGTTCAAAGGGTTGAAAGGCACAAGCAGTATGTCATGACCATAACCTCCTTCATGCTCCTTGGAAAATATTCTGAAGCAGGTTAAGGCGCAATGATGACCATAAATCATAACTTTTTTTTCAGTCTCTGCCTCTCTGTCTCTGTCTCTGTCTCTCTGTCTCTGTCTCTGTCTCTGTCTCTCTGTCTCTCTGTCTCTGTCTCTCTCTGTCTCTGTCTCTCTGTCTCTCTGTCTCTGTCTCTCTCTCTCTCTCCTCACAACAAATCTCCTGAGCTTTTTCCCGTTTGCAGTTCACAGAGACACTAGAGCCAAAGGTGATGGGTGGGGCTGTACCCTGCAGACAGCTGCCAACAGGGCCTGGACCAGCTCGCTCTGGGTACAGCCCACTGAGCCGTGGGCACTGTCATGTAGGCACAAGAAACAATCAGGAACTCATCAAAGAGAGATGGAAACGTCGAACTAGGAAGGTGCAGCGCTTTCCCGATACTCAAGATGGTGTAGCTCTGAGCTGCTAGAGCTCATCCGTTTCCATGGCACAGGACCACCACACTTGAGAAAAGGTAAGTGCAAGCAGGCCTCAGCAGCGACTCAGACATCAGCCAAAAATCCGCTTTCGCACAGTGTCTGTCTTAAGTGGTATGGAGTTTTACGTGTGTTTCATTTATAATTTCTAACACCTCATAAACAACAATAGAGAAGATGTGCTTTATGAGGGAGTTCTATATAATTGGAGGTTAATGCGATAATTTTGCAGTGATTTCAATATGGCAATCTAAGAAATATAAATCTTTTATACTCTTAACAAATGAAATATGCTTGCTAGTTTAAATGAGGAAATTAAAAGGAAGTAGTATTGGAAGGAGAAAAAGGAAGTCAACGACACAAACCTGAAATGATATGCCGTAGTTTTCAACAAGACAGTTTTGTTCTAACTTTACTGGCCGAGGTCTCTTGGTCATGTTCAAAGCTGCGTGAGAAATAGAGTTGAAGCTGCTCACTGCCCATTCTGAGATTGCTCTGTGCTGGAAGGGTAAGCACTGTTTTGCAGAGCTCCAGGAGAGAAGAGAAGACAGGACTGTAAAAGAAACTCTCTAATTGCTAGTTTGAGGCAGAATTCATTTTGGACAATACATTTTCATTGTCTTCACTATAATTTCTCAGTACACAGCAACAAAAAGATTTTATTAGATGCATTAAGAGCCAGGCCTGTACTTCTACCTGCAAAAATAATTTGATACATATTCAGGATCTGTTATTTAAAATAATTCTGAGGCTTAAAATCTGAAGAAGAGTAACAATTCGATACAATGAATTTCATTATTTAAGCTTAAAGCAACTGAAAAATTAAAAAAAAAAACAAGATTGGAGAGGTTACATAGTGTTTTCCTCCCCTTAGAGAATCTTGAAGAGGATTTTGTCTCTGCCTTGCCTTACTCCAACCATGTATAGAAAGCTTACTACTACTGAATATTTGTTTTATGACCACATTTTAGTAGTTGACAATGCAAAGCACCTATCACTGTTACAAGGTAAAATGTTTGATCTTGATCTTATTAAAAAATGATCAGAAGTTCTGAAGCAAACTTGTAACTAATTGAAAGGACCGCAGTATTAAAGTAAGACAAAATATTGTTCAGAGTTAATACAGCAATCCGCAGCCTAAATATATGAACACAGTAAAGATGATACCCCAACATCACAGTATCCTGAAGAGTAAAGTATTATTATCGTTGTTGTTGTTATTGTCATTACTTTTATTATGAGTCTTTTCCAGATCCAGGATCTAAATGAGCATTGACAAGTGAACATGAACCATATCCGTTTGAGTTTTGTCCCAGTTAACAAGCCAAATTGATACAGATCAAAAACACCTTTTTCATGTCAGAAATAGAGCTTGGTTGTCAAAAAAGCATAGTGATGAGTGACCGTGGGGAGACATCCAGCAATAATCAATCGTCAATCAGTCATGGAAAGTGCTTACTCTGCTCTCACAGGCGCCTCTTCATTACTCTCTGTACACCAACCTCAAGAGAGGCAGATAAGGTTCCAAGCCATGAATAAAGCATAGTTTCTGCACAGTGGAACTGGAACAGGAAAGCAACTTAAATCCGGTTTAGAAGCCAATTTTGTTTTCAGCTTTAGATTTTCTTTTCATTTAAATAGTAGTTATTTCTTTAAATGGCCTTAGAAATAATTCAAATGATACTAATCTGCTTTCTCAAAAACTGGGAACTCAGCATTTAGTAACTCAGAGATATAAATGGGATAGTAGGGACTGATCACTTTATGTAAGCATGTCTATAAATGTAGATGTAAGGGTTTTGCTCTACGAGGATATATGGTGAATGGAGAGACAGCCGCAAAGGCTTAAGAATATCCAGAGATTAATCATAATGTTAATTTAAATAATAGTTAAATCTGTGTGATCACAAATTGGAGTTCACACATAGAACACTTAAGTACTCTGAATTGCAGGGATGTGTTTTGGGTGTTGTAATTCTGTCTTCTTGAAATCTAGACAGAATCATATTGAATCCCAACAGAAAGGAAAAAAAATACCTCTTCCCATCTGCATGCTTCCTTCAGAAGCATGTGTGTTCTTTTTTCCTTATGCTGGCACCCACCCTGCCCCATTCAGCGGAGTTCATGTTTATGGGAGGCAGGCAAGCTGGCAAAGGAAATGATTCTGAATGTATTTTCATAGTGAAAAACAGGTTTGCCAAAATAGTTGGACTTTATGAAAGGGACAACAGCTGTATTTGGTTTATAATAAATCTTTCACAAATCAGTAAAAGCAAATAGACAGCACAACTGCAGCCTATAAAAATGGGAAATATTAAACAACAGGCAGCAAAGTTCTTAAACTTTCCCACAGACAAGGCAGGTTTGGGGAAAAAAATAAAAGCATCTAGAAAAATCAACACATGCAACTCACATGAGAAAGTGAACCAAATCACATCAGAAGAGGAGGAGGAATTATTGCTGATTAGAGGGGAAATCCTGTTAAGGTGACTTTTCTGGGTATCAGGATGAAGGTGTCCACAGCAGTTTCCTGCTCCTATTACTGAATGTTAGTGCAGAATAATTACTTGCTTGCCAAAAATGACAGGACATTGACCCTGCAGACTTATTGAATTCTCATTGCTTGCCTCCAGGCCATGTCGGGGGTTATTCAATTTTGCCTGAGGAGGACAATCTATTATGAGAGATGAGTCAAGAAGGCCTCCTTCTTGATTGCCCACCAAAACCATTATCGCAGCCCAGAGAGGGCATTGGCAGGCAGTGGACAGACAAGGCGACACTGATCTCGATTACCCAGGGACAAGATACAATTTACATTACTTGAAGCCACAGGACAGAGGGCAATCAGCCCTGGGAATAGGGCGGCAGCCCTGGAGTGAACAGGTATTAACAACAGAACAGCATCGGAGCCACTTGCTTATGCTAGACGTGACCTTTAGTCCTACAGGGTAGTAACTGATTGGTTTGATCTGTAATTATGTAAATAATTTTACACCGAAGTGCAGAATTGTTCTTATGAGCTAGAAGGCACAGCATCCTAAAATACAAACATCTTCAGACCATTTTTAATTTTGCCAGATCAGTCAGAGATTTTTTTTTTTCTTTCACGAGGCAATTTCAAAGCAATAGTGGTTGTTTTTGACCCAGGGTACTTGTTGCAATCAAAATGACTTGCCAGCTGGGAGAAAACAGCTTCAGTTTTGCAGCTGTCATTTTTTTTTCCTTCACAATTCTGGATAATGAGTGAGCGAATCCTTTAAGCAAAGGCCCCAGTGTGCAGTGTGTTCAGAGTGATGTTGTAAAATTTTGATTTGAGGCTCTGCTCGATAAGTCAATTTTACGGGGCTAATGATAACATATAAGGAAGTCCAGTAATGCTTCTGTTTAGGCCTGATCGTTAGCTAAACCTACTGGATCCCAATATCCTGTTAAACTATTCTACTAAATTGGAAAATCGTACACTATTTTTATTCCAGTCGATGAGAAATGCTTTATTACATGTTTTAAAAACTGATTTAATTGAGAAAAAGAAATGCTCTCTCTTTTCTCTGGATTATAAAGGTCAGGGACTGTGGTATGGGTTCTAAATATAATGATATGTTCAATTTAACATATTGGAATAATATTATGCTCAAAAGACCTAGTAACAGGGAGGATTTTGTAGTCTTGGGAGTTCCTGTCAGCAGGAGATACAATTCCAATAGAAACAGTGGATCACGTTGTCTAGATAATTGTGTAAGAGTCCATGGGAAAGAGCCGCAAATATGAAAACCTGCACGTGTTATTTCTGAATTCTCCTGCTATGCTATTAGTATATCTGCAGAAGCTGGAAAGCAAATAACCTCGCATTCCCCCATGAACACTGATTAATTAGGGCACAGAACCATGGTGATCTGTGAACAAGCCTCACCAAACAAAAGCTCCCTGTGATTTTATGCTTGGCGTTCATTCTGAATCAAATTAGCAATGAAAGAAAATCATATTAAACCATTGATTTAAAATTGTAATGTGTCAGAAAAAGAATAAAAACCAACTGCCTGTGCCTCTCTTAAATAATCAAAGTGCTTTGTTTGGGTTCAAGTCTAGCTGATACACAAGTTGGTGTACTCTCAGCTCATGCCTGGCACTCATGACATTGACATTGAGCACAATGAAAAAGCAATGCTACCACTAAGTACCATACAAAATAGTTACTAAAAACATTGGCTCATTTATTATGGAAAGCATGATCTTTGGTAAAATGAAATAACATGATTTTAACTCAAGGCATATTTAAAAAGTATAGGTGCCTTTAAAATGAACTATTTTGGTCTTGTATTTTAGGTAAAGGGAATGAAGTCTCCAGAGTTAAGCTTGCAAAGGATTGTGTAGCATAGTGGTCCCTGACAGAGCAAATTGCCAGCTGAGACTCTCTGGGCTAGAATTATACTGTATAGCCTTGTGCAAATTACAGCGACTCTGTACTTGCATTTCTTCAGTCATGGAATGGGAGTAACATTGGCACTTACTTCACAGGTTGATGAAAGTATTAATTAAAAATAAAATGATTCAGGGGAGATGTTTTTAAGACAATCACTGCAAATTTTGGTTTCAATAATATTATTTTTCATTGTTAAATGTAAAGAACAACTTCAATTACTTGAGTGATGAGAGCATGAATTATCCACAATAAAACTCTGAGATACACTGTAAATGAGATATCTAGTGTTCAATTCCATAAAACCTGAATGTATTTTACAGTGAAATTAATAAAAAGGCTGGGGCAAACCTTCACAGCTAGTCTTGGGGACAAGACAGATATCTGTAAATCAAATATCAGTCATAGGGGTTTCCCAGCCCCCCAGAGTCTCACACTTTGTATCCTCACTAGTGCATGGACTTGTGCTCCACTCTTCACAGATTTACTTGAAACCACTGGCCACTTACTACTCAGAGCAACATTGATGTTGGTGGTATCAACATTGTTGATTATGAAATCTACAGTGTTCTAGCTGAAGATTCTGGGTCTGGATCCAGACAAACCTGGTCCATTTGTTGATTCTGCCACCTAGTAAGCTTCACAAATTACTAAGCTCCTGGTTTTTTCATCTTTAAAATTCCTAGATAGTAATAATACTTATCCTCAGTTCCTAGTAAACTGTTAAGTAGATACAACAAACAATTTTAATTACATAATAAAGATACCCAACAATGTGTTCTCTGAAACTACTGCTTTCCAAATCATTTCCTCATTTGCAATTATAAACACCCAAGTAACAGATCTTTTGCCTCCGATATAAATATTCAGTCAACCACTTTAACATGGATAGAGTTTTTCTGTGTTGCTTTGCTATCATAAAAACAGTATTGTTCTGTGTATACTTTTTTGCCATATGTCAGGTCTTTTCTGTATAACCAAGTACTAGAGGCAAAATATCCTGGATCTAATTATACAATCATGAAAGAAAAGACGTGTCATGGTTTGAAAAAAGACAAGAGCGTTTTACTAACAATTATTCCAGCATTATGTAAGATCCCCATTTCCATACTGTCAATCCTCTGAGTTAAAGTGAAATGTATCCAGTGTAAGCTATGCAGTCTCAGTGGTACATTTGGCACAGAACCAGATACGGATGGACTTCTACTTATGTGTACCTCTAAGTAGAAGTCACCCACATCAACATATAGAACAGCCCAATGTGCCTAAGACTTTCTTAAGTCTTCTTCTCATTCAGTACCTTCTCATCTCAGATAACTCAGCTCTGAGTCCTAAATCATAATATTTGTCCAGATTTTCTACTACAGTAAGTATCAATAGTATGTGTTCTTTATAAAATGTCTTAGCTCAGTGTCTTTGAGATGCAACCACCGTATTATTCTATATACAGATATACTTCAGTTTCATTACATGTTTTCATATATTTGTATTTTAGTCACTCACAATTTGGAAGTTTTTTAAGTAAAGCTAATATCAGAAGTATGAAAATATGTGTAGCTAGACGGAAGAGAGAAACATTTGATGGAGATAAGCTTTCATGCATTAAGAATTTATTTTTAAGTAGAATTGCATTTTCATTGGGGTAGAAATGTATTTAATTTTGATGGACAGAATTTCTCTGATCTAAAACCAATTTACACACTCAGCAGCAAAATTTGAATTTCCTGCTGCTCCATAGCATCTTCAGCATTTGATGTCATCAGTCTATTGAGTCTTAGCCTTTCAGTGGAGTCTGTATCTCACTGTGAATATAATTTGCTTTTGTCTGATAAATAATTATTACGAATTTTGAAAATATGTTTACTACTCGGTTTGGTGTGATTTTTGCAAATTACTCTTCAGCATTTTCAGTTACATTGTTTTTGTTTCTGCTGATTGCTGGAGTCCTTTATACTCTAGAGGCACAAGGTCTTTGACATAGTTGTATGTCATATATACAGCTTTTCCCAGTTTGTAGCTTACCTGCTCAATTTTATCTTTCCATTATTGTTAAATTATAGGAAAACAGAAGTGTGCTTTTGTGATAGAGGTAAAGAAACTGAGAATGTACAACAAAGAATGAGAGTGCAGATTGACTCATGTTCTTTATCTGTGCCTACTCATGTTCTTTATCTGTGCCTACAGGATGAAGGCAAGGTGAGTCAATTCTGCATTGTTTACTAACAAATGTGCTAAAGTAAGTCTTTTCCTCTGCTTTACATGCAAACATTTTAATTGGAAATTAAAATTTCTCTGTTTCTCATGACTATTCTTCTAAAAATATAAAACTGGTGCCTGTGTTACCTTTCTACTTTACTTTTCAAAATACTAATGCAGTTTGAGTTCTACTTTAAAAAATGTTTCTCTTATACTTAGCAGATCTTTCCAAATGATCTCAGATACCATCTTCATCAACTTCTAAGTTAGATACAGTGGTAGACTTATGTTCTGTTTACATGACCTATATGTCTTTTGTGCCAATGACTTTGTATGAAATAATTTTAATAGCTGGCGAAGACAAATCATCTGGCTTTGAAGAGTGCTAGTAAAACGATACTTATGCAGTCTTTGTGTTGATCCTGACCAAAACCTCCATCAATGATTAGTTAGACAATTAACACATAGTATACAAAGAAAATCCGAAGGCTTGCTTCCTTTACAGTGGGAATGTGATAAACACACTCTTGGGTTATCATAGAAGGGCAGTTGACAAGTACAGAAGATTTTCTTTCGACTTTTTATAATCCTGACTGATCCAAGAAAGGAACTTCAGTATACAAATAGCATAAGACAAAACTTTTGTCTCCAGTGTGTGCATTTTATACTATAGGTTCTAGTGTACTTCAAAGCACTACATAAGTTATAGCATGTCTAATAGTAGTCAGATCTCAAAATGAGCACATGAAACATTTAAAAATGTGAAAGAATAAAGAAACTCTAGGATATTAGTTAATGTAGTTTTCCCTAAAGTGTAAATCCAAGTTCATATGGTATTTTTGGGTACAGCTCAAGAATAAATCCATTATTTTACTTGTTCTTGTGAGTGAGAAAAAAAGCAAAGCAAAACAAACAAAGAAAAACCAACAACAAAAAACACAACTAATGTCCAAGAATACTGCAGAAATGTTTTGCCACAGCTTCTCTAAGAAGGCAGAAAAGAATGAAAAAAGAAACACTCTGGATAATTAACTTGAAACTCTTCCCTGTATATAGCTAGAAAATTCATTTATGGTTTGGAACACAAGGAAAGTGTAAGAAATAATTAAGAACACTCTCAATGGAAGAAAAAGCGAGGGAGTTCTGAATTGCTAGTTGCGACTGTCACATGTATACTTGAAAGACTATAAGAAGTCACAGGATCTGCATTTCATAGTGTGACCATAGGTGCTAAATACTTACAGTTTCTGACAGAGCTTTACAATTTTGAAAGTAATATATACAGAATAGACTCAGAAACAAAATGTGGAAATAGTACACTAAGCCCAATGAAACCAGTATTTGGATGGAGGAAATTTCTGCTTTCCTCAAAGTAGTCCCAAGTCCCAGTAGCAACACAGAACTCTGGCAGAGGGCAGGAGGCAGGGGGCAGGGGCCAGGAGACAGGAAGCAGTAGACAGGAGACAGGAGGCAGGGGGCACCCTTAGTCTGGTAGTCTAACCATATCAGATACTTTCCCTTTCCTTTTAATAAGTCATTGGGGTGTTTTGTTGCTGTTGCTGCTGTTTTGTTTGTTTGTGGACCAAGAAAACATATATTAGGAAGTAGAGAGAATAGAGCAAATAGGGCAGGACTATCTAACATTAAGGCCCAGTTGCTGGTGGCCTACTACCTTTAAATAAAGCACATATCCTAAAGCCTCAACAACCTCTCCAAACAGCACCACCCCCTAGGACCAAGCATACAAACATGTGCCAGTGGCGGACACTGATTATTCAAAAGATGGCAGGATCAGAATGACTTATTCATGCCAACAGGACAAGCAACCGTTCCATATGTGAAGACATACCATCTTTTATGTTCAACAGCATTTGCTGAATTGTTTTATTATTTAGTTACAAATTTGCTTTCTTTTTGTAATACTTTTATTAATACCTTGAGAATTTCATGTAATGTATTTTTAACATATTCATCAATCTCAATTCCTCCCTTTACCACCGTTTCCACATTCTCATCCCTTTCCACCCAACCTGAAGAATACCTCCTTTTCTTTCCTTTTCTTCTTTCTCCATTGAGTCCAGTTAGTTTGTACTGTCCAGCTTGACTTGGGATTTGGGCCCTACCTGGCTTTGGTGTGTGGTCAGCCTACCATCATCAAAGAAAACTGACACTCCCTCTCCTGGCAACTATCAAAAGTCAGTAGCACCTCAGTCAGTAGTAACATTGTGTGTTTACCTTCCCCACCTCCTCATGTTGGGATTTTGTCTGACTGGAGCTTTCAAAAGTCTTGTGCATGTGTTATAATCACTGTGAGTTCACACATGTATCTGGCTTGCTGTGTCTGCATTCTTGATGCTAATTCTACCTCTGGGTCTTGCAATCTTTCTTCCCCCTCTTCTGCAACAATTGATGAGCTTTTGTGGAGGAGGGCTGTGATATGAGTACTCCATGTAGGACTGGGCACTTTATAATCTTCTATTCTTTGCATGTTGACCAGTGAGAGTCTCTGAGTTAATCGCCATCTACTACACAGAGAAGATTCTCTGATGAGGATTGAGAGATGCTCTGATCCAAAATACATGGAAGTCATTGCATTCTTATAATATGTTGATAGGGATGGTCAAGGAACTAGCCTTTCATTTCAAACTTAAGCATATCATTCAACTTACGTATTTCATGCATCACAGTAAATATTAAATTGCTTGTCATATTTTGATGAGTCAGGGAAGCTCTAAGGTTTAGAGAATCATGTTTAATGTTAGTATCAGTGTGCTACTTGGAAAAGACCAAATGAGAAATATAGGGCAACAGCTAATAGATACAGGTATGGTATCAACTGAATAGGAAGAAGTTTTTACAAATTAGAATATAAGAGTCATACATGGAACAGAGGATATAATGTTAGAGAGGTAAGGCAAGATGTATGGTGAGGGGGATTGTTTGTTAAGATAGGAACTCAAACTATAATTTGTCTACATTTTTAAGAAATGCTACAATAGCATTGCTTTGTGTCTAGAATTTTTTCAAGGCAATTTTCTTATCTTTATGAATATATAGGGGATAGGAGTAGGGAGTAGCTGACGTGAAAGGAAGGAAAAGGAGAAGAAAACTGGGGAAAAGACCACATTAAGAAGACTAATGAATGATTCAAAAGAGTTGATGAATAATCTAATCCAAAAGATTACAGCCATTTGGATCATCATTATATAACTTTAACCAGATTATTAACATCTGTGAAAATCATCTCCCCATTTATATAGGGAGCATGATATTGTTTATCTGGATTTTTTTACTAGATATAATAATGTTTCTCTAACTTTAATCTAGTATGTAGAATATAATTAGAATTAAATAAATAAAAAATAAAAATTAAATTTAAGATATCAATTACTCAAACTAAACCAAATTTATCAAGAAACAGGACATTAGCAAGAAATAGACAATAGTAAGTTAAGTATCAAAAAAGCATATATATAGATAGTTAACATTCTAATGAATGAAACAATGGATGACTGGATAATAGCTACATAATCTCCATTTATAAGGAATAAATTAACTTACTAACCATGGCCTTAATTTATATAGGTTCAAAGAAGTGTCCACTATAATAATATGCATTATGAGTATTAAATATCAAATATTAATAATGTGTCTATACTAAAACATTAAGGTAGCTATTATTTATTTTGGTAGATACTTCCTAGTACAGTGAGTTTGGTAAATTACTAATTAAGTGCAATATATTACAAGTCTTACTCTTTCCAAGGAACAAACTAAGCTTCATTGTAACCAACACTACACATTAATCAATACTCATGGTTCTTTGTCTCTAAGCTGGTATATTTGTTGACTATCATATCAGTCAATACACAAAAATATTGGCATGTGTTATTTTAATGTCCATTATCTTCAATTGTATAGACTCTGAAATATCTTCTAGTATGGGAATTTTTTAAAGAACTGAAATCCACAGCCTTTATGTTTAAGCAAATACCAACTCCAGCCTTTTATCTTAATCTTCAATATCTCCAACCAAAACATGCTCCCTGCTATTACTTGATAAATACAAAGGCATTTGATCCAGTCTTTGGACTGAATACATATGCCTCTTCTTCAGGTTTAATTTGCTTTAATCTTCTCTATAAATTAGATTTCAACTCTCAGTTTTGACATTCCAAGTAAGGAAATGTTATCTTTCTATTTTGGCAATGCTCATTAGGTCATATTCTCCATCATTTAGAAACATTTCCAGTTAATCTTTTTAATTTCCCATTTACTTTGTAGTTACTTATAGACAATTAAGTCCAGTATGTTAATATCACTTATCACTTATATTTTGTCTTTGCTTGTTGAACTCCCTCCTCTCTCCATTGTGCATGTTGAGATTATTTGGGCTAAGCAAAAGATCCTTTCTTAATACCCAATTTAAAGCCAACTTAATGAGCCCTGCCAGTTCTGAACACAGCAGGGAGTTTGGTATCCCATCTGGTTAAGTGGAGACTACAATAACTTCCATGATGAGGACATCTGTTTAGAAAAAGAGTTCCACAAATCCAAAACCGCTTCCTGTGCCACCAGCACATCTATCATGGGTGTCTGACCTTTATTCTCATCGTTTGTAGCAGCAAGGTCTTCAGGCCAACTTCCTTCCTTGTTTCTTTGTAAGTTCCCAGGGATATGTACAACAAAGTTTTACTAGTGAACTCATGTTTGGCCAAGCACAGTTGTGTTCTGTGTAATCTAATGTGTTTATTTTCATCATGCATGTTTAAACATGGTTAAAACCTATAGACTTGGTGGAATTAGAAATAATAATTTATCCAGGATTCACCACATTAAAGGCATTTAAACACATTATTTTCTTTTGTCTTGATCTTGATTTTATGAGAGCATTGAGATATTGTGTTTGCTTCTCCAAGCCCCACTTCACTTTCCAACACTCTCTCTAACTAGGAAGAACAAGTGGTACAAATCTTTTTGCTCCCTTTGCTGAAATGGTCTCTTGGAGGTTGTGCTGTAGCTGTTATCAGTTGTGTTTGGCCACCTCACCATTGGCTGTTGTCTGCATTTTGACCAGTTTTGGCTTTTGGTAATCATTTCCATTTTTCTGCAACTGATAACTGCTTTGATGAGGGATGAGAGCTGGACTTGTCTGCATGTGTAAGGATAAGTATTTTGAATTATACTGGTTTAGGAAAGTGACAGTAGTACATTCTCCTCTAAGATCCATGACCTCACTAACCACAGGTGGTTATGTAGGTTTATGTTTCAGGGCATGAGTTCCCTTCTGCTGAATGGGCCTTAAGTCCAATTCCATAGTTTTATTAGTTTTAAGGATATTTAGCCTTGCGGGTCATTATTCTGGTTCCTAATCATCAAAGTCAGAGAACCAGGCTGTCTGCTATGAGATTTTCTTCTACGTGTGACAGGGAAAACATAACAACAATATGGCTGCCTAAACAAGACCTGAACAATGACACCACCAACTGACATGCCAACATAAATGAGGAAATCTCATGAAGCCCCAACCCCAGATGAAGAACTTTTGGTCTTTTCCAATAAGGAGACCCCCTAATTGTTTATTCAATATCAGTGGTCAACCTTAACATTGTATACTTACATGTAACACTAAACGGACTTAGCACATTGCATTATATATATATATATATATATATGTGTGTGTGTGTGTGTGTGTGTGTGTGTGTGTGTGTATACACACATACATACATTGTGTGTATGTGTATGTGTAGAGAGAGAGGTCAGAAGGGTTGGAGGGAGAAGAGGGAAGAGAGATGTGATGTAACTATATTTTAATTGAAAATTAAAAAGTTAAAGAAAAAAGAGAACAAGTAGCCTAAATTCTGGTTCTCCTAATGTTTGCCTTACCTGTGGGCTCAAGTAGAGGAGCACACAGCTTTTCTTAGAGAACAAAATAGGGCTTTATGCTTTAGTTATTCAGAGAGAGAGCAAGGGACACCTCACCTAACCAAAGGCAAAAACAAAACAAACCTTTCATTCATAGCAGCTGTATTTATGCAGAATTTTTTGAATTTCCTATGCCTGACACTAATAATCACTAAACACACAAATACAATAGTAGGTATGTGTACCTCTTCCACAAGATCATAAAAGATACTGAATAACAACAGTCAGTCTCTCTGTATCTCTGTCTCAGTCTATGTCTCTCTCTCCTTTTTAATCTTTCTATTATACACTATTTTAACATATATAAGTACATAATGTCAGGTATAGAGGAAGTACAAAGAAGATGTGGATTTTAAATTAAAAGTAACTCTTTACAGTAAAAAAAAAAAGAGAACCAATGGTACAAACAATTATAAAGAGAGATCTATGGAGTTGTTTAAAAGAACAAATGGATTTAAGGTGTGTGCCAACACAGCCTGGCCTCTATGGTTAACTAGTGACTAGCTCTGCATCTCCAGGCAAGCTTTATTTGTTACAGCACAAACAAAATATCACCACAGTTCTCCCTTTTTTGTCTAAAATAAAAAAGAAGGTTATAACTAATGATTTGGGAGGAGGAAACAGGAAGTGATATGGCTGGGTGGAGAGAGGCAGTCAAAAGGTGGGGCGGAGACAGGAGGTCCTCCCTTTCAGGCTAAGGAATTGGTGAGGTAAGAGGTGGCTGTGGCTTGCTCTTTTGTCTCTCTGATCTTTCAGCATTTATCCCCCCCGCCAAAGAAATGGAAACATGTAAAATTATATAACAGAATAGCACATCACATTTAAGAAATCAGAGATGAGAGCAGCACATTGGTCTGCTCTCCTTCACAATTGTCTCACTTTGCCAGCAAGTTTGTGGCATAATTGTCTCTACTTATACATTGTAATTTCTGTTCAATTTGATTTACAGCCCAGTTGAATGTATACCCTCACACCAACAATAGTCTTCTCACTATCCATACTTTGCCAGAATGTTAAGAACCTACATTGGAGAGTCAGGCAGATCTCTCTGAGTTCGAGGCCAGCCTGGTCTACAGAGTGAGATCCAGGACAGGGACCAAAACTACACGGAGAAACCCTGTCTTGGAAAAAGAGAGAGAGAGAGAGAGAGAGAGAGAGAGAGAGAGAGAGAGAGAGAGAGAGAGAGAGAGAGAGAGAGCCTACATTGGAAACCGTCATCACTTAAACTGTCATACATGGTGTAGACTCTCGAAAATGTGTGATAGCACGTGTCTGCCAACTTCTCATACAGAATCTTTAGTTCCCTAAACTTTTTCTTTCCCCTTCTGCTTTTCGACCCCATCCTCTAGAAACTCCCAGTCCTCTTATCATCTTCATATCTGCTTTATTCAGAATGCCATGCAGTTTGAATCACGTAGCATGCAGCCTTTCAGATTAGCTTATGTTTTTTCACTTAAAAATATTTACTAAACGTTCATTCATGTTTTCCCATGGCTTCAGGGCACATTTCCTTTCGTTGTTGACTACTATCTCACTGATTATTCGTTGACCCACTGCAGGACAGCTCGGCTGCTTCCCAGCTTTGGGCAATTATGAATAAAGCCGCTATAAACCTCTGAGTTTTGGGGTAGACTTGTTTCTAATTTCTTTGTATAGGTGTGTTAATGTTTTATCTTGTGACATGAGTATGTTTCATTTTGTAAGGAACTGGAGAGGTTGAAATTAAGTTTCATTCCTTGATTACAATTTGTCTTCCTTTTTGTGAAAGGTGGTCTGTCACTGAACTTTATGGTTCATACTGGCCAGTGAGCTTCAGGGGCCCACCTGTCTTGCTGTCCCATAGTACTTTGTTATAAATGCATGCTACTGTGCCTGGATTTTTTAAGCACTTTTTGAGGATCCTAACCAGACCCTCTGGCCTATGTGGCAGACACTTTACAGCCTTAACCATCCACAGCTCCATTTCGGGCAAGTTCTTTATCCAGTAAAAGTCCTGCAAATGTTTCTTCAGTTGTGGTTTATATTTCCATATTTACCTTCATTTTCATTTAAAAATTTTTGCCAAATTGAAATCTTCGTTTTCTGTGAAATCCAGCTCACTAGCTATTTATTTTATTGATCTGCTCTCCGCTATCATAGCTAAAATGTCATTATCCAAACCAATGTCATCAAGAATTGTTCCTAATGTTGCCTTGCGGCCATTTCTACTTTTGTGTTTGACCTCACATAAGCCTGCTTCCCCTTTGCGCTGCTGACTAGGGTGCTTTTCTCATTGGCTCCATCTCTTTGCTTTCTCAAAAGCACTTTGAGTTCAAAAGAGCCTCAAATATGTTGTCTTCCTACCGCCTCAGTCAGTCAGTGAATGTTCTTGCATCCATTTGGTTAACTGAGTCAAAAATCTGGGAAGTTTATAAACGTAAAAACATCCTTATCCATCCCCTAAGTCTAATCTATAACTATAATTTATTTCATGTGTACAATACTTAAATTGTTAACTAATTTTATGTCCTTGGTCCCTACAACTGTCCTTAATTCCAGCCTCTTCATTTAAATCTACCATCTACCTTCAATGAAACCATCAGCATCAACAATTTTCTAGGAGCATCAGTGTGCAGCATCACTTTGATTTATGGCTTACACTAAGGATGCCCTGGGATGGTTTCCCACTTCTCTCACAGTATTTATGACTTCCAATCTCCTTCCTTTCTGTTCTAGACTAGTCATTCTCACTCAACCCTGTGTGTTCCTGTCCAGGTTCCTTATGCAATGAATTCACCTTCTAAGTGCACAATTCATTCATCTCTGCTATATACACTGGACAGATTTTCATCACATTGCAGTGTTTGACCATTTTGAGCTTGTTTTCTGAATGTATTATTTGAAATTAATTTAAGAGAGTAACAAAGAAAAAGTTTCCTATAACTTTTTTAATTTAAGAATATAGAATGGTTTTGGAATAGAAATCTAAGCTAAAATAATAGCAACTTTCTGCTTTTTTAAGAAAACTGGTTAGATGAGTTGTACGTATTTTGTTGCCAATTCAAAAAGACAGTATACTGTTATCAAAATTATCATGAAATTAAGTTTGTATAAATTAGATGAGATTATATATTTTTTAGATTTTTTTTATTTAAATTAATTTGTTTTGCAAATTTTATTCATGAGTACTGCTTTTTCATGATTTCTACTCTATCTTCTCTTTCTCTAATTCTTTAGATTTGAAGATTTCATAAAAATGAACTTGAAGCTTAGATTTTACAGCACATCAGAGAATAACTGTGATTACCTCACCAAAGCACTAAGAGAAAACTTACAGAAAAAAAAAAATGAAAGAAAATGTATTTTTAAACCCACAAAACGGCAGGTTGGTTTTGAAATGTCAGACTTGCCCATCAATGAGTATTCTTAAAACTACCAACACCACTCAGTAGCAGCAAACCGAGAGACTGGAAACCATCTCATTTAATCTTGTTTTCTCCAGAGTCCAGCAAAATGGAGATGATCTACCATAAAATGAATCTTCAGGAAACTTGAGTTACATGAACTGCCTTTCCATCCAGATCTCTATTATAAGAATAAAATAAAGTTCTGAAATTAAAAATCAATGGTGCACATCTAGTCCTACTGATCATCCTACTAAAGGCCATGCCAGTCCATTCTTGAAGTCAATGCTTTGTGATTATCTCTCTGTCGCTCTGCATGTCTGTATTAAAACAGATAGGAGAAACATGAATGCCTTGCTTTTATAAACTCACAAACCTTTGTATCTACATGTTCTACTGTTCAAACATGTATCTACTGTTCAAACGGTCCAACCTATTGGCTCTTAAATTTTGCTGCATATTGGAGCCCACTGGGGAATTCTTGACTGCTGGTGTCTGGGCTTCATCTCCAGAAATTCTTATTTGAGGCATGTCGATTTTTATCCCTCCTCTGGTGCTATGGTTTGAATGTGTACACTTCTTCAAGCACTGGAACATAATGGCCAATATAAAATGCACTGAGAGATAAAGAGATCATGAAGACTCCTCCACTCCTGAGGAACTTAAAAAAAGCTTCATCTCCTGTTCAAAGTGTTTGTCCAGCCTCCATTAAGCCATATGAGAATACATTACTCCTCACTAGAGGACAAGAATGAAAGCATCATCACTGAAGCAGAGAGCAGCTCCAAATGACAAGCAAATATGGTGCTGATGGTTCATTCCTACCTCCAGGAAAGTGAAAGGGTCACTTCCTGTTCTTTATCATGTACCTACTAGCAGGCTTTGCCTTCAACAACAAAAAGAAAGATGCACTGCTTGAGAAAACCTGCTCTGAATTAGGGTTTCTTTTTTTACTATTAAGAAATTTTTTATTCATTTTACATACTAATCACAGATCCCCTTCTTCCCTTCTCCCTCCTCTCCAGCCTTTTCCCCTAATCACCACTGCCCCCATTCCCTCCTACAGGAAGGTAAGGCCTCCCATGGGGAGTCAGCAGAGCCTGGTACATTCAGTAGAAGCAGGTTTAAGCCTCTCCCTGTTGCATGAATCTTAAAAGGTCTTATTAATAAAATCAAACCTGAGCCAGGTATTGGGGTGAAAGCTGAAAGATCAGAGAAGCAGAACAAGCCACAGCCACCTCACTTCACCAGTTCCTCAGCTGATCCTGTTTCCTCAGACTGGAAGCCTCTGAATCTTTATCTAGAATGAATCTCAGCTGAACTGCTTCTCAAAAGCCTGAAAGCTTAACCAGGCTCTAGTTCCTCATCCTCACACCTTAAATACCTTTCTGCCTCCTGCCATTACTTCCTGGGATTAAAGGCATGAGTCACCATGCTTGGCTGTTTCCAATGTGGCCTTGAACTCAGAGATCCAGGCGGATCTCTGCCTCTGGAATGCTAGGACTAAAGGCGTGTCCTACCACTGCCTAACCTCTATGTTTAATATTGTGGCTGTTCTGTTCTCTGACCCCAGATAAGTTTATTAGAGTGCACAATATTTTGGGGAATACCACCACAAGGCTGTGCAAGGTGTCTCACCATAGGTAATGGGCTCTGAAAAGCCAGCTCATGAACCAGGGATGGATCCTGATCCCACTGCCAGGGGGTGCCTTAAGCTGATCAAGCTACACAACTGTCTCACTTACGCAGAGGGCCTAGTCCAGTCCCGTGGAAACTCCACAGCTGTTGGTCTAAATTTCGTGAGTTCCCACTACTTTGGTTTGGTTGTCTCTGTAGGTTTCCCCCATCAGGATCTTGATGCCCCTTGCTCATAGAATTGCTCTTCTCTCTCTTTTACTGGACTCCTGGAGCTCTGCCTGGTGTTTGACTGTGGATCTCTGCATCTGCTTCCATCAGTTACTGGAGAAAGGCTCTACGATGACAGTTAGAATTGAATTAGGGTTTCTTAAACCTTTCCATTTGACTCTATTTCACTTGAGAGATTTTTACATGACCCTGTAGATACAGGTATATAAAAATGTCTATGAAACAGTCACTTATAATAAATAATATGTTTATTTGATGTTCAATAAAAATAAATACTTATTTTTAAAAACTCTTTGTATTATATATGACACCACCATTAATTGCAGATGAAAGCTAGTGTGCATACTAATGGGATGAATGTGATTATTTTTCACATAAAGATTTAAAACTTGCTTGAATATTTAATTGTGCAAAAATGTAACACACATCTTCAGCATTTTTCAGCAGAGAATGTTATTTTGCATTAATACACAGTACAAAATGGCACATTTAGGACCATTTTACAAATTGTTGGAATTTCTGTTTTTGCTCTTAACCATTCTGACAGGTGTAAGATGCTATCTCCGAGTCATTTTGATTTGTATTTTCCTGATGACTAAGGATGTAGAACAATTCCTTAAATGTCTTTTGGCCATTTGAGATTCTTCTGTTGAGAATTCTCTGTTTAGGTCTGTAGCCCATTTTTCAATTGGATGGTTCAATATTTTGATGTCTAGTTTCTTGATTTCTTTATATATTTTGGAGATCAGCCCTCTGAACTCAGGGAACTTTAGACTGACAGCTGTGGAACCTGCATGGGACCAGACTAGGCCCTCTGCATATAGGAGACAGTTGTGTAACTTTGTCTGTTTGAGGGGCCCCTGGCAGTGGGATCAGGATCTATTCCTGGTGCATGAGCTGGCTTTCTGGAGCCCATTACCTATGGTGGGATGCCTTGCTCATCCTTGATGCAGCAGGGCGGGGCTTGGTCCTGCCTCAACTAAATGTACCAGGCTTTGCTGACTCCCCATAGGAGCTCCTACCCTTTTGGAGGAGGGGGTGGGGATGGAGGTGGGTCGGGCAGGGGGAAGGCTGGGGGAGAGCAGGTAGAAGGATGAGAGGGGAATATGTGGTTGGTATGTAAAATGAATTAAAAAAATTATTTAAAAAATTGAATTTTTTAAACCCTAAACCTAAATTTAACTACTCTTTTTTTTTTTTTTTTTTCAAATTAAAACTGCATGAACTGGCTTTTTGGAGCCCATTCCCTATGGTGGATACCTTGGTCAGCCTTGATGCTGGGGGGAGGAGCTAGGCCCTCCTTTAACCTGGTTATCCAGACTTTGTTGACTACCTAAGGGAGGCCTTACTCCCTCTGAGGAATGGATGGGGGATGGGATAGGAGGGAAGTGAGGGGGCAGGAGAAGGGGAGGGAGGGGAACTGAGGTTGGTATGTAAAATGAAAAAAATTAAAAAGAAAACAATTTGACATCTCAAACATTAATTTTTAGAAGCAAAAATTCTAACACAATGTAAAAATATATAATTTGACAAATATTGAGAAATGGTGATAGAAATGTTAAGAAGTCCTTGTTTTCATCGACAATTATGACTCTAGAATAACAGAAAACTTTGCAAAACTATCACAAGTCATAACACACAACAGTCTTGGATGTGAACTTAAGTGTTTCAGAGAGTGTTCATTGGTGGCATATGATGTGATGGCATGCACAGTATAAAGTGTGCAGATTGCGTGTTTAGAATGAAGACTGAAGTGAAGTCACACAACACAACACAGGCAAGTGTTGCCAGACACTGGATTCCTTGCCTATTTAATTCTGAATTAAATTTTAGTCAATGTGTGTTCAGAAAACTTTAATTCTATTGTCAACAGATTATTTTTTTTTACAAACCCCAAACTCAGGTACATAATACATTGTTTAAGAAGTTGGATTCTAAACTACTTCTAAAGGTGAAATCAGCCATACAAATAGTTTATAATTTGTCTAAGAACCAAATTCACTCTGTAGGCAACACGAAGATATGGATGGATGAAAACAAGAACAAGGATTTCCTTATAAGTCTTAACCAATCTCTTAGTCTTTGATAGAGGGATTGACACATTTTCCATTTCAGAATGTTCTTTTCTTCACAGTTCTCTCTCTCCCCAAGCCTTTATTACTTCTTATATAGTCACAGGAAGAATTGAGTGTTGTTTGATTAGGTGCACATCATTTCTTGGTTAGGAACAAATTAAAATCCCTATCCTAGCCTATAGAAGAATCCCTCTTAACTAGAGAGATGGCTCTGTGGTTTAGTGAATTTTCTGGTTTTGTAGAGGAACAGGGTTCGATTCCCAGCACCCACATAGTGGCTCACAACCATTCTTAACTCCAATTCCAGAGGATCTGAGGCCCTCTTCTGGTCTTTGTGGGCACCAGGCACACACATAAAGCACAGACATACATGCAGGAAAAATACTCAGACATATAAAATAAGATAAATAAATTTAAAATAAAACAAACAAAAAAAATTCCTCTGTGGGTGGCAGCTATATTTGAGGGAAATCTTTTAAAAGTAACCCATTTCTAATATAATCTTTTTTGGAAGATGAGATTTGTGGTGAATAGCTCACACTATTAATTTAAAAAAAAATTCTTAAGTGATAGAAGGTATAAAATTACAATATTCACAGCAGACATTGAGATAAAATCTTTAAGTTTCATTTTGTCCTATTGAACATTTTACTTTAAAAGATGGGTTTCAACTGCTTTTAAGATGAACTTGAAGTTTTTCTAGAACATCTATTTTTTTTTTCTTGCCAGCGGAATTCTCAGAGGCAAAAGGAGTGAAATATTTTGCTGGAGGGGATACTTTACTTTCAAGAAGCATTCCTTTGCCTTGTGAACAATACCGAGGAAAGAAAATAAATCAAAGGCAATACTAAAACTTGTGCAGCCAAAACAATTATTACTGTCATGAGTGCTATCTTAACTGTCCTGCAGATTAAATCATGATATTTAAGTGCCTTTGTTAGTTATTCAAATATTCAAACATGCATCTATGTAGCTTCCACTTCTTCCATTTAAATATTCGTGTTCTTCCCTTTGATGGTACGTCAAGGGAAGGCAATGCCCTTTCCAACTTATCTCAGACATCTGCTGCTGAGGGCCTCCTGGTAATTATCCTCCCACATCTATCCCTGAAAGGTTTGCTTTCATTCTTTCTTATTTTATTTTGAAGATGAGCTGGAGACAGAAGTAAAACAGAAAGAGAACTACATTAAAGTTTCTTTATAATCTGATGCTATGCCTGTGTCATTTTCAAACACCTGACTCACTTCATTTGCATATACCCATTTGTAGTCCTTTTGATAACAGGGGCCTGAAATATTCAGCGTGTGCCTTACAAGCCATTGTGAAATAAGGATGATGACAGGTCAAATGTGCGAATGTGATTTTGTCTTGGACGCTTTAGATGTAGGAGACGCTATATGTATGAGTTTTTTTTTTTTTTCTCTTTTGGCCTCTTTTTCTTTCTTTTAGCACAGTTAGTTATTCCCTACCCTTAATAGGACCTTGCATCGTTATTGTTAAGGAGGTTCTTGCCTGAAGGAAGAGAGAAGGTTTGTTCCTGCGGGATTCTCTAAGACGCTGTGCAGTTGCGTGCGGCATAGTTTTACATTTATTGAAATTGTCTTTCCCCCTTGGGGCTTAACAAAATGTGCCTAAAGCTATTATCGCATCTATCGACTCTGTGGGATTTCGTGGACGTGGCTTTTGGTCCCAAGCGGTTCAAAAATGACCTTTATGAGCCAAAGTTCAAGCTGAGTGAAGGTTTTGAGACGGAGATTAGAGACCTGTCAGTTGCCTGAGAGGATAAAAGTGTAAAATCATATGTGACGCTCAGCTCAGGCACATCAAACGCTAAGAAATGTTTACTGAATGAACTACACCACCCCTAATCATGCCATCACCATAAGGATTCACATTAGCATGGGCCCCAATACAGAGAGAGGCTGTAAAGGAAGAGGCTAAGAAGTGCGCCCCAATTATAGCAAGCGGGTGCTTGCACCTTAATTTCTTACAGCAATTATGTTCACTGTTCAAATGCATTCGGCTTGTTGTTAGAAACATTCCATTCCCTTTTTTTCCGTTTCTTTTAATTAACTTTTCTAACTTAGAGAAAAGGCAGATTTCGTAGATACGTGTTAAACCTGATGGGGAAAGCAGAAAATAAGGCACAAACATTTTTCTTAAATGTGGCCCTGGTAAAGAATAAATGAATGCCCCTTTGCATAGCTCAATGATAACAAATTCATACTAGTATAAAGAGGAGCTAAAGTGTTAAATACAAAATAGGGAGCTGTGAATATGCAGTGTGTAAGTTTTAGAGGTCAGGTATTAGCTGCTGCTGCTGCTGCTGCTGCTGCTGCTGCTGCTGCTGCTGCTGCTGCTGGGGCAGATACCACTTCCAAGCAAAATAAATCAAAGCAGTGTAAAAACATCAGCAGGAATACATGTCTCGCCCCTGCCCACCCCACAGCGCTGCTACAGGCTCTTAACTTGCTATATCTTGGTTGCATTTACCATTTTATTCTCTGAACCGCTACATATACATCAGGTTGATACATCATGAGGAAGAACATTAGAATCCATCCTCTTTGATCAGTCATGCAAGCAATGCCATATGTATCTGATGAGTTCAGATACAATGTATTTTTTTGGGGAAAAGAAAGAAATTAAGCTAAAGAAGCATTGGGGATAGTGATTTAATTATTAGAAGTATATTAAAGGAAACATTAAAAGTACACATCTGAATCCTAGATAGCCCATTATTTAAATGGCTGAATATTTTCAGTTGCTGCCCAAAGCCAGTAGAACTGTATTTTACATTATAAATTTGGACATTCAACCACTGGTCACCCTATGAAAGATTCTTAGGTTATAATGGAATTCAGCTTTGTCTTACAGCAAATATGTTTCTTGAACATTTTTCTTTAAACAGTTTTCTGCCTTATTAGTAGGGCCCCCTTTTTAATTCTTAAAAAAAAGAGAGATGATTTTCCTAATTTATAGAGTAAATGAATCATTATCCACAATTCTAAATTGTAACTTTGTAAGATGATCTAATTAAAAAAAATAGCAAAGGCCTCCACTTTACATAATTATTCAACAATCAGCAACTAAAGTCTTTTGTGATTATTTTATCTTTAAAAGACATGAGTGAAATTAAACTTGATCTCTATTTTATGTGATGGGAAGAATTATACTTCAGATGTTGAGAACTAAAATATCTTCAGGGACAGATTTGTTTTCACATTGAAAATTGATTAAATTTGTCCTTTAATATCTGAAACTAAGTCATTAACACCATTTAAATAATACACATATGTATTATTTAACACAATTTTATATACTATACAGCCCAGGATGTTTAGAATATATTTATCTTTCTCAAGAGTCTAAGCCTATGACTCATATTTCTTTGTTTTTTATTAATGTCATGGATATAGGTAAAATAGACTTGATAGAAGAATCATCAGCAAAGCACTTTATATTATGGTGATTTCTGTTTGTGAGTTATGCTTATCAAACCACAAAGTCACTGCTGGGGGAAAGCTTATTATAGATCATTACTGTTTGAGGACCATTGAAAATCCCCTCCTCATTCTGGTAAGCTAAGGAAAAAGTAACCATTTGGAAATGTGCCCAGAATGCTTTGTTTTCCCTAACAAAACTTGTTCAAAAGAAATGATTCAACCAGGCCTCAACAACCAAGCTTTATCAAGGTCAGACATAACTAAAATATCATCAGCATTCTCCAGAGAAAGAAAACCAACAGTTGACATATAGACATGGACATGGGAACGGGAAAGTAGCTGTACATGTGGATTACAGAGACAAAAACATAGGGATTTATTTGATGGGAAATAGCCCATGTTGTTGTATACAAGCTGGAGTAGCAGGGCAACTCCTGATGTCACCCAAGTGGTTGATTATCCTTGAGGCTGGTGGTGTAGGGCTTAGAGTCCAAGAGGCCCAAGAACTTAGAAACTTAGATTTAGGATGTCCAAAGGCAGAAGAAGATAAATTATTCCAGAGAGAGAAAGAGAGAGAGAGAGAGAGAGAGAGAGAGAGAGAGAGAGAGAGAGAGAGAAGAAGAAGAAGAAGAAGAAAAAGGAAGAAGAAGAAGAAGAAGAAGAAGAAGAAGAAGAAGAAGAAGAAGAAGAAGAAGAAGAAGAAGAAGAAAGGAGAGGAGAGGAGAGAAGAGAAGAGAAGAGAGAAGAGAAAAGAAGAAGAGAAGAGAAGAGAGACTCTGAAAGGCAGTGGCCTAATTCTAATTTTAGGACTGTAATTACTTGACCACCACACCAATGACTTCTATATCATCACAGGCAATTAACTAAAAGTCTGACAGGATTCATCCCATAAATAAGACATCACTAGGAAAAAGCAAGAACACTAGAAGAAATTTTAGCTTTTAAAAATACAAGTACAACAAATACCAAATACAATCTATTACCCTGATAAGCACATGCTGAACCTTGTGCTGAAGTCTTACTTGATCTCAATTTCTTTATCCTTATATGCTATTTTCATTATATCCAATTTTCATCAAAAAATCATAAGACGTGCAAAGAGCCAAAAATGTTACCTTCAAAGACAAAGCAAACAGAAGAAGTAGATTTAATTGAGAATGTAAAATAACCAAGCTTAATATCTAAGGATTCTGATCAGAAAAATGGCCAGCATATAAGAAGAGAAAGGTAAGATAATCAGGGAAATAAAAACTCTAAGGAAGAAACAAAATTAAGTGCTACATGTTAAAAACACCGGAACAAACAGTTTTGGAGTGAGGCACATTGGGACACTAAATGTGGCTGAAGAAAGAATCACTCAATTTGAGGATATATCTACAGAAATTTCCAAAACTGAAGAATAAAGAAGAATAAAATATCTAACAACTGTGAGATTACAAAAGATGAAACATACATCAATTTGAAGTATCAGATGATAAGTGTACAGAATTCATGATGTTGTACCCATTTCTTGAAACCCCCAGAGACCACAAAGGAACCGGTTTCTGATGCAAGCACATAAGAGTCCTTTTATTGTCAGGTTGGAACCTGGGCCACCACACAGCAGATGGAGGTAAATGTGGCAGTGGCAGCAGGCCCAGGGGTAGAGAGTTTTCATAGGGAAAAACTGCAAGCTGGGAATTACATGCTTTGGCAACTTGGGATTGGGTAGAAGGGATATGGGGCAAGGTGATTTTTTGAAACTATTGGTCTAGACTTTCAATGTGAAATCACATTTGAAGCTATTGGGTTGGACTTTTGGTGGGAAACCACAACTTGCTGAGCAGGATTATCTGGACTGCTCAACAGGATTATCTGGATATCTTCAAGGTCCATAAACTGCAGACAGAATGTCTGCAGGAGGATACTGCCCTATATCTGTTCAAGTTGTCATGGCACATTCCTGAGGTCCTTCCTGGAACTGAGTAGAGCAGGTGGTCTAAGATGGTGGCCCTCCCCTAAGATGGAGTCTGTATTGCCTTCACACTGACAAATATTATGCCCCATATTCAGAGAATTCATGGCACCAAGCAAGACAAATGCTTGGTACTGAGAACATCACACTCATAGTGTAGACAGTTAAAGAGAGAAAGGAAAGTTAGGGGCCTTGAGAGGGAAATCAATTCACCTTTGGAGAAAAAGAGAGCAAGAGTTATATTAGATGTCTTCTAAGACACCAAGTAACCAGAAAGCCAGTGGAATAAATTATTTCAAGTAGTAAAATAAAACAAAACATCCAACTAGAATTTTTTTTCCATGTCATTATCCACTGAAATGAAAAAAAAATGCTTTTCTAGACAAAAGTGGAGAGTGTTTATGATCAGAAAACTTGTTAAGAAGTCCTTTAGAGAAGCAGAAATGACACAAGTTAAAAACCCATCTCTACATGGAGATGAAGAGTGCCATGTAAAGGGATCAATTAACCTACAATTAAAACATCTTTCCAGGTGGTGGGGGGTGCACACCTTTAATCCCAGTATGTGGGTGGTAGAGTCAGGAGGATCTCCGAGTTCGAGGCCACCCTGGTCTGCAGAGCAAGTTCCAGGACAGGCCTCCACAGAGAAACACTGTATCAATATATAAATGAATATAATAAAAATTAAAACAAACAAACAAAAAATCTGAATGGTCCATGATATAAGAAAACATATTTGACATTATTAGTTGACAAGGATGTGCAAGTCAAACAATGAAATACCAGTTCAAACCCCCTTTCATCCTTGCTGTGACAAGAGCTTTAAACATTCACGTTCTGGAAGGATGGAATTACATATACTCCTTGGGGCCTATAAGCAGGTACACTCACTCTGAAAAACTGTGGCAACACCTGCAAAATCCTATTACATGTTTGGTTCATATAATTCCACATGAAAGCATGAACCCAGTGGAAATACAGAACTTACACAAGAGATAATAGTTCATAGCAGCACCGCTTACCTAACCAAAATCTCTACTTTAATTTAGTGTGTGTACTGGTGCTTGTGTGTGTGTGTGTGTGTGTGTGTGTGTGAGAGAGAGAGAGAGAGAGAGAGAGAGAGAGAGAGAGAGAGAGACAGAGAGACAGAGAGACAGAGAGAGAGACAGAGAGACAGAGACAAAGAGAGATGTGAGTGAGTGAGTGAGTGAGTGAGTGAGTGAGTGAGTGAGTGAGTGAGTGAGTGATGGACACATGTAAAGGTCAGAGGGCAGTTGTAGGGCATTGGTTTTCTTTCTACCTTGTTTTCTTCAATGCACTTACAGTAGGGTGCTGGGGTACTTGCCACTACATACGCTCTTTATGTGAGTCCCAGGGATTTAACTCAGGTCAAAGACATTTACTTGGTGCTCCATCTCCTATGCAGCTCATCAGCCAAAATCGATGCCGTTCTAATGCCTGTCACCAACAGACTGGAGAAATAAAGTTTAATGTAGTCATATTAGGGGATGCTACCAAGGATGGGAAGTACACTTTTGAAAGTGAATCCTTTAGATGAAGCCCAAATGTAGTGTTGTGCAAACTAAACATGTATAAGGGGTTGTACATTTAGTAATTTTACTGTGCATATTTAAAAGCAAACAAAAGTAACCTGTGACACCCAGATGGTAGATCATTGATAAAGTTTTAGTAAGGATAATGGCAAAGACAATATATATACCTGGGGCTTTGGTGATGTTTGACCTTCACTTAAATGTGTGCCAAGCTGCAAAAATTTATATCTTTGCTTTTTTATGAATACTTCTGTGTGTACATAGCATAAATATTTTATAATATCTTATATTCAAAATATATTATGCAACAAAAAGTTAAAACAAATGTTTTGATCTTGAAATAGTATTCTTAAAATAGGCAGTGGTTTTCAAATTACAATTGGGTTCCTTTTTACCTCAATGGATTATAAAAAAAAAGTTTTAAAAAGTTGGGAAAGGAACATGGGGCATCTGGAAGTAGTGGAGAGTTGAATATGGAGGTTATTGATGGATATGATCAAAATGTGTTGTGTCCATGTATGAAAGTCTAAAGAATAAATTTAAACTTTTGAATTCATGTGGTCACCTAACCTATAAATTAGGTTGAAATAGACTCTGAGTGAAACTCTTTGTTGAAGAGCCTAAACACTAACCTGAACCCACATAGTCACCCTGCACCAAATTCTATCCTCCACAAAATATTCCTAGTAGTGACTCCAGGAGATGTGGAGAAAGCAGTTGAAAACCACTCACCTAAAGACTGAAAGATAAGTGCTCTGCAAATGTCCATCTGTTTAACTTCAGACACTAGGGCATCAACCAGGACTTACTATTCAGAGTGTCTGAGGTAAAAGGAGACGCTGGGGTCTAGATTTGACCCAGAGTTATAATTGTTTTTATACACAGGGAAGTTTGGAGCATGCTGTTCTGGAAGTGTCTTAAAGCAATGTTTTTCAAGCTCCATTGGCAGGTCCCTTGAGAAGATTTCTAGGGACTATTTTTAGAGTCTCATGCAAAAATTCTTATTGAGTGCATGGGGGTTAGAATACAGGAATCTAACTAACATTTCCTTGCTTTAAAATACACATTTGGGATTGGTATGTAAAATGGGAAAAGAAAACCTTTTTTTAAAAATAAATACATTTTTTAAAAATACACATTTTAGATGTTGCATAGTCAAAGCCAAGAAAGGGCACAGCCCCTGGGATGAAAGAGACGTAAAAAGTATTAAAACCCCAGAGGGACTAAGAGAGGAACATAAGCCTTCCTGACTTACAGCTGAAGCTGCTTACACAGCATCCTTACATCCATTCTACTGTTGCTGTACTTTTAAAAACCTCAGAATCTGAGCAGATGTCACCTGCCTCACTAGGAATCAACTACAAACCAAATTTCACATTGCAATTCCAGTTCTAGACAATTAATGATACAACACAAAACTTGGAAAAGGTAATGTCCTCTGAACACTTTTTTTTTAATTGAGAAACATTTTTATTCATTTTACATACCAACCACAGATCTCCCTCTCATCGTTCCTCGTGCTCGACCCCAGCCTGACTGCCCACACATACCAAACCCCATCCCCTCTTCCAAAAGGGTAAAGAGTCAGCAAGACCTGGTACATTCAGTTGAGGCAGGACCAAGCCCCTCACCCCTGCATCCAGGGTGAGCAAGGCATGCCACCATCGGTAATGGGCTCCAGAAAACTCATGCACCAGGGATAGATTCTAATCCCACTGCCAGGGGCCCTTTAAACAAACCAAGCTACACAACTGTCTCCCATATGCAGAGGGCCTAGTCTGGTCCCATGCAAGTTCCACAGCTGTTGTTCTAAAGTTCGTGAGTTCCTACCAGCTTGGTTCAGTTGTCTCTGTAGATTTCCCCATCATGATCTTGACCCCCATTGCTCATATAATCCCTCTTCGCTTTCTTCAACTGAACTCCCAGAGCTTGGCCTGTTGCTTCGCTTGGATCTCTGCATCTGCTTCTGTTGGGCACTGGATGAAGGCTCTATGATGACAGTAGGGTATTTGCCAATCTGATTATCAGGATAAACCAGTTCAGGCACCTCTCCACCATTGCTAGTATTCTAAACTGGGATTGTCCTTGTGGATTCCTGGGAATTTCTCTAGCACCAGGTTTCTCCCTTACCCCATAATGTCTCCCTCCATCAAGCTATCTCTTTCATTGCTCTTCTACTCCACTCCTCCTCCAGCTTGACCATCCAATTCCCTCATGTTCTCATCACCCCATCCTCTCCCCTCTATTGCCCCTGCTCATCCCCAGTTTGCTCATGGAGATCTCATCTGTTTCCCCCTCCCAAGGCGATTCATGCGTCACTCTTTGGGTCCTCCTTGTTGCCTAGCTTCTCTGGAGCTATGGGTTATAGTCTGATTATCCTTCACTTTCCATCTAGTATCCAATTATGAGTGAGTACATACCACATTTGTCTTTCTGAGTCTGGGTTACCTCACTCAGGATGGTATTTTCTAGTTCAGTCCATTTGCTTGCAAATTTTATGCTGTCACTGTCTTTTACAGCTCAGTAATACTCTATTGTGTAGATGTACCACATTTTCTTTATCCGTTCTTCAGTTGGGGGCATTTAGGTTGTTTCCAGGTTCTGGCTACTATGAAAAATGCTGCTATAAACATAGTTGAGCAAATGTCCTTGTTGTATGATTGAGTATCCATTGGGTATATGTCCAAGAGAGGTATCATTGGGTCTTGAGATAGATTCCCAATTTTCTGTGAAGTTGCCATACTAATTGCTAAAGTGGCTGTACAAGTTTGCACTGCCACCAACAGTGAAGGAGTGTTCCCCTTGCTCCACAACCTCTCCAACACAGGCATTTTTTATCTTAGCCATTCTGACAGGTGTAAGATGGTATCTCAGAGTCATTCTGGTTTGCATTTCCCTGATGACTAAGGATGTTGAGCAATTCCTTAAATGTCTTTCTGCCATTTGAGAATCTTCTGTTGAGAATTCTCTGTTTAGCTCTGTAGCCCATTTTTTAAATTGGATTGTTTTGTATTTTGCTGTCTAGTTTCTTGAGTTCTTTATATATTATGAAGATCAGTCCTCTGTCCTATGTGGGGTTGGTGAAGATCTTTTTCCATCCTGGAGGCTGTTGTTTTGTCTTATTTACCATGTCTTTTACCTTACAGAAGCTTCTCAGTTTCAGGAGGTCCAATTTACTAATTGTTGCTCTCAGTGTCTGTTCTACTGGTGTTATACTTAGGAAGTGGTCTCCTGTGCCAATGAATTCTAGTCTACTTCCTACTTCTATCAGGTTCAGTGTATCTGGATTTATGTTGAGGTCTTTGATCCACTTGGGGTAGAGTTTGGGGGATGGTGATAGACATGGATATATTTGTAATCTTCTACATGTTGACATCCAGTTATGCCAGCATCATTTGTTGAAGATGCTTTCTTTTTTCCATTGTATAGTTTTGGCTTCTATGTCAAAAATCAGGTGTTCATAGATGGTGGATTAATGTCAGGGTCTTCTTTTGATTCCATGTCAGTCCACATGTCAGTTTTTATGCCAATACCAAGCTGTTTTTATTATGATAGCTCTATATTAGAGCTTGAAGTCAGGGATGGTGATGGCTCCAGAAGATGCTTTATTGTAAAGGATTGTTTTCGCTATCCCAGGATCTTTTGTTTTTCAATATGAAGCTGAGTATTGTTCTTTCTAGGTCTGTGATGAATTGTGTTGGGATTTTGATGGGGATAGCATTGAATCTGTAGATGGCATTTGGTAAGATTGCCATTTTTATTATGTTAGTTCTACCTATCCATGAGCATGGAAGATCTTTCCATTTTCTGATATCATCTTCTGTTTCTATCTTCAAGGACTTAAAGTTCTTGTCATGCATGTCTTTTACTTGTTTGGTTAGAGTTAACCCAAGATAGTTTATATTATTTGTGGCTATGGTAAAGGGTGATGTTTCTCTGATATCTTTTCTGGCCCATTTATCATTTGTATATAGGAGGGCTACTGATGTTTTGAGTTAATTTTACATCCTGCCACATTACTGAAGGTGATTTTCAGTTGTAGGAGATCTCTGGTAAAATTTTTGGGGTCACTTATGTATACTATCATATCATTTGCAAATAACAAAAGTTTGACTTCTTCCTTTCCAATTTATATCCCCTTGATCTCTTTTTGTTGTCTTATTGCCTCTATTGTATCTTCAACACCAGAGATTCTCTCTTCTATCTCTTGCATCCTGTTGGTTATGTTTGCATCTGTAGTTCCTGTTTGCTTACTCAGATTTTCTATTTCCAGAATTTCCTCAGTTTATGTCTTCTTTATTGCCTCTATTTCAATTTTCAAGTCTTGAACTGTTTCCTTTGCCTGTTTGATTCCTTTTTTGTTGTTGTTGTTTTGTTTTCTTGACTTTCTTTAAGGGATTTATTGATTTCTTCCAATTTTTTGTTTTTTTCCTTGATTTCTTTAAGGGAATTTTTAATTTCCTCTTTAAAGACCTCTATCCTTTTCATAAAGTCTATTTTAAGGCCATTTTCTTCTGCTTCTTCTACATTGGGATGTTCAGGTCTTGCTGTAGTAGAACCAGTAGGTTCTGGTGGTGCCATATTGCTCTTGATGTTGTTGAAGGTATTCTTGCATTGGCATCTACCCATCTCTTCCTCTAATTGGGGCAAACAGTGTCTGTGTCTCAGGGACCTGCTCTTGGTCCAATCAGCACTGGTGGTGTTTGTGTCTCAGGGAGCTGCTGGGGTCTTGTGGGGATGGGTGGGTTTGGGGGACAGAATGAGACCAGCTAGGAGAACAGTCACTCACCCCTTCTCCTCTGAACAATTAGAGATATTCTATGTGTTTTCTCTTTTTCTCTCCCTCCTCATATTGCTTCCATGGGAGGAATGGCTACCATGGTACTTTGCTTTCTGTGTTGTGAGTAAGGAATAAGCTAATAATGTTTATAAGACTAATGGACTTCAGGTCAACAGTGAAATGGTTCATAAGGAGATATTACTAGTAGACAAAATACATTTTCTTAAAGCAAATCTGTAGCTGAAGTTTTCCTGGTCCTGCCTGGCCCACGGTCAAGACAAATTTCTCACCCACCAGTCCCACAGCTGCTCGGACCCAATCAAACCCACAGAGACTTATACTACTTATAAACTGTATGGCCATGGCAGGCTTCTTGCTATCTAGTTCTTATATCTTAAATTAACCCATTTCTATTAATCTATAAGTTGCCACGTGGCTTATGGCTTACCAGTATCTTAACATCTGCTCCTCATGGCAACAGCTGGCAACATCTCCTGACTCAGACTTCCACTTCCCAGAATTCTCCTCTCTCCTTATCCTGCCTACACTATACTTCCTGCCTGGCTACTGGCCAATCAGCATTTTATTTATCAATCAATCAGAGCAACACATTCACAGCATCCCCAGTACAAATCCGTGGAGATGATTCTCCATTAATTTCAGTAGTGACTTTTAAGTTCACAAATAATGCATGAATTTTACAACCAATAAAGTGATGGGACAATTTTTTATCTCAGTGTGTGTTTTTTATGTATGTGAATGTGTGTGTTTTTTATGAATGTGAATTGTTTGCCACAATTCTGCTGTCATATCACATGTGTGGAGATGAGAGGACAGCTCTCCAAACTTGTATTTTACTTGTACTGTCAGATATGAGGATTGGACTCAAGTCTTCAGCTTGCATAACAAGTGCTTTTGTCTGCCAAACAATTTCACCAACTCTTTTAAGAGAAAATTTTCAAGCTTCATTGTGTATATTCATTGTATATGGATTGTGTTATATGTGGCCATTTTCATATAAGTATATAACGTGCTTTGAGCATATTCCCTACATATCCCACTATAGTGTACCTTCTTACTCCTTCAACTAGTCCTGTTGTTCTTCTAGACACCATTTAACTTTGATATAAAACCTAGAACCACAAATTGGAGAAAATACATGGCATCTAACTGAGGCTGGCTTGCTTTTTCTAACATGATTATTTCCAGTTGCATCTGCTTTTGTGCAAACAACATAACTTCATCCTTAAGGCTGAAAACAATTCTACTGTGTTTATACACACACACACACCACAGTTTCCTTACCCATTCACTGTTGTTCTATATCTAGGTTTATGCATAGCTTGGCCATTGTGAACAGTGCTACTGTAAATGTTGATTTGCAAGCATCCGGGTGAGCTATTTATTACCAAATACTCATTAATGGCATAGATCTGTCATAGTGTACATCTAGTTTTAGTTTTTGAGAAACCTTTATACTGACTTCCATGGCAGCTGGGCTAGTTTGTTTTCCCATTAGTTATAAAGGTTTCCCTTTGTCCACCTCATCACTAGCATTTTTTTATTTTTATTTTTTTTAATTACTACTATTCTGATTGGATTGAAGTGGAATTGTAATGTAGCTTTGCTCTAATTTCTCTGGTAGATAATGAGGTGGGCTGATTTTTGTGTTTACTAGCCACTTGTGTTTCATCTTTTGAGAAGTATGTACCTATTGCCTCATCCAGTTACTAATTGTGTTGTTTGATTTCTTGTTTAATTTTTTTAGTTCTTTGTACATTCTGGCTATTAATTCTGTATCAAATATATAGTCAGCAAAGTCATCTTCCCATTCTCCCAACTGCCTTCTCACTCAGTTTACTGGCTCACTTACTGTGCAGAAGCTTTTTAGTTTAACAAGGTCTAGTTGGTCAGTTATTGACCTTATTTCCTGAGTGATTGGACTCCTTAAAATGCTTGTATCTTGATGTGCTTTCCTTTCTTTTACTAGAGCAATTTCAAAGTTTCATGTCTCACATTAATATTTTGACCCACTTTGTCGTTAGAGTTACTACTACTGTGATAAAATACCATGACCAAAGAAACATGGAGAGAAAAGAGTTTCTTTGGCTTACACTTCCATATAACTTCAGTTCCTCACTGAAGGAAGTCAGGACAGGAACTCAAGCAAGACAGGAACCTAGAGGCAGGAGCTGATTCAGAGGCCATGGAGAGAGTGCATCCACAAAAATCTGGGTCCTTAATCAATCACTAGTTAAAATGCTCTACACACTTGCCCACAGCCTGATCTTATGGAGGCATTTTCTCAGTTTCCTCCTCTTAGATGACTATAGTTTTCATCAACTTGATGTAAATCTAGCCAGCACACACTTAGCATGCTTTTTATGTACAAATTGAGAGAGGGAGATCTGACTTTCTTTTTCTACATGTGGATATTCAGTTTCCCCAGCACTAATTTTTGAAAAGGCTATCTTTTCTCCAATGAATAGGTTCATCAGAAATCAGGTAGATGCAGCAGAGTGGTTCTACATGCCAGTCCTCCCATTCTGATTCTACAGGAATAAGAATTCTCTTCCACTGATCCACATGTCTTGGTTTGTGCCAGTATTGTGCTATCTTAATTATTATGGTTCTGAAGCATAACTTGAAATCTGGTATGCTGATGCCTCCAGCATTATTTCTCATTCAAAACCACTTTGGCTATTAGAAGCCCTTTGTGCTGTTCCATATGATTTTACAGTAGTTGTTTAAATATCTGGGAAGAACAACACTAGAATTTTGACAAGAATTACATTGTATCTGAAGATTGCTTTTGGTAGCAGCCATTTTTATAAAATTAATGTTCCTAATCTTTGAATATGGGAAACACTTTCTACTTTCTAGTGTCTTCTACAATTTTTTATTCAGTAGTATACATTTTTTTAATTGTAGAAAACTTTAGTTTCTTTGTTATATTTATTCCAGGGTAGTTTAGAAGCAATTATGAATAGGATTATTTATTTGAATTTTTCCTCAGCCTATTTGCTATTGATAGACAGAGGAGCTGTTTTTCTATGTATGCTGCTGTTTATTGTGTTCTGTTGATAGAAGCATTTTCATTCTTAAGCGTTTCTTTTGAGGTCTTTAGGGTCTCATGCACACAAGCATTTCATCTGCAGATTGGGACATTCTCACTTCTTTCTTTCCTATTTACTATTTTATATTTCTTTTATTTCCTTTTCATATCTAATTGCTCTAGCTCAGACTTCAAAAACAATCTTTGTAAAAGTTGTAGCTGAAGGATTTCCTGTGTCCCACCTGGTCCACAGCTGCTCAGACCCAAGTAAACACACAGAAGCTTATATTGATTAAAACTGTTCAGCCATTAGCTCAAGCTTACAATTGACTAGCTCTTACACTTAAACTCAGCCCATTTCTGTTTATTTATATGTCGCCATGTGTTCTGTGGCTTTACCTCTGTGCCATTACATGCTGCTCCCCGGACAGTGGGCTGGCATCTCCTCACTCAGCCTTCCTCTTCCCAGAATTCTCCTTGTCTGCTTATCCTACCTATACTTCCTGCCTGGCTACTGGCCAATCAGTGTTTTATTTAACCAGAGTATAAAAGCATTATCCCACAGCATAAAGTGGAAACAATGTTCTGTTATTCTAGGATTCTACAGCATAAGATGATTATCTTACTTTTCTTTGACTATAAAGTTTTTGCAGCTCTGCAGCTTATTGGTATAGTGCTTGTCTAAGAGGGAAAAGAGCATCGGGGAAAGGAGGAGGAAAAGAGGGGGAGGAAAAGAGAGAAAAGGAGAAAAGAATGGAACACACACACACACACACACACACACACACACACAAACCACTAGAATAAAAAAGAAACTACCAAATAAATCATAGATATTAGTGAAATATGAAAGTAATGACACTGTCATGTATTTCCTGTTGGAGCACAAATTAATTCAATCATCTTGGAAAATTATGCATCCCTTTTGAAGATAACTATTCTTTATTATTCACAAGTTAAGCATGAGGCCTATACCCAATATAAATGCACATGTATTTATGAGAATATTTGCAAAAATATTAATATACAACCATACATGTGAAGTTAGTTTGAATGTGAATCAGTAAAAAGTAGGTAAACATGTGTGGTGCTGGCAGAATAAATTTAAATCCCAGGACTTAGGAGGCAGAGGCAGTCTAATCTCTGAGTCTGAGGCCAGCCCGATCTACAGAGAGAGTTCTGGAATGGCCAGAGCTACACAGAGAAAAACTATCTCAAAAAACAAAAACTAAACAAACAAGAATGAAGGGCTATTTACAACTTCAGATAAGAAACTGATATAGGGTAGAGAGATGTGCTGTTCTATATGTAAAGGAAATCATTCTGAGTCATTTTAATGCCTGTCCATTCAGCAGAAGAATAGTATTGGGCTCTCCCCTAAGACCTATGACCTTTCTAACCACGTGTTCTTGGCCCTATTAACAGGGGCAGGAATGGGCTCCATCTCCTGGAGCAGGGCCTTTGATTCAGCCAGGGTGGGGTTGGTTACTCTCACTATTGCAATATTGGACATATCTAATTGGAACAGCTATTAGTGTACCTTGCAGGGTTCACAGTTGGGTGACAACTTCTTTTAGTAGATGATAGCACACAGACCCTCAACTAGTTGAGACTCACAGTGTGTGGAGTGTTCAGCCCTAAATGGAACATACATACCACACCCTTCCTACACGTTTTAGGGAACTTAGAGAAAGCGGGATGGAAAGATTGTAAGAGCCAAAAATAGAGGATGACTTCAAGAAAACAGTATTTTCCTGACTGATGGAGGAATGTCTTTCTATACACTGCGAATATGTGTTGCTCTGATTGGTTGATAAATAAAGCCTTTTGGCCTATAGCAAGGCAGTGAAGAGGCAAGTGGGAAATTCAAAGGGAGAGACAGGAAGAAGGTGGAGAGAGACACCAGCCAAGAAGTAACATGTAATGGGACGCAGGTAAAGCCACGGAACGTGTGGCGATATATAGATTAATAGTTATGGGCTAATTTAAGATATGAAAGCTAGCTAGCAAGAAGTTTGAGCCATAGGCCATCCAGTTCGTAAATAATATAAGCCTCTGTGTGTTTACTTTGTCCGAGAAGATGCAGACGAGTGGGTGAGAGAGAATTGTCCTGACCATGGGCCAGGCATCACACAGGAAACTTCCTACTACAGCTACGTGCTTTGGAAACCTGGATGAGAGCCATACTTTATGATTACCATAAAATGAATTCCAAGGACATTCAAGAACTAATTTACATGCTTCAACTCAGGGTAATGATTCCCCTTGAGAGGCGGAGTCACTATAAGGGAGCACGATGGGTATTTCTGTGCGCTGGTCACATGTCATGTGATCTGAGTTCTGGTTCTGCAGATGGGTTCAGGCTGTGAATTTCTGAGTTTTATACTCTGCAATGCATGTCCTAGGAACTCTGTGAAAATTCTTGCCCCATCCCTTCAATTTTTTTGATTCTGGGGAGTTTAAATAACTTTTTACATCCTCTTGTTAAAATGAAGTCCACTTCCACCCCAGACTATTTGTTAATAGGGTCATTTGTGATTGTCTAAGCTCATATACAGTATATGCTCAAAGCTGCCTTACTTTACTAAGAGATGCTGTAGGGATATTTTTTGTTTCCCTGAAAGCCTCTGTTCTGGATGGTTCACTGTCGCTATTAGCCACCCCAAGGGTGTATAGACCTCCTAGCTCACTCTGCCTCCCCTGATATTGTCCCTGTGAAGGATTGTGCTGATGTTAGGTCCACTGGCTTCCCAAGGGCTCAAAATCTCATGTATTCGCCCACTTAGGAGAGCAAACAAACAAAAACAAAAACCTCTTCATATTTCTCTGAACGCTTTTCTACTTTAGTTTTCTTTTCATTTGCACTTCCAAAATGTTTACAGGGGTTTGTATGTTTGTTTCTTAAAAACACTACTAATGAAATTATGGCTCTGTAGGAGTTAAGCACTGGTTTTGTGATGCCAGTATCCTTGGAAAGCTTCATGAAGAAGCTGTGGTCACTGAAGAGAAAACGAACAGGAATCTCCTATCACATGCAGCCTACTAAAGGGTTTCTGCTGCATGTTTGTTTAACCTAGTTCACCTCAAATACTGTGTGATTTTCGACTGCCACCTAAATGACCTTTGATTTTTTTTTTTTTTTTTGAAAAAGGGGTAAAGGGCTTTTCAAACATCCACTGCTCAAACGCTCAGGAGCTATTATATCAGGTCAATGTTATTAGCCCCATTTTACAGATGAGGTTAAGAGTGCTCTCACCGGTTACAGGGGAGCAAGAGGTGAGTGAGCTGCCAATTGACATGCTCTGGGGCCCACAGTTTTATTCTCAGAAGTGTCATAGAACAAGAAAAGCATCATTTACTGCTCTGTAGAGGGAAAGATACAGAATGGTGGGTGGTACCTTGGCCACAGGTTAACCTCCTTAACACTTCTTGTTATAGTGCCACTGCAGCATTCAGTGTCTATTGCTGTTTATAATCAAAATTTCTGGCTATCTGTCATCTATCTGTCTGTCTATCTATCTATCTATTTATCTATCTATCTATCTATCACGCATCTATCAATCATATAGCTATCTACCTGTTTATGATATAAATACATACTTTTTCCGTCTTATATTTCAATTACTTTTTAATTACAAAGTATCCATCACAAAAGTAGGTTACAAGAAATTCATTCCAAAATAAACTCATAGCATAAATAAGGATAATTAGTATCTCTGATCCACCTAAAGATTTTACCACAGTACCTACAAAGAAAAGGGCAAGACTATAGGAAAATTATGCATCTCTCCCCTTTGTTCTGGAGTTGATAGCTTCCCAAAGACCTCTAGTTTCTTTTTCATTCTCACTTCTAAGTCATGGAGGAGACCAGTAATATAGGGAACAGAATTACATAATTCTGGTGCATGGGCAGCATATTGCTTACTACCAGTATTTAGTTTTCTAAACTAATAGTTATATACTTCATCTAGTTACTTGTCTGTTTTTTAGATGCCCAATGAAAGATGATTCCATGTTTTGAGAGTTTAATAAGCTCATGAACAGTATCCCTACTTGAAGTTTTCTAAACTTGTCACTGCATTATGTATTTCAATGCCCAAGCCTGTATACTTACCTTCCAAATGTTTGTTGTGTTCAAGGTAACAGTATAAAAATCTTCCAACAAAAGTATGACTATATTAGGATTTTATCATGTATTTCTTCATAAAATAAAGGATTTGTGTGCCACTGGGGGTGTAAACAGGTAAATAAAAATACACAACTATGTATTTGTAATGAACTTACCTAAATATGATATTTTGGTAACTACTACATAGAAAGCACTGGGATATGTAAATTTTTAGGATACAGGAGTCAAAGTGAACTGTTCTATGTTTTAAATATGTAATAGCAATAAACAAACAATGTATTTATAATTTACATACTATATTATGTTAATGAATTTGTATTATTAATATAATATTATGAAAACATTCTGATAAGAACATAGCAATAACCACAGATATGACAGTATAGTTTATAAGTATAAATGATCACAGGTAAAGGTATAAGTAATTAAAATTATAAACTATAGGATTTTTTTAACAGCAAATTTTACATTTGTCTTTAGTTTACATAATAAAAAATTGGGTTTTTTTTAGCTTGTAGCTTTCTTATAAAAGCTGAAATTCTGTAAGGTGTGTATTTAGAAGAAACTTTCTGAGGAATTTTACCTTGTAATTCAACAACAGTTGGAAGGTTTGCTTTGGGCTTACTCTAGGCCAGCTAAGCTGTGCTAACTCTTTCATCCTACATTTTCAGCTCTAATAAAATGGCTTTTCCCCACTTGGGAAAGTCTTGCTCTTCACATGGAGTCCTTTTCTATTTATATTATGAGGGAAGTGATTAATTTTACCCGGGTACTCTTACCCCTCTGAATCATCTTAGCTTGTTCATTCTCATATTTGTAGAGGTATAAAATATCCTATGGATTAATGGCAAGAACCAGTTTCTTTTCAGTAGCAATCATTTTGTAAGACCATGCTGAACTGTCAGTATTGTGTACGGAAAGCTATCAGAAGAGTCCTTGGTACAACACCATTTTATCTTGTACAATATTTGGCTCCACTCATATCAAACTCATTTCCCAGTTTCCTTAATTTAGTGGCATTTCTTTTTCAACTGAAGTCTCTGCTAGGACTTTGTATGGAAACGTCCTGGTCATGGTAAATTAAAATATAAATCTTTCTTAACAGATCTTTCTGTAGGTTGCTGTTGAAAAAGATAGTTGCCATTTTCATTAACATAAAAAAGTCATCTTTCTTGAAGTTAAGACCTTAATTTGTGTGCAATGTGTGTTGTTATGGAGCATCAGACAGGGGCTCCCCTCTGATGAGTATGGAGTGTGAATGGTCATGCTGAGATGGGTCTTTCAGAAGAACGGACTGCCTGGAAACTTCCTAGCATACCCCAGTGTATACAGAGGAAGAGTCACGTTCCAATTTCAATGAAAAGCAAAACAGAGGCTGCAAGGAGAAGGCAATGCATAGTCAGGCAACATACGGGCACAAGAATACTGTGGGAAGATACTGCAGCAAATGTTCCAAATGCTGTGATGAGCCAGAGCTTCAAACCCTCATCCAGGAGATGCAGCTGCAATAACTTGTTGCAAGTTATTGCCACTACAGACGAAGCAAGTTTTTCAGATGCATCTGGCTGTGTGAGTGCTCCTTTATTTCAGTGGGACTGTTATTATGGTACATTAAGGGTCTCCCATCCTTTGCAACTCCTTTCACTGAGGCAGCATTCATTGCCCCACCATTGCAGTCTGGGGTAGTCAACTACTAAGAAACAACAAATGAGGTGACATTGTGTGGCTTCTAGAAGCTGGCCATCTGGTGGTCTTGTAGTCTTTACCTTCTCATTCTTAGAAACTGTCCTGAAACAGCTGTGGGCAGATGTTTGCTTAACATACTGAAGAACGAAACATCATCTTAATAGAAACATGGCATGGTAGATGATAGAACCGAGGGCCCACTGACAAACACAAGCAGGGCCCTCTGAACCCTTCCTGGGAATCCAACCTACAGTGAGGCATGGTCACATGAGTAGTCACAAGAGAAGCAACTATATATCCTATAAGGTCCAGAGAAATAACAGATTCTTACTACCTAAGCCAATACATTTCACTAGAGTTTGGTTTTGGTCCATAGTGAAAACAATAATTGCTAAAGAAATCTGTGTTAGAACTGATGAGCTAACTTATAGAACTTGACATATATAGCGCTGGCACTGAGCCTGAGCAGCAGGTGGCCGGCAGCAAGATGGGAAGAAATCTATGGAGGTGAGGCAATGGAAAAGGGACTGTGAGAGAGTGGAGGAAAGATGGCCTCCACCATTCAGTGCAGAACTACTGAAAACTTGTCACCCATGGCAATTTGAAAGTCAGGAACTATCGTTAATCCATTGGCTGCCTGTTCTTTGTTTCATAGCTTGGACATTAGACACAGAATAGTGTGAGGGCCAATAGTCTGACTCGAGGTGATTATAATGAGGCACTTGAAAAGAGTCAGAAGCCAGTGCTCATTTGTAGAGTATTTGAGAATTTAGAGAAAAGTGTAAAAAGCTTAGGTCTTGCAACGTGGGGAAAATAAAATTTCTTAGTCTCAGTCTCTCTGGCTGGCAGTGTTTTTGTACAAAATTGTACAAAAATAATTCTTAGAACCAAATGCTAATATGACAGTGTTGAGAGTTAAGCTAAGAGGGAGAGCTGAGAGTAGGCAAATCAGAGTAGGCAATTAAGGCAACAAACTTAAATTAAAGTAACATTCTCAACACTCTATATCACAATGTGCAGAAAGAGTCTTTCCTCCCAACACTTCTGAAATGCACCTGCCATTTTATGGATCTGGAGTGGTGTAGCTGAGGGTGGTGTAAGATTAGAAAACTACTGAATATGGAGAATGGAGCAAACTGTTCCCCAAATGTGATCTGAAGAAGTGCTTGAGGGTGGCATGAAGGCTCTACATTAGAGAGGCCTCCATGGAGGTGCCAGAGGTAAGGGTAGAGCTGAGATGACAGCACGTTGTACTAGTTTGCTTTGTCAAAGTGACATAAATAGGAGTCATTTTGAAAGAGGGGACTTTGCTTGAGAAGATTCCTCTGTTACACTGGAAAGTAGGCTTGGCTTTGGTGCATTTTCTCAATGGATTGATACAGGAGGACCAGTTCACTGTGGGCAATGCCACACATCAGTAGGTAGTCCTGCGTTATATAAAAGGCAAGCCGATCAAGACATGGACAGCAAGCCAGTAAGCAGGGTGGTCTCCTCCATTTCCTTCTTCCAGGTTCCTGTCTTGATTTCCTACCCTTGCTTCCAACAGCTATAGACTGTGACTGAGATTTGCAAGCCAAATCAACCCTTTGCTTCCCAAGTTTCTTTTTGGCAGCAATGTTTACTGCAGCAAGAGAGAAGCTAATAGGACAACAGGCAGTAAGAGCTTGAGTCTTCTCTCCAACTCCCTCCTGCCACTGCATTGCCTCAGCAGTAGATCATACCTGTGGGGACAAGAGCAGCGTTGTACATGCCAGGTGAAGTCTTTGCAGCTATCCTTGTAAGCCCGGAAAGATCACAGAGATTTTTATCAGTGTGCCCATTTCATAACTTTTCAACCTTTTGAGTGATGCCCATGAATGTTCCCCATTGCCTGTCAGTGATGAGAAGATACTGTCTGCAAGAACAAAGAAGATAGGCCTATCTCAAAAAGAATTAAGGGATTGGTTTTCATAATATAAAATGAAGCTGAATTAGGCTAACAAATGATCTACCAAGTTTTCATTAGGTAGGAGTAGTTAATCAAGTGGAAAATATTAAATGGGGAAAATTCTTAATTTGAACTATGTGAAATAGGGTACAATATCATAAGAAATATCTGGGCTTTCCATGGACAGCAAGAAATCAAGCCAAGAGTATAATTCAACTCCAGAGCTAGAGATTTCTTATCTAAAGGAAAGACATCTCAGATGACAGAGCCAAGATCTATTCCTAGAAGTTGAAACAAACTCTGTATCAAAAACTATTCTTTTCCCTGACACAGAGCAGGGGGAAGATGTTGTGTGAGTATCACATCCAAACCTTGAAGAAGCCATGTAAATTCAACTTTGCATTCTTTTTTTTTTTTTTCAACTTTGCATTCTTGAACTCTCAGGCTTTTTTCTAAAACAAGAGAGGAAGGAAGGAAGGAAGGAAGGAAGGAAGGAAGGAAGGAAGGAAGGAAGGAAGGAAGAAGGAAGGAAGGAAAGAAAAATGGGAAAAATAACGTACTTTGCTACAATATCAAGAAATAAGCAGTGCCATTTTGTATTACATAAAAGGAAACTGAGAAATCAAAGGATGAATGCTGTGTATATCGTTCTGTATAAATAAAACACTGATTGGTCAGTGGCCAGGCAGGAAGTTTAGGTGGGACAAGGAGAGAGGAGAATTCTGGGAAGTGGAAGGCAGAGGAAGGAGATACTGCCAGCTGCCGCCATGACAAGCAGCATGTGAAGATGCTGGTGAGCCATGAGCCACGTGGCAAGGTATAGATTTATAGAAATGGATTAATTTAAGATATAAGAACAGTTAGCAAGAAGCCTGCCACAGCCGTACAGTTTGTAAGCAATATAAGTCTCTGTGTTTACTTGGTTGGGTTTGAGCGGCTGTGGGACTGGCGGGTGACAGAGATTTGTCCTGACTATGGGCCAGGCAGGAAAACTCTAGCTACAGATGAACCATGTATCTACTAAATGGAGAGACTGAGATTTAGATAAAAGTTTTTTCTTGTTCAAACAGATGTATTGGTTTATTTCTTTTCCCTTCATTTGTTGTGATCCAATATTTTTAGACACAATGGTCTGTTATGAAATGAACAATCAGCAAATCAAGGTTTTATGTGGTAGATTCCCATGACATTAATCTTACTACAGACATCCCTACTATGTATCTCACAAGTGAATTTCTTATAACACCAGTTTATTAAAAATACTCAATAAAATGCTTCAACGTCATAAATAACTTTAAAAAAATTTTAACTCAAATTTATTTGTGCCTTTTACATTGTTTAAATCACATATAACTTTACCTAAAATGTCTATTTTTTTAAAATAAGTGTATATTATAGCCGGGCGGTCGTGGTGCACGCCTATAATCCCAGCACTCGGGAGGCAGAGCCAGGTGGATCTCTGTGAGTTCGAGGCCAGCCTGGGCTACCAAATGAGTTCCAGGAAAGGCGCAAAGCTACACAGGGGAACCCTGTCTCAAAAAACCAAATATATTATATATATATATATATATATATATATATATATATATATATATATATATATATATATAATATAAGAGCAAGTTTGCTTTTTTAATAATTCCTTTTTGTAGATTTTTTGCTATAATAATTATAATGTATTTACAAGGTTCAAAATTATTATTCATCATCAAAGTAGCTAGCATTTTTCATTTCCTTATAGATCCTTTCTGCTAGAGGCCTCCAAATTCTGTCTTCTAGTTTTTTTTAAATGTGTAATGGTTTCCTGTAAGTTGACATTACCCCACCATCTATGACACTGAAACTGGTTCTCTTGTCTGTATTTTGTACCCATTATCCAACCTCCAATCCTCCTTCTCTATCTCTTTTATCAACTTCTGGTAATCTCAGTGTGGCATACAGACACACTTCATTTTTTCTTGTACTATAAAGGAGAAAATGCAGGGATTATCTGCCCCTGGATTTCTTTCTAATATTTTGTCCTCCAGTTCTACTATGTTGCTGCAAATGACACGATTTCATTCTTCTGTATGAATATCATTCCATTTGATCTCTATGGCATGTTTTCATATCCACTCATGAGTTCATGGGCACAAAGCTCTATCCATTTTGGAGCTATTGTGAAGAATGCTTCAGTAATCACAGAAGTGTGGTAATTTCCTAAATTTGTCATTTTCATTCTGCTTGAATATATAACAGACATGTGACAGCTGGATCACACTGTAGTTCTAATTTTATTCTCTTTTTTTTTGAGGAACTTCCATTAAATTCTCCATAATGGTGATACTATACTTAACATTTCTGAAGACAGTTGCCCACAGGGACTTTGTGTCTATGAATTCATTTACTCTTCACATCAAACTGATCAGTGAGAACCATCATTATCTCTTTTTTACAAATGAAGTTAAGAACAGAAAAAGACATTGGTTCCCCAAAATCACAGAGCAAAAAATTAGTAATATGCCCCACACAGTCATTTGGTATTCTTTACTGTGTCTAAAATATCACTTGGGTAAGTTATATTCACATTAGGAAAAAAAATCACTCTGAGAAAAGAACAAATATTCTCAGGAGTAGAACATATTAATAAAGACAGCTTACAGAACTGTTTAGAAATCTTCCAAAGTAAGAGTAAGAGGTTTCCAGAACAAACGGGATAAGGGATAAAGTTTTCAGGGACAATGGAAGAAAGATTGAAGGTGGTGGCTAGATATCAGTTGTTGTGTAATTGATGAAGGACTGTAATAATACTGTTGATAATGCATGGATTGTGCATCATTGAGAGGATCCTGAATCCCTGAGTTGGAAAAGTTACACTAAGAACATTCTACAGAGAATCTAAGCAAGGCATTATTCCAGTCAAATCTTTGCCATCACTATGATCTCTCCAACAATTCATGTCCTGAAATTTAAACTGAAAACAATGTTAATAAAAGGTGAGGCCTTAAGGAGTTTGGTCCAGCATAAGGCTCTATCCCCACGAATAGGTTTAAGGGATTTATTAAAGTGCTTGAGGAAAATGGCTTGCCTCTTTTTCCATGTGTAGAAACATAAAAAGATGGCATTTCTGAGGAATGAAACTTCTCTAGACACCAAATCTACCAGTATCTTGGAGCATCCCAACAATACATTCCTGTTCTTAAAAAATTATGCAGAGTAAAGTATTCTATTATAGCAGTCTGGAATGATTAAAAGAGAAATGAAAGAGATGAATTTCAACTTTTTTATTCCAAAGAATCATATTTTAAATATAACCATACATATTTTCTTAAGCTTTTTAAAATATGTTTTAAAACAAATAAGGAAATAAACAAATATATATCTTAGCTAATTGGGCCACTAAGTTATCAGTCTAAAAGGAAAAATAATGGGATACCAGATATAAAAATCAGGGGAGATAAGAATGAAGAAAATATTGGTAGGATCATAAGGCTGAAGAATAATGAGATTCCTGAAATTTTCTTATTATAAAGTCTTGCTCCAGATGAACTGCAAATATGTCCCTAGCTTTTCGCAATTGGTGGGAAAATAGAATTCTAGTCAGTTCCACAATTTACAAGGAATATAAGATAAAATCTGAACAGTTGTTAGGAGAAGTAAAATTATTGCTTTCACTAATATCCAAGAGAAATTTCTCCCCACGGTCCTCATAAAATCAGAACCGTGTAATATAGGCACTTATATCCTCAAAAACACTCTCAGAGTGGACAGAATGACAACTTTCACAGAGCTGTTGGCATCATTCTCAAACAAAACAGTCAATACAATACCATCCAGGTATGAAGCTGATTTCAATCTGGGAGTACATGTTGAGTCTGGAATAATAGATACATGTCATCTTTTAAGCAATCCTTTCTATATATTATTTTTATCTGTAAATTCTTTGATAGGTGCTTAGAAGAAATGAGTTTTAAATGACGGTATTGTGCAAGTACTTGGAATATAGATTATCTATATATTGATAGAAAAACATGGCCTCACACATTTTAGCTATTAGTTTACCTGGGAATGAGTCTTCTATATGTTAAAAAATATATAATAAGGGTTCAGAGCAGAGCCTAGACCTAGACAAAAGTTCAATTTGTTTAAAGATTAGTTCACAGACTTGTCCAAATGTCTCAGAAAGTCCATCTAATTCATATGCAACTGAAACTATGTAGTATGTATCCTATTTTCTGTAAGGATGCATAACTTTAGATAAATCAATCTTAAGAAATGCTTTCAAGGGAAAATAACTTTGAATATATTTGTAAACATTTGTGCAATCAAAAATCTATTATGAATAATAGGCTTTAGTTGTAGAAGAAAACTTAAAATATAGCTTAAAGCTTAATCTAATATGATATTTAATAAATAAAGTACTTATATCCCAAAGAGATAACCAAATTTTCATACATATGTAGATGTGTATCTATATATAGAGAGAATATATTTGTGTGTGTGTATATATATATATGTGTGTATATATATATGTGTGTGTATGTGTATATATATATGAATGTATGTGTATGTATATATGTGGAAAACTAGGTCATTCTCATACCACAATTTTTCTATAGTTTCTCAGTCTGAAAACAAAAGAGTGACATGGGTTCATGGCTCCTAGGCAAACCTATGCTTACTTCCTCCCTAACTGATTTATGTTATTACTGTGAAAACTGAACTTCAAGGAAAGAACTTCAGTGTATTCTTGTTTGTCAAGGCTGGTGTATTATCACGTTGAGTTCAACATGGTTTTCTTGACTGAAACCAGCTAATTACATGGAGTAAACAGATGATCGCCATCACAATATTGATGTACAGAAATGTGATTATTTGATGAAAAATAATTTACTTGATTAACAGAAATGGAAAATATCTGACCCTTGGCCAACAACAATAGTTAGTATTGCAATGACCCATCAAGTCAATATGTGCAGAAATAGGAATGACTTGGTTAGCTGCTTGCTGTGAGTGCTCCAGATTATGAGAGCTGCCAGATGCCAGCCACCAAAGTGCCTGCTGGAGGTCTCCTACAGTCCTCTGGGCCATTGTGTAACAGGAGCTTCCATTTCTGTCACTTCACATACTCCATCCTAAAGCTCTGTTGGTCGTTTCATTCTCCTCTATGTCTCCCCTAGGAGCACCTTCATTTTAATATAAATAGAGCATTTCATCATGCGATGGCAAAGAATCATGGACGGCACAACTCTCAATATTCCTGGATACAATGCATAGCTATATTCCAAAAGAACTCTTTTTTTGTGGTGGGAGGAGGCTGGATGGTTGGGAGGAGGGAAGAGAGGGGTATCTGTGATTGGTATGTAAAATGAACAAAAAAAATTCCTTAATAAAACAAAAAAAGAAGAAGAAAAATAACTGGTTTAGTAAAGAAGCATCAATATTATAAATCTGAAAATAATGCGGCCCATACGTCTGTAACAGTTGAGAAGGCAGCTAAACTGAAGATGTTGTGTTTATGGCATTTGCCAGAACATAAGAACACAGCTATTGAGCAGAGCCTACTACTCTTTATCTATGTCTAAAATATAAGATCATCTCATTTCCTGCCCGGGGTCAGATGCCACTTTAGGAGATCTAGCAACTGAAGAGCACACTATTACCTCCTTGAATTTAGGGTACTAAAAACCATTTGGAAAGATATTATGAGGTATGACAGAAGATATAATATTGACTTGACCCGTGAAACCTCAAAGGTACGGTGGGAGCTTCAGGACCTGGGGCAACTACAGTGTTTTCCTTCATTGGCTTGGCCTTCACATGACTTTCTGGAGAGTCTCACCAGCTGTGCTGGTTAGTTTTGTCAGCTTGACACAAACTAAAGTCACTAGGGAACAGGGAACTTCAATTGAGAAATATCCTTCATTGGCTTGACCTGTGGGCATGTCTGTGGGCCATTTGCCTGACTAGTGATTGATGTGGGAAGTTCCAATACACTGAGGGCTGTGCCCACCCCTGGGCTGATGATTTGGTTGTAATCAATCCAGTAAACAGTGTCTCCCCATGGATTTGCCATCATGCTTCTACCCTGAGTCCCTGCTTTGGCTTCCTTTGATGATGGACTAGAACCTGGAAGCTAAACAAAGCATTTTTCTTTCAGGTTGTTTTAGGTCAGTGGTCTATTCTAGCATCAGAGAAACAAACTAAGACACCTGAGTTTTCAACCTTCAGTAGTCTCTTGGGCAGTCCCTTTCTCTTCATGGCCTCTGTGTGTTCTCATATCCTGGTACTGACCAATCCACAGCATCGAGTGTGCCTCAGAGTGATGAAATACAAAGATCTTGCAAGCATGGCCAATTGCTCTCTTGGTTCTCTCCACTGGTACTGTTCCTCTGCCCCAGTTCAATATTAAAATAATTTTTCTTTCTAACACTGAAATGTTTATTAGAACATATGCCATGGTCATTAATCTGTGAACACCAATGTCACAGCACAAAAGACAGAAAACCTTGAGTTTTCCTACAGGACTAAGGTATAGCAAACAAGATAGAAGTGAACATTTGGAATGGCTTAAAGCCTTCTTTACAAAAACACTGAATTGGTAGCACAGAGGATAACCCAAGCAAGCACTGTAACTCTTGCTTGCCCAGGAGGCAGCTTAATGACTTTCTGGAAGCCATCTTCCTCCCTGACTCCAAAGGTAAGGACCCTACATGATATCTCATTTTATTTTGGCTTCCTTTGTTTCATTTTGCTTTTACTTTATTTCTAGTTAAGGAATCAAGCTGACATTGTCCCAAAGCCCTCTTCACCTCTCAAAGCTGGGGAGCTGCTGCTGTCTTGTCACCACAATAGTCAGGCTGAAAAGCTCCTGGGATTTCTCAATAACTGTGTCCACAGGTTGCATCTTCCAAACCAAACTGAAGAGATCGTTTGGCTTGCTTTTGTTTCTTCTTTTGTGGTTTAATATTTATCACTCAGTGCTTTTATAATACATTTATACATAGGATTTCTGTGTATATATAAGCCACTGAATAAGTGTAGTTTTATTCTACCCCCATCTCTCTCTGTATGTTATATGTGGTGTATACAAGTCAGTGCAGGTGTGCGTGTCTTTGGGCATATAGGCAAGAGAGGAGCATGTCAAGTGTCCTGCTCTACCACCATCTGCCTTATTCATCTGAGATGGTGTCTCATATTAAACCTTGAGCTTGGCTGATGGCCGGCAAGCCCCAGCTATCTTCCTCTCATCACTCTCAAAGGTGCTGGAATTGCATGCCCTCCCCTGGGCTTCACACTGAACTTTTTTTTTTATTTTTATTCATTTTACATACCAACCACAGATCCCCCTCACAGCCCCCACCTTCCTCTGCCTCATTTCCTCCTCCAACAGAGTAAGTTCTCTCATGGGGGGACAGCTAAGCCTAGTACATTCAGTTGAGGCAGGACCAAGCCCCTCCCCACTTTATCAGGGGTGAGCAAGGTGTCTGACCATAGGCAATGGGATCCAGAAAGCTGTCTCATGCATCAGGGATAGATCCTGATCACACTGCTGAGGCCCCCTCAAGTAGACCCAGTTACACAACTGCACACTGAACATTTTATGCTGGTTCAGGGGATTCACTCAGGTTTCCTCACTCACACAGCAAGTGAAGTTACAAACTGCGTCACCTCCTCAGCTCCACCAATACGATTTTTCTAGACCTTTAATTTCCTATTTTCAGTTGCTATATGAATTATAATTGCTTATCTGTATAAAGTAACTTAAATGTGTCTTTGCTGTGTGAGTTCCATCCAAAGAATTTAGAAACACAGCTGATGGGAAAGAGGGAGGGAAAACAACACATAAACAAGTCAGGTTTGGTTTCACAGATTCAGGCAGTGAAAAAAAACCATTGTATACTATGTCTACCATCTTCTTGGATATTCATAGGAATATAAAAGTAGAAGTATAATAATTCATAAGAATATAGAAGATCATGTAGAATCCCTTGCTACAGAAATCTATTTAGCTTCATTAGAATCAACAGTTTCCCAATTTAGTGTGGTATAGAACTTAGTTAATACATGAGAGAAATTTTTGAAAACAGCTATTCTTGACCTGTCTTATCCACATTCTCCCACCTATACTCCAGTACTACAATGCTGGAGTGCATGAGGTTACTGAAAATTTGGGGTCTAAACGAATGAATACTGTAAGAGGAAACATTATGTCCTCCTAAGTAACCATGCCAGCACGTGTCAGAAGAGCTCAAAGCAGTATAAATCCAATCTTTAGAAATAAATGGTCTATATGAAGAAATGAAAACTGACACATACATTCTATGATTGGGCAATTTTAAAGAGTACATTTGAAATGTTACATAAAATGTGGCAAGGCATAAAAAAGGTATTTCTATTTTTGAAAAGTTGTTCCAATAGTTCTTAGCAGAAAGCAATTCATCTTAACTGATGATGAAGGACATAGATTAAAGATACCTCACTGAGACACAATTTTCACCTGCCAGTGTCCCCAAATCCCAAAGTATGACTATGATATGATAAAAGAATCCTTCCATGAAAATAAATTTGGATATAATCATCAAATTAACAGTTGTATTTAATCTTCAATTATTTTAGTTCTGAAAATGTATGATACATGTACTTGCACTTTCAAATATATATGTGCTTGAGTATTCATTAAACATTGTATCTTATGGCTAAAAACTGGGAATGCAATGAGGTCATCAACATAGGAAACCTGATTAGATAAACGACAGAGCGTATCTCTACTCAATGGAATATTTTGTCTATTTGTGGAAGATAAATGAGCCACCGTCACAATGAGATGAAGCATTTATTGGGAATACTGAAAAATACTTCAAAGTACAAGAACGAAAAATGTAATTAACAATGTCAATTAGAAGTTTCAGTACTCTGCAAATACAGCATTTCACACAATGCATTTCCTCCAGGAATCAGCACAGTTCATTTATTCTTTGGCTACTAGATTTGAATGCATCATTTGTTCCAAGAACTATGGGTATAGAAACCTTCCAAGCCCTTGATAACTGCTGACATAGAGTTATAGGTATATGTAGCTTAAGTATATTTGACTAATATATTCAGAAGCTAGACTTGCATGCTGTTAATAAAACATTTTCATACTGTCAACCTTGTGTGTTTCTCATGTTGCATGAGTTGGACTGATAGATGAAATTTTCTTTTTCCATATCTTGTCAGCAAGACTCTTCTCATATAAATTGGCAGAGCAATCTACAACTCTTAATAATTTCAATATAAATGTGTTTTATCCAGACCAGAAGTGAATTTTTTTTTTTGATTTTTCAAGACAGGGCTTCTCTGTGTAGCTTTGCGCCTTTCCCGGAACTCACTTGGTAGCCCAGGCTGGCCTTGAACTCACAGAGATCCACCAGGCTCTGCCTCCCGAGTGCTGGGATTAAAGGCGTGTGCCACCACCACCCAGCCAGAAGTGAAATGTTTAAGTAAAATTTCATTCTAAGGATTTAGTAGTTCCAAAAGAAATCTTTTTGGTGTCTTTTTATAATATTAATATTGTCCTGGGCATATGTGTCTTTCAAAATTGTTCCAGTTATCCCAGGAATCTCATCAAGTATGGGAATAGAATAATAAATTCTAAATTTATTCAAAGTTCAGAATAAAAAAACCCACAATCACCAAGAGAAGAGCTAAAATATTACAAAAGGGCTTTCACTAAGAGCTCATTGTGATAGATGACACTTTACTTAGAGACGACAAACCGAGGTAAAGCTACCGTGTTGCTAGGTTAGGCAGTTCTGCTGTATTTATAGTACGAGAGGTGTAATTAGGAACATTAGGCCCCTTTGTAGCATCCTTTCTTCCCACCATTGAAAGGCATGTCTTGAGAACTGCAACTAGTTTATTCACTTTCTTTGAAACTATTTTGATAATGAGAATAATATTATCTGTCTAGGAGGCCTTGGTGATCACAGAGGATCTGGGAAGACAAAGAACTTCCCTAAGGGAATTAAGCTATGACAACCCAAGCTCAAGATTCAAAGCACACACTAAAGCACGGAAGGAGAAGACAGGAGGACTTCAACTGAAGCAAGTGAGCTGAAGGGGTTGATGGTCCTAAACTCTGAGCATTAAACTGATTCCTAAACCAAGCAGCTGGATGGATCCACACCAGGGTGAGCTCTGCTACTAATAGTAACAGAGCAGTCTTCTATAGCTATTTCCTCAATTGAGGATCCCTCTTCTCAGATGACTCCAGATTGTGTCAAGTTAAAAAACCAAAACCAAAATAAGAAAAGAAAGGAAAACAACCAGCAAGCCAGCACAACCCATTGTCAACCTGGTGCACACATACATCCCAATTCAACTACCAAGTTTCCTTTCTCATTTGTCCCCAATGCGGCATGTTAATATTAATATCATAGTATAAAATATACATAATTTTAAAAGGCCCACAGTCTTTAGAAGTTCAGTCTCTTTAACACAAAGGGCTTTTATTCAATATTCAAAGACTCTCCAAAATACCAAGTTTCTAATTCTTCAATATTTTTCTAAAATTCCAAAGTATCTCAACTGTGGGCATATGTGTAATCAAAAGTACATTACATACTTTCTTGTCCAAAGATAGGAAAACCAGAGTCAGTCACAGCATGAACAAAACCAAACCAAACTCCAATAGTATATATAACTCAGTATCCAATGTCTGGAATTCACCATAATCTTCTGGGTTCCAAAGGACTTGGAGAGTCATACTTCTGTGGCTCTGCCATTCATAGTACAGACAGCTCATCTAGGGTCAGGCTGGCTCCACTCCAGACTGTTACTGATTGGCAGTTGTTCTCGGGTACAGGCATCGCCAAAATTTGGGGTTGCCAGTGCAACTTAGATGCCCCTTCACCAATATTCTTTACTGGACCCCCATGGGGAATCTGACCCTGCCACATTAAGCCTTAACTTTTCTCCATGATAGTCCTGGGTCTTCAACTGCAACTGAAGCTACACCTTCACTAATGGCCCCTCTCGGCCTCTCTCAAGGGACTTTAGCTCTGCCAAATAGTGCCAAGCTTCAGGTACTCTCCACGATCCTTCATGCCTTCAGACCAGTACCACTTGAGAGACTTAACCTACCAAGTTGGCTGCTGCAGAAGATAGAGCCTCATTCTGGATCTCAGATTCTGTGTGCTGGCTCTGAGGAAATATTTCACATTTATGATCTCCAGTGATGCTACTAATTTCTCAGTTCCATCTAACCAGCACAAGTTGTCCCAGTGAAGCGAAGGTTTTGGTTCAGTGGTGCTAGTCTCTTATTAATAAGGATTGATTCTTCTGCTCTAGTCAACTAAAACTAAAGATCTTAATTCAAAGTATCAAATGGCCCCAATAGATATTTTGTTTCCTTCTGAAACTTCACCAGCCAGGCATCCACCATGTCATCTGCATTGCTTTCAGATTTATCCTTCATGTTCCTGTAACATCTCACCAAGCTTTGGACATTTAATGGTTTGTCTAGCCTGAACATCCAAAGTCTTTGCACTTTCACCTCCAAACATAGTCAGATCTATCACAGCAATATCCTAAAGCCTGGCACCAAATTTTGTCTACGTTAGGATATCTATTGCTGTGATAAAACACCATGACTTTTAGTCCTGGACAGGAAAGGGTTTATTTCCTCTTATAGCTTGAATTAGGAGCAAGAACTCAAGGAAGGAACCTGGAGGCAGGAACTGATGCAGAAACCATGGAGAAATGATGCTTACAGGCTTGCTCCTCCTGGCTTGCTCAATTAGTTTTCTTATACACCCTAGGACCATGGGTCCTGGGTTAGCACCACCCATAATGGTATAGGCTCTTCCATATCAATCATCAATCAAGAAAATGCTCTACATACTTGCCTACAGGCTGATCTTATGCAGTCAGTTCCTCAGTAGAGGTTCCTTCCTCTCAGATGACCCCAGATTGTATGAAGTTTAAAAAAATGTAGCCAGCACAGTGTGATAGGTCTTTCACTTCAAAAAAAAAAACATCCAAGAATGGCAAAATCCTTTCAGTCAAATGTACTGCCTATGACAATGTTTCTAGACTTCACATAGAAAACAGATGACAAGAAACCACAATCGTAATCTGGCAGACAACTGTAAATATCAGTTAATTATTTCAAAGATAATTCTCAAGTAATTAGCTGTGTGATTGAATGGGAAGTGCTCCAAATAGGGTGCCAACAGACACTTCCCCTCCTGACCTCCATTCATTCATCATCTATGTGTTCTCAAACAGGCAATGTCTACACATGGAAGGCTCTTGGCAAATATAGATAGCAAACTTCTTGAATAATCCTAATTTCCAGGTCTTGGATTTTTTTTCAACTACAGTGTGCGTCATATGGATTAGGTGATGGTTAATGTGACCCTCAGTCCCAAACCTCCAGAATATATTATATAACTTTGGGTCATTCTCTACATGATCCCCCAAATCCAGACACTCCCAGGCAAATACTTTGAAGCCAGGTAGGTGAAAACTCATATTTCTCAGATATGTTTGTCATAGAAAACATAATGGAAAATAAACCCTGATTTAGAACTGCTGCCTTATAAACAGGTTTGCTTTTGTGTCATCATATTGCTAAAGACTGCCTATGTCTTACTTATCGGTAAGTTTACACATACCTATATGTCTAATGTTTCAGGTGTATGTCTTTGAAATACAGAATGTAGGACTACACTTCTAGCAAAACATAAGCGGAAGGATAAGTGTTCATATGTTTTTATTTTTCTTCAGTGTATTTAAGTAGTTCATATATCAACCTGGTCTCTTTGAAACCATATTTATTTTCATTGAAATTATTTCCTGCTTTGTATGAAAATACACTTTATTAAGCATTAATATAGCTTGGGGGTTAAGTTTTAATGAAATCTTACAGCAAAGGAAGAAAAAAGGAAGGTTAAATCCAGTATGATTTACTTCAAAAGCAGAGGTCAAGCATCACACCCTTCAGTGAAATCCTTTTCACCATTGTCCCTTTACTTTGTAAGTACTTGACTGCCCATTGGGTCAGTTCACACCATTCATATTAGGCATTTCCTAACAAGTAATGATTTTCTGGCCTATGATAGTTCCTTTCCTCTTCCTCCCCACCTACTTCCATCCTATCTCCATCTCCTCCATCCTAATAGCTACCATTTCTACCCTTTCATAGTTCCTATGGGATTTTAAGATGCAAAACATTAGAGTCCCACTGCTTTGGTGTCAAATATTAAATACAACCTGATGGACATGTGTCTTGAACTTTCTACACAGGTATCTACACTGGAAAGTTGTGGATGCATTTAGTGATAGTAACAACCTCAAGTAACTGTTTCAAAGATTTAATTAGATAATATTTTCAAATCATTTAAAATGATTTTAAGTCATATCAAGACCACAATGAAGTAATACTGGGTGTCTAATATTATCATTATTTCACAAACATCTATTTGGTTCCACTGAATACCTTGCCATACTTGGTCTAGTCCAGAGGTGTTATGGTGAACACTCTTGTGTTCTTGGACCACCTGCTACCTCACTTTCCCAGGTCAGATCTACATATATGAATAGAGAGGCAGGTGGGTAAGAAGGACCAAGAAATCATGTAAACATAATACCCTCTCCCAACCCTTCATTTGTTGCGTTCTGTTGCATGTTTCTGACTTATGAAGAGAGTCAACATTTTGGCCACCTGCCTTTAACAATAATGCTTCAAGGAGATGATTGTAACTCACAGCCATGTGCCTATTTCAGCACTGACTCTTGCTATCACCTGTGTTAAAATATCACAATATTTCATGGTTTAATTGAAGCACTCTGGCATCCAGAGTTATTTTTATAGTCAACTTGAGATGACATGTGATAGTTCAGACTCACGGAAGCTGTGAGTCAGAAATTCTGTCTCTGGTTATAGTTATAACTTTTAACATGTGCTAACATGTGATATCCTTAGATCATGTGACCTGCAGTTATTTCTGAAATGGGTGTTTGAAACATCAAACTTTTGTCATAGTAGTAACACTTTACGCTAAATGAAAGCAACACTTTGGTCTCTCATGCTTTTTATTTTTTTCTTCTGGTACCACATGTCTTAATAAAAAGCAGCCATGCTAATGTTTTTCAGATGTCTTCCACAAACCCAGTGGTATTTAATGAAAATAAGCAAATACTAGGTGAAACAGGCTTAGCAGTCCTTACAAGACTATTTATAAAATGCTGATCAGCAGTAGGGAAACAAAGAGAATTGATTTTGAGGAAAGCAAGTCCACCTATTTTAAAGCTCCCCTAATATGAGAAGAATAGATCCCTTCAAAGTCTAGCTAGCACTTAGAAAGCCAATGCACAGAAAGTGTGAGCCTTCTAAGAAGGCAGCCCAAAGATCCTTTTAAGTGATGTGAGCAGGAAGGCTCTTAAAATGAGGCTAATTAGCTGTTTGATGTACTTGACAGAGAAAGATGTATGCAAGCAGAGAGAAAAGACTGCAAACATAGATATCCCTCATTGCGTTATTGTCCAAAACTTTAATTAATTTCTTGAGGACTATCTTTTCCATAATTTAAAATGGTTTAAAAGAAGTACAACTAACAGGTTTAGAGTGTTTCCTTAACTAATCACTTGCACTGCAGGAGGCTGAAAATGATAGAGCACACTCCACACACTCCTCAAGCCATCCAAGAATTGCTTTTCTAGGATCCGGCTTTTGTTCCTTCTCTGTTTGCACAGTGGCATTGAGAAAGTGTGTGACTTGATTCCACTAACGTGCAGCTCAAACCCCACATAGCTGGGATGGAGCTCCCTGGATGCAGGAGGTACAGCTTGAGAATGTGCCTTTGTCCTTTGCGTCCTAAGAAAGGTGAGAAGCAAAAACTGGGTAGAGATTGGTTAGGGAATGTGCTTTTCTATACTTCAAAATACAACGGGCACAATGGAAAAACATTGCACACCAAAAAGGGAAAATGTTTTTTAATTATAATTACATATATTATATATTAAAATTATAATTATGACAACAGCAACTGAGATGTTGACAAGCAGTTAATTATGAACTTTTTGTTTATTTAAGTTATTCACACCTTAATTGCAAATTTTCCTAACTGTGCCTATTTTTCTGAATTTTTTTCTTTTGTTTTGACATTTAATGAGAGTCAGTACTTGAAAAAAACACTCTGATGGCATATTCAGGGAATTGGTAAACCTAAGTGTCAATAGTGAAAAAAAAAGACAAAACCAGAAACTTCTAAAAATAATCAGCTAAGATATGTGAGTACAATAATCTTACAATCATTCTTATGAAACAATAGTGTCTTATTGGAGAGTTATTCAGATCTACCAAGTGTAATTCATAGTAAATTTGAATGAGACTTTTGTGAGATACCCATGACTTGTGGATGAGTCACAGATGGCATATGTTGTGTGTGTTTTCCCTTCTCTCATTCTCTGAACTGTTCATATGTATGAGCACCTGTTACACAATTCACTCATTCACTCAATAAACACGTGTTGAGGACTCACTAGGTGGCCCGGCTACTGAGGGCATAGGAGGAAGGCAAACACATAAAACCCCTTGTACTGAGCTCTCATGCTACTTGGGGTGAGAGAATTAAATAAACAGTACAAGTAAGTAACTTAAATATTGCATCAGCAGGTGATAAGTTCAGTGGAAGAAGCAGAGCAGGCAATTTTGTGGGCCTCGTGGCCCTCTGGTATTTACTGGAGGAGAACTTTGAGCAAGGAATAGCGGGACAGGTGTGCATCTTATACCCACACTCTGGTTGTTGGGCTGTGGCTATTCCGGAGTGTAGCAAAGGTAGAAATGAGGAGGGAAATTGGGGGGATACTTTACCGTGCTTCCAGTAAGGGATAATAACTCCATTAAGGGACTTCAGCCACCACAGGGCAGGGACTGGGAGAGCTATGAGTAAACAAATGGTTAATGTCTACAGGGGCTGCATAAGAGCTGGCAGGTGATGTTTTTATCTCTACCTTTGATCTCACCATTTCCATTTCCTTCTGGATGTAGTTCTGTCAATTATGTCAGGCAACAATTGTGACTGCTAGCCTACTTTGTTTCCCAAATGGGCTAAACTTCTCTCATGAAAAAAAGAATAAGAATATATATGGCCATATATATATATATATATATATATATATATATATATATATATACACACACACACACACACACACACACACACACACACACACACACACACACACACGGCCTTCAGCCTTTGTTAATGTCTAGAAAGAGGTGATGATGTTTAGCTGACACTTAGGAAATGAGTGAGCACTGGGCAGGTTACACAAGGAAGAAGAGTCTATGTCAAGGCAACTACAGTACGTGGTCATCTAAGCTGGAAAAAAGGTCATTCTGAAAACTATGAAGAGTCTGGTTTGAGTGCTATTAGCTAGTCCTGGGAAGAAAAAAAGTGCACAGTCTGCAGCCAGAGCACCATATACCATTCATACCATTCATAAATGCTACCTTCAAATTTGGGGGCTTTACACTTTTGCACAAGAACAATACCTGACCCTGGTAGAGGAAAATGAAGGTGTTGCCCTTTATCCCCATCAGAATGGGGGAGGATGGGAAGTGGTGCCATCAGGGACATGCAATCTCAGCAGGCTCCTCTCTAAGGGCAGTTTCATAGCCCTGTCTTAGCAAAGTTTGTGCAGCTAGCAGGAACCAGTAGCCTGTGCACTGACAGGGGGATGTGCAGTTGAGGGGGGCTTGCCCAGTGGCTGAAAATGGGGCTCCTGACGCAAAAATTATCCCTGATCCTCCTGAAAACAGTAGTAAAAGTCAATATCATAAAACATTTCCAACACAGCTAGGGGACCCAAATTTAAAATGACTATTTTACAGAGAACAGACATCTGGCTACTTTCAAAGATAGTCTGGTGACCAAAGACATCATGTCTGCTTAATAAAATAGAGCTTTCCTAGGTCATCTTTCCTAGGTCATCTTTGGCTTTATTGCAAGAATATCTCTTGAGATCCTAATGAAATAGACAAAGAGACATCATAAGATTTTAAGAGGGAATGGAGTAAAATTTGAAAAGATTTTCTAGAAGCCATGGATCCAGAAGGCAGAAGCTAGTTATGTTGTAATGCAGACACAAGAATGATAGAAATCCAAGTGTGACTTAAAATTTCAGCAGGCCAAACTGTGTACATATATTACAGTGTAATAAACACGTGTGGCCCAGAACCAAACAGATATTTGGAAATAAATCTGGAGAAGGGCAGCACAGCCCTGGGAAATCCTAGGAGCACCAAGTCTCTTTAGCAGTAAGAGGCTGAGTACATTAAAGTCACAATTTATTTGATGGGCCATTGATAACTGGCAGGCTGGTGACAGCCTTGTTGCCAAGAGAGCCCAGTTCCAGTCTCAGTCTGTGACTTTAAAAACTTCACTAGGGGAAAAATTACAGCCTGCAGCAGCGAGGGCATAGCCTACGGCACAAAATGCCGATAACTAAGTCCTAGGGAAAACTGATTTGTGGCTCCTGGTCACATGTGCAGAGAGCCCCTGCTATTGACTAGCTCTGGTTCATCGGGATGTAGATCTATCTTGGCTAACAAGAAAGCACGAGAGGTCTTCATTTAGCCACTGAGCCCTGTCTCAAGGGACCGTGTGCAGCTGTCTTTACCTTCCTACCAATCAACACATCAAACGCTGTGGAATATATTTTCACTTTCAAAAAAAAAATGCAAACTGCAAGCGAGATAAAGTTGCCAAAGTAGACTTGAAAAGGGGTGAATGATTACAGCACAGCTCCAGATATAAAGAATAAATCATGTGTGCCCAGCCAGAATTTTCTTATGTGTGTCAACAAGAAAGAACTAAGTCTGTATCCACACGACATCCACACCATATTAATTTAGCTAGAAGGGATTAAAACCATTTACACTGGATTTCTTACTTGAATTATTCTAAGCAGCATACTTCCACAGGATTTCTCACTTAAGATAACTGCTTATAATGAAATTGGAATATTCATCTTAGTAACCCTCAAATAATTACTTTACATGGTTTTCCTTTTTTTTCTCCTTCACTCAATCCATATAGATTAAGGCAGAAATTCATTTCTTTTCTTTTTTTCTTTTTTTCAATTAATTTCAACAAGTTTTTACTTTCCTGGGAATGTGGCGCTCCATTGGAAATAAACTCAGTGTTTTCTCCAATGATCAGTTCTTTTGACATTGATTCTAATATCATCAAGACCTTTCCCCCAGATGTTTCCCAGGAAGACTCCCTCACAAAAGGTCATCGCTGTTTCCCTGCTTTCAAGGATCATTTAGGTTTGGCACTCTTGCTTTGGGATGTGTGCAGGTGCAAGAAAAGAGAGAAGGTTCCCTTTGGTAAGCTCTATTTAATTCTCTAAAATGAGCAAAAGGTCACAGTCGGGAGGTGGTGCTCCACTCCGTATTCATTTCAAGGAAAAAAACCAATGCTTTCACTTCAAATTCCAGGTGGCCCAGGATGATTGGAATGTGTGGTTTGAACTTCTTCCCTTTCGGTTAGTCTGGAGGGAGACGCCACTGTGATTTACTGGAGTGACTACACTGGTTTCTCAGGGGGCTGTAGGCAGGGCAGGTGCTGGGTGGCGGCATACGTGGGGCAGCTACAGGTGCCGAGCTTTCTGTGAGGAGCCCATGATGAGGGTTCTTCTCTGGCTTCCAAACTCCCAGGTTTCATAGCAATTCTTCCTAGTTCCATGAAAGATTAGCATTCTCTCTCCTTTTCATGTTGGCATAGTAATGTCCACATGCCATTCAGCGCACCAAGAGTACTTACACTGTCCCCTACATTTAAAATATACGCAGGTTAATTTTACTTACCACTGTGTGGCACAGGATCAGGTAACATCACCATCGAGCAAAAATCAAGTACAGATTTAACACACAAACTTGAAATCTGAACTTCAATCTCAAGAGTTCGTTAATCTTCTTCTACATATTTTTATATTTCAGTGTAATCTTCAGGTCTCATTTCATCTTTTATTAAAATCAGTTAATAGCTTTCAAGCCCATTCATTCCACAGAGGTTCCAAAGGAGAGTGAAAGAATGTCGGTCTCCCCGCAGAGGACCAGACAACACATAAACTAAACTTTCAAGACAAGCCATGTTACATACCTCTGTAACATCCGGATTAGACTATGACAGTGCCTACCTCCTGAGGCAATGCTTGCAGACCACCCAGGTGGCAGCTACTGCAGAATGCTGCCCCAGTCTGTTGCCTTTAGAATGAAGAACCTGCAATTGGTCCTGAGCTTCAACAGCAACCTGTATATTTAGAACATAACTGAAAATCTGAACACCGAAATGCAAATATTTGACTTCCCTGACCAGTGACTTCTTCAGCGGCAGGTTTTCACCTCCTGTGGCCTTCTTGCCTTCTTTGTACTTGTGACAACTTTTTCCTGTGTATGTTCACCTATACCAAGCAATTCAGCAGTCTCCACAGGGTATTTTTTCATTTAAAGCAATCCCTAATAAATCAAAATCCCCAGTGCCAGCATATCAACAAATATATAAGTAAGCAGATTCAATTTGTTTCTAAATTTCAGTGAATAAATAAAATAACATTTAATAAGATGTATGAAAAATGTTTCAGATATGTCTACATAGATGTTTTACGAGTAATTTCGAAAAGGCCAAACACCAGAGGTTTTGAAGAGAAAGTCAAGTTTTACATATTTCTATAACAAACAAGTTGTAGGGTCTGATCTATAGCAGGTAGGGACTAGAGTTTAAATTAGGAAAAAGAAAGCTGATCTACTTTATTATCACACCAATCTAAGATGACCTAATGCAACCAAAGTCTTACTAAAGATCACAGTATTCTTTCTACAAGAAATGGATCCTTAGAAACTGTCTCCTGTGGGCAGGCATCCACATTCAGGTACAACTTTAGTGCCAACCCTACATAAGGCAGCCGGCAATCAGCATTCCTCATGGTTAGGAAGACAAACATATTAAAATTATTTTGGAAATTGAGTTTTCACAGGGCTGGGGATGCAGTAAGAGAGTGCTTTCCAAGCATGTGCAGAGTCCTGGATAGGCTCCCAAGCTACCAACACAAGACCAAAACAACCTAAGCTTTATCAGTTTTTCCTAGTAGAAAAAAATATATATCTTTATACGATGAATTAACCTGATTAAAACTGCATCATAGCTATCGAAGACACTTTTAATGTAAATAATATAGCATGTTTTCAAAGTGAAGGTTTTGACAGCAGCATAGATCTGCTGTGATGTGCTAGAAGGATTTGTCTTGTGCTGAGGAAGAGACTAATGACAAAATCAGCCTTTGACAAGCCAAGGACAGAGCTCTTGCTTGCCTGCTTTAAGATGGAGTCTAGGATAAGATTAGCAAGAGCTGTCTGTTCAGGGCAATGTCTTGGTGACGATTCTATTGTTACACAATTTATATACAATTAGAGTATCACTGTTTGGATAAATAGTTATTTGGCCACGTTATTTTTGATTTGGTGAATGAATTGTGAGGGAACTGCAAGATCATTAATACATAGAAGTATTAATATGTACTAACAAACAAAGGAAACAAGGGTGAGTGATTTTTCACTCTGAGATCTGAAAACACCCTATACTGTCAGTTAATTGTCTGTAAGTCCTGTCTTGTTGTGGTTTTTCTCAGACTGGTAGGCGTAGAATAAACTAAACCAAACCAAACCACCTGAATTTGAGATGGAGAACTTTGGGAGACTGAACAGGACAGACTACCACAGCCCAAGCCAAAAACATCCTTAGTTTATCCATAAATAACTCTTGGCTTCCTGCAAATATAGCCCTTCTTCACATGAGTAGCTTTTTTCATTTCACCTTTAACTTTAAAAAAATGATAATACAATATACAACTACAATCCAACTAATGATGTTAATATTGACAAAATACATTTCCAAATCTATTTTCTTAAATGTTTGTGTATTATCATCAATAAGCACTTTAAGTATGGAAATATTCAAATATTTGAGTATATTTCAAAGGCAAATGTAATTTTAAATTATGTGCCTTGTTTTTCACATATGGTATGAATACTAATTTAGTGATTTGACTTTTAATGTATATGCAAATAACTTGATTACTAGATTGAGTCTGACCTTTGATTGAAATAGACTCCCAATAATCACTTATGACTTTGTGGAAATTGCTGAAACTCTAATTTTCATTTCTCCAGTTCATAAAATGGGGATGATATGACCTGTCACAGAAAGGTGCTTTGAAGGTTGAGCAACACTCAGCAGCTTTAACATACAGTAGGCATTTGTTACTGATTATGTTATGTTATATAGTCTTGGGAAGAAAATATAATGTACTATGCTGAACAAGATTTAGTTGTAAGGATTCAGAAGGCATTTTAAGGTCTTCACGTATTTTTTACATAGTCACTATCGATGCTCACTACTTTAATACACTGTGGTTCTAAGTCTTCATTTTAAAATAAGGTCTTAAAAGGGAATATCATTTTATAGTTTTGAAATTTTCTCTACTGTAAACGAATACCAAACTAAAGAGAAGACTGTGATTACTTGAAAACATGAGCATTTCTCCTTGTGTTGAAGTTGGACTGTAATTGACATCCATTAGAACCACTTAAATTATTTTTAAGCAAATTAAAAATATCATTTGAGCATAGCTTCTCCACATAATAAAGTGAAAGACTAAAATGTGTGATCTTTTAAAATAGTGAACCTGATTATTTTTATTACTCTTATTTTCAAGAAATAAATGGACCAAATAGATTTTCTAAGCTATTTCTTGGTAAGTCTTCAAAGGACAACTGTTTCTGTTGCTTGTGTACAGCCGCAGGAAACTATGCAGGTGTGGAAGCACAGCTGGAGAAATACTTTGCATCCTGGGTTTTCTCTATAAAGTCATGGGGGCAGACATTATGGAAGGAGCATGGACAATTGTGAGTTGATGTGATTAGGAATAAGAAGCAGAAGAGAAAGAGAAATAGAGAACAATTTGTCAAAGTGACCCTGACTGAGACTCCTTGGTAGCAGATTCATCTCACACTCCCTCAGTCAGAATAAGTAAAGGTCACTGGTACAACCCTTCCCATGTGTGCTGTGTTTCACCTCTGCTATGATCTTGCTCTTGGGGTTGAATCAGACTCTTCAAGAAAGGACGTGAAGAGTAAAGGAAAGAGAGGGCACTGTTTTTCCACTCATTTCCTTCAGAAAGTATTTAGCTGTTTACCAAGAAAGATTAGACAGATGATAGATAGATAGATAGATAGGTAGATAGATGATAGACAGACAGATGATAGACAGAAAAGTGATTGATAGATGATAAATAGGTAGATAGAAAAGTGATTGATAGAAGATAGATAGAAAAGTTATTGATAGATGATAGAGAAGTTATAGGTAGATAGATAGATAGATAGATAGATAGATAGATAGATAGATAGATAGATGATAGATAGATATTGCTGAGAAATACACATGTACGTATGCATGTTTGCATAGCATTCTGCTTAAAAAACACAACAGAACTCTGTCCTTTTACAAACACATTGTGGTTGGTAGCTGTGCTTCAGACCATGAGTCACAGTGAAAGCTGGCTTCTGTCTGTCTGTGTAACCCACAAAATTCCTTTTAAACCCAATATTGTTAGAAACATTCTATCCCAGATTTGAAAGGATTTCCCTATTATTTTCTACCCCAAAAGATTAAGTATTAAATAATGACCCCCAAATAGATAACCACCTTGTTTGTTAAGAAGCACTGTCTTACACTTTCCTAACATTAGAGCCAGATTTCACGGTCACAGGAAAACAAAACACACATAATGGAGTGGTTATTAATTCAATAAATCCAGCAACTCTCATGCTCTCTGGGCAAAAGGCAAAGTTAAAAGCAGCTGTTCATTGAGGACATATGGGACATGGCCAGGGTGAAGGAGCTGCCTGGCACATCATCTACCACTTTTAAGGCTGACTGCACTCAATTTCTTAGACAATCTACACACCATTTTCAGTTCTGTACCTCCATAATTTATCACAACAATACCTCAAGTGCACGGCTCAGAGGGGAAAATGAAAGCAATTTACAGTATCGAGATGAAAGCGTCTGGGCGGAGAGAGAAGACCTACTATGTAAATCATATCCACGGCTTCCAGGAATGTTGACATAATATTCTGGAATTAATTTTTTCCAGCATTCCTATGTAGGTCACACAAAGGTAAGTCTAGTTTCTCCTCTCTACCTCTTATATCTGGAGTTGTTTATCAATATGTTAAGGAGGAAATTGATTTTAGCTCTCCCTTCTACAGCGACAATAAGAACCTTATGTATAAAGCCTACCAAAACAATGAAAGAAATCACTTGAAACATTAGTGTGCAATCTTTATATATGTTTCCCAGTTAAAGGTCATAGGAAGACAGCAATAAAAAATACAGAATCACATTCAAATAAGGAATCGCAATCTATTTGAAATAACAGTTTGGATTATTCTAAATTAAGATCATCGTGTCTTCCTTTAAATTATGTCCATAAAATCTGCCTCAGATTTATATCAACAAATTTCACTGATGACAATCACCTGACTATGGAACAAACTGGCATGAAGTTTGTGTATTATCATACAACATATAATTCTTGTGGAGGCCTCCATTTAATTCTAATGAGAACAGTACACTGATATCCTCATCAGAAGCTAAACAATTGATTAATACCGCCCCCTCATCACCCTTTTGTCTTCTCTCACCTGCTGTCTTACTTAATATTTGCAGGGCTGGTTGAAGCAAAGGGCGGATGAGAAGCTATATGACAGTAACAACTGTCAAATGAAAGCCAGTGTCTTGGGACCAAATGTAAGCAAAACTCAGAATGGGTAAGAACATTCTGAGGGTCATTAGTGAGACGTAGTGAGCTCTTAATCTCCTGATGCTGTACAAGACAGGATCAAGCCCTTCAATACAGGTAAGGAAGGAAAAGTGAGTACTTAGAACTCAAATTTTTGCCAATTTGTATTCATTTAAATCATTACTTGCGCTGCAATCAAAATAAATGATTTCCTGTTTTTTTTTTCAAATAGCTTGATTAGTGTAGGCAATTTGAAAACTGAAAGTATCAAGGATCCCTCTTTGTTATCACAATTGTTCTATAGTTCTAGATGCTTCATCTATTGTTTAAGGTGCAAATTGGATATTCATGTCTCTCATGTCTAGGTCATCTCAATGTAGCTGCATAAGAAATATTTGTGGTGTCAATGTTAAATCTTTGTCCATGATTTATATTCTAAATATTTTCCTGCTCCTCTTTACCTTACCACTGTTTCTCCTAAGTGCTTAATGATGATTACCTTATTTATCCCTCAGGAAAAACTTCATGAGATGATTATTACATTTTACAGTAATAAGAGTTACCATTATAATTATTACAGATATTTTAGTTATTAGAGAATCAAGGTACAGAAAGATTCAATATCTTATTTGACATTCATAGCAGAACAGCTGTGAAAACCAGATGTGCTTTCCCCAGATTTAGTATTCTCAGCTACTAGGCATATTACTATTATCATTATAGTTTTTACTAATTTTATTTCACATGTATGTTTTATGAATTTTCCTCTTTCATCTTCTTTATAGAAATTTTCTTTACATCAGGATCAGACACAAAGTCCACACCATTTTATTTTGGTTCTTTATTTCTTTATATTTATTCCTTTACCTATTGCTTATTTTAACATATAGTGTAATGCAACCTTATCTTCCTATGCACTCAATTCATCTGAGGTTGTTTATTTAATAATTTGTCTTTTCCTAAGCAAATAGGAATCCCAGCTTCTCAGCATTAATGACTCAATAGATATCTATTGTTTTAATTATCTGATAAAAACATAACAGAGCAAGTCACTCATTTATCTGCTTTTAAACATTTTCACATTTAATTCCACCTGTCTATTATTCCATATAAACTTTACAACTGCTTGTGAAAATGTATAAGAAATATTCAGTACTCAGAAATTTCATTGTTTATAGGTTAATTCAAAAGAGGGTATCTTTCCCCATAGTGACCATAATGACATGCTAACTCAAAACTCATTTTTTATCATCTTAGAGTGACTCTTTCAATTTTTTGAAAAGCTAAATACATTCTTCCCTTCCACTTTGCTTACTTGTTTATTGTTCAAATCAAAAAAACAATGAATTAAAGCTGAATCTGATAGGTCATCCTTGAATACTTTCATCATTTTAAACAAGTTAATTTTTATCAACATCACATTTTGGGTATTGGACAAATGTTCAGTGTGCAAAGAGCTCACTGGATGAGGCCGAGAACCTGAGTTTGGAACTCTGCACCCACAGGTAAATCAGGTATAATGCATTTGTAACACTGTGTTGGAGTGCAGACAGGCAGCCCCTAGGAGCTGACTGGCCAGCCAGTCTAGTCAACCAGCAAGCTCTAGGATCAATTACAGACATTGGCTCAATAATTAAGGTGTAAGGTGACATAAGAAGATATGTAATGTCAACCTCTAGCCACCACATATGCACATACAGCTGAGCACACCTCAGCACACATACACGTTACATGTACAAGTCACCACATGTACACCTCACATAAACAAATCACCACTACATCTACACCTCATGTAAACAAATCACATTGTTTTGCAAGCAGTGGTGATTCTGGACTCAAGTCTTGTGCAGGGCACATTCCCAAAATCCGAGCATTAGAAGGCTGAAACAGTTTGATGGCTAGTTTGAAGACAGCCTAGGCTGCATAAGAGTGTTGTTATATAAATAAATTTATACTCTTATAGGGATGTTAATCACTCTTTTCAAGTACAACAGGATGATTTACTTTAAGAATCATCTTGTGTTTTTTCTTATAAATGGATTTTACAATCATTTATTACCTTATGTAGTTAGGTGAGATTCACTGTATCTCTGACACAACTGTTCATTTAGAGGTAAATGATAGATAACTTTTAAACCAACACTGAATTTATACTGTATGTCTGTAATTGATTTAGGAATACAAATAAGAACTAAATCCATTAATTGGCCAGATTAACTGAATGTTGTCAGTTACTGGCCTCAGTTTCCAGATGAGTCGATCTTCACTTGACCATGTGCATATGACTATTGAAGTGGTATGGCTAGGATTTTAACCCATGTAATATGATGGCTGTGCTTTTTACTGCTGTGCTGACCTTGCCATGTGGAGAAAAATTCTCATAAAAGACTAAAATGGGAGGCTACAGTTCCAGCAGTGTGATGACCATCAGCTATGATGGACTTGTGATTGTTGACAGAAAGTGCCTACATACTTGAAAAGTCAGGAATGAGCTGTGGACAAAGTAAATAGGAATGCTTTAGGCAGAACAAGATATGTGGGTGAAGGTAGGATGTAAGAAAAGGAATTTGGAAATAAGCACAACACAAAGCAAACATTTGCAAACAGCAGGAGATTGGATCAGCAGCCTAGGCAAGGTCTTTGTCCCATACTTCATTCTTGGTATCTTTAGGAACTTTATTTGGATGTAAGCGAGACCTGTCTTATTTAAATTCTTTTCATTTAAGATGTTTTTATCATATTATTTCTCCTCCCCCAACTCCTCTCAGATCTTCCCCGCCTCCCTCCCCACTCAACTTGATATTCTCACCCTCCCCTCTCTCTTCTTTCTCTCTCAAAACAAAAAAACACATACACAAAACAAAAATCAAAACAAACAAATGAAAAAAAACAGCAAAACCAAAAAAAATTTCTTGACAAAAGAAAACAAAATGAAAAAAAAGTTCACAAACAAAACATAGAGTTCATTTTGTGTTGGCCAACTACTCCTGGGCATGAAGCATGCCCTGGAGAGTGGTGTATATATTAAGTGGCACTCCATTGAAGAACTTTTTTCTTTTGCCAGTAGTGGTTATCAATTTGAAATAGCTTATGGCTAAAGGTAGGACATTATGTTTGCTTTCCCATCTCAGTACTGGGACCCCATCTGGCTTGAACGTGTACAAATCTTGTGCATGCTACCATAGTCTCTGTTAATTCATAAGTCCATCATTCCTGCTGTGTCTGGAAGACACTATTTTCTGGGAGTCATCCACCACATCCGGCTCTTACATTCTTTTCACATCCTCTTTTGCATAGATAGCAATTAAAGGTAACAAAATAAAATATAATAAGATAAAACAAAACCAAAAAAAAATCACATGGAAGTTGGGCAAGGCAAAACAGCAGAAGGAAAAGAGCCCCAAGAGAAAGCACAAGAATCAGAGACCCACTCATTTACACATTCAAGAGTTCCATAAAAATATTAAATATATACACAGAGAAACTGGTGCAGACCCACACAGGCCCTGTGCCTGCTGCTTCAGTCTCTGTGAGTTCTTACATGCTTTGCTCAGTTGATTTAGAGGGTCTTATTATCCTGGTGTCCCCCATCTCCTCTGGCTCTTACACTCTTTTTGTCTCCTCTTTCACAGGATTCCTTGAACTCTGAGAGAGAAATTTGATGGAGCTGTCCCATTAGGAAGTGTGTTCCAAGATATCTTTCTTTCTCTATGTAATGACTGGCTGGGAGTGGGGTGGTCTCTGTATTTATTCCCTTCTGCTTCAGGAGGAAGCTTCTTTGCTAATGGCTGAATAAGATAATGATCTATGAGCATAGCAAAATATCGTAATGTCATTTTATTGTTATTTAGAAAAAATTTTAGACCAGTAGTATTTGATTTCACCATAAGTCTCCTGGCAATCTAGTCTCTGGTTCCTGGTCACCCAAGCAGTATCAGGTATGGGTTCCATCTCACAGAGTAGACCTTAAGTCAAATTAGATATTGATTGTTTACTCCCATAAGCTTTGTGCCATCATTGCCCTAGCATATTTTAGAGATAGGACAGATTGTAGATCAAAGAATTTATACCAACCTGAACACACTCAATCTCATTCATTTAGATTCTTGCAGATCATTCATATTCTTTATCTTAACATGTTTTGGTCACAATAGTTCAAATAATAATGCTACATGTCAAGAACACTCATATATATTATGTGATTTCCCTATCCCCTGAGTGTCAGAAGTCTGTATCATATCTATTAAACCAGTACAACTAAGATATGAAAAAAAGAATACCCAGAACCAGAAAGACATCTGAATAATATTACACATCTGCCTGCATCTCAGCATCCTGTATGCTTCACAACACTAATTTTCAGAGTGATGTGCAAGGAGAGGATAAAATAAAGTACATCTTACCTCAACTGACCTCATATTAGCTCAGGAATCAGGCTTACTGTGGATTCAGATGTTGAATTCAAAGCAAGCAAAATCATGATCTAGAAAGCTGTACTTGCTGTCATTGACTTCTGAATTGAAATTCTAGGTCTTTCATCTCATATAGCTTTCATTGCCAAGTATTTACCATCCTGTATTCCAATCTATATAAGAATACAGATTTTTATCCAAGTAAAAAAACACTGAATTTCCATCTAGTTTTATCCTATGGATTAGGAGCCACAGAAAATAACTTTTTTGGTAATTCCTTACTAAAAAAAACAATAAAATGTGCCCAACTTCCTGCTGCTTTTTAGAAGTATCTCCTGAATTTTGCTAACCTAAACTAGTAACTATTTTAAATACTACCCAAATATTTTATAAGTAAATTATTTTATACGCTATGTGGAGGCTTGAGAAGGAAATATTTTAAAGTTTATTTGATGGATAGTCTGTATAGTATGTATAGTATTTGCCTATTATCTGCCCTGTGGGAAAACTTACTTTCCATTGAGATGGAAGAAAATTAGCATCTATCTTGTTTCTTGAAAGTCTTCATCATTAACAAAACACTTCATTATCTTAATGTTAACTATTATGTTACTTTGCATGAAGCTAAATGTCATGTTAGCAACATGAGCAAACATTCCTGCAGTACTTCTGTAAATCAGGTTCAACTCTATGCACTTTGCATCACTTATTTAGTCCTTGATACCCAATGAAGTAGTTATCTCATTGAATACACTGAAAGGGAGAAGCAGAGAGAGTAAGCAACTTGCTGTAGGACTTTGTCAACTAGTTGCTGGTGGAGCTGTGTGGTATCAACCCAGATAATATCTACCCAGTATTCATGAAGGAGAACAAGGAGGAATTCTAGAGGGCTATTTAAAATGTTATTTTGTTAAATCTTAAAATATATTCCTAGGTTAGGATTTAATTGTGGGCCTCTGCTTGTGGATACTACAAAATCTAATTCACAAATTAGACCAAAACATTAATATTCGGGCCATGTAAACATCTGAAAGGATGCTCTAACCAACATCCTAATTACTAGATGAGGTAAATTGCCCATCTCCAAATTGGATAAGGAGTCAAGGTTGCTCTACTACTGAAAGGAATCATGATAAACAAAAGGATTTTACTTAAATTACTATTGGTGAAGTGGCTTTCTAGGTAGGATGTGGGTATTTAAAATTAATTTCATGCCATGGTTTAATTACTAATGAATTTGCTCCAAGAAAATCTGATGACAAAGATCAGCCCTATTTAATTTCATTGGGAGTATTAGTCATTGAATTAGCTAATTAAGAATATTACAAAATCAATCTTAATTTTAAAATTAGTCCCAGTGTGTAAATACATTAAAAATCATAAGCTCCTTGTACCTCTCCAGAACAATGTTTAGGGAAAAAGAAGAATGAAGAAAATTTCACAATAATATCTTGTTTAGGTTTTGATTCTGTCTTTTGTAACAATCCATTCGTCCTCAGTAGTCTCTGAGGTGCACTTTGATGATGTCATCAGTGCTATCTGCCAAGTGCAAGTTGTGTGAGGCTCAGCTGAGAGAAGGTATGTGCAGAGTTTTTGAAACTACGAATGTTAAATCCAAAGCACTGTAGTTCCTGTTGTGAGATGGGTTGTGGGCGGGTCTCGCTCATATTTGAGACTACCGAAGATCTTCATTTAAACATTTGAGTAGAAGAATTTTTAAGCCTAAATTTCAAAAAAACTAACAAGAAATATTTTTTCATATTTTCCCTAAATTCTAGAATTAATTTTATTTCTCTGACAAATTGAAGTGTGAAACCTTTCTGCTTTGCAATGTCACAGTGAAGAGATAATCAAGGAGAGGTCAATTCAGATACCTCCTAGATTGCTGCCTCTTGTGAGTAGAAATGGGGAAGAATAACAACTCTCCCTTTAAGATTGGAAAGAAGCCGGTGTTTTCTTGAAGTGTAGAACAAGGAGGGAGTAGTTTAATGTGGGGCTTATTCTTGTCTCTGGTTCCTAACACTGTGTGTGGTGGTTCTTTCATAGTGTAAGAGAACTATTTCTTGAAGATAATTATCTAAAGTAGTACCTCGGGGATGGCATAGGATCTTATCACCATTGACTTTTTAAAGACCTTTTATGTGGAAATTTGCAAATGCACAGCAAAGGTAAAAGAATGTGAATTGGAGTGAGCAATATGGATTTTATTCCAGACACTGGGAGTGTTATGTTATGTGAGCCATGGATTTTATTTCAGCACTTCAGAAAGTGCTGATGTTTTGTTTTGGTTGTATGCCCACTGCATACCCAATGTCAGCAAGCAGCTCCAGTCTCAATTCAATGCAAACCTCAGCAGGGTCCCTTGTAATCTTCCCTGGGCATAGGTTGTACAGACCATGGCAGAGTGTTCAAGTGCCGAACAGGGGGCATTCCCCTCCTTCCACAACTCTGTTCTCATGGGCCAGTGACTCGCCCTCGAGCACCCACTTTCTCTTTATGTCACAAAGTCTGTGGGGTTACTTTAGAAGTTTGAGTTGTTCTGAACAGGGCCAACTGGGTGCCTACCCTCAAGCTAAACCCACAAAAACTAAAAATGTCACTCATGCTGTTTGCCTCCATCAAATTTCAACTTCCTTCCAGAAGCTTGCTGCTGCAATCTACTATGCAGCTCCTTCTGGGTTTGATTTTGCTGTTTTACTTGTCGAGAGCACAAAGACGTTTTCTGTAAAAACCTTTGTGTGCCTACATGACCGTGCTAGAAGGAATAACATGCACAGACTCGGTCAAAGTATTGGGAGTTTTAGCAAATCGGTTTTTGTTTTTGTTTTCCTAAATTTTTTCATGATTCAGTGGCTGAAATAGCAGCCCATGTTTCTCAGGCAACTCACGCTTCTTGGTCTGAAGCTTCTACATTCTGGGGTGGACAGGCCTACTTTGTTCACCTCTTGTTTTCTAGTACAGGGTACAAGACTTACCACACAGCTGCTGTGAACAAATGTCTGAAACAATCTGTGGGTGAAGATGCCAACATGTGTGTTTTAAGCACAATGTTTGGAGCAGGGAGATTTAGATTTGAATTTCAGTTCTACTAGAATATTTAATAATAAATTGTGTCAACTTCAAATTTTCAGTTAGTCTGTTCTTTCGCTGCGTTGCATATAAAATGGGTCTGCTAATATCCATTGTTCTCATTATGCTTATATCGAGAGATTATGAGACCAAATGAGAGAACTCCAAGCAGCATTAATATGAATTCTTATTGTTAGTTTTAAACAAACCTTCTAATTAGAGACATATCAAGGATAAGTCGACATTTATTTAGGACCATGTATCCAGAGCATATTGTATACAAGCTTTGTTTAGAAACATGTGAGTAAATCACCGTCAGTCAGTAAAACAATTGCCGCAACTCATTTAGAAATGCTTAAAGTAAATGGGAAGGTATTCTTGAGCTCACTAAAAGAAAGTCTCAGATTTAGAGGAAACATTGTCCTGAAGTAATCTAATAAACCACACAAACAATTCCTATGTTGCCTCGGGTACATATAGAGGAATTTGGGAATGTGAAGAGTCATCCTGATGAGAAAAATCTACGCAAACAATAACAGTAGTGGAACTATCTATAAAAGATCTTCTGCCAAACTGATATAATACAGTTCCCACTGTATTTTTACATTATGCAATTCAGACATACAATTACAAATAATGCTGTTGTTTTATATGTTGGAAAACTGGAGATACCCAAGGTCCTATACCTCCAGTCAAGAAAGCATTGATTTGAATTCAAGCCTGTTGGTTTCAGAATCACATACATAGGAGACATTCCGTTCATCTTATTCAAAGAAAATTATAGAACAAGTTTTAATTTTGAACATGCATTAGGAAACTCAGAGTTTTACTTGTTTCAATAGTGTATTTCTGATGATAAATGCCCTAATAAATGTTTAAAGTATAAATATAACTAGGATAGTTTTGTTAAGTTGTAAAAGTTTTAAAATATAAACTAGAGGACTGGGGAAATGGTTCAGAAGTCAAACACTTGCCATGCAAGCAAAGGAGTTAGAATCCTAAGTACATGTTGGATGGGTATGCCAAGTCACCTGTCTGTTTAGCCTTTAAAGATGAAGACAGAATACGAGGATAAAGAAAGCAAACTGGCTGGCAAGATTAGTTGTAGCAGTGACTTTGGGCTTGATTGGGAGACCATGCCTCAAAAAAAAATAAGGTGGAAGAGCAGAGCACTCAAAATAAGTACTAACATCAACCTTGGACTTCCCTGTACCCACACATGCAAAGATACAAGCATACTCACACATACGCAAATGAAAAAAAAAAAAAAAAGAAATGATAGAAACAGACATGATTGAAAATACTTTTGGATTAATGCTCTTGACTTGGTACATAACCGTGTCCCTAGCTACGCAACTTAGTTGTCTGTAGTTCTCCATCTAGGGCTGAGGCCTTCTGAACCTTCCTCCTTTCACTTTAGCATGTCTATTGATGTTATCCTTGTTTAAGCAATATTTAGGCAGCCATGTTGTTGAGCCTTCTTGGGCGTAACTTCTGCCTTTTCTAGGACACACAATCTCATAGCAAACTTGGTACTACCCTGGCTCTTATAATCCAAGATCCATTCGTTCATGAACCTCTGGGTAGGTGGCTCGGTTTCCAGTACCAAGGATGATTTTATTTTAGTTGAGCAGGCCTTAGACCCCACTAGAGAGATGTTAGTTGTCATCAATGTGTGTGTAGCATTATTGTACCCTTAGGGTTACCATGACATGGGTGTCATCATTGTGTTTCATGGAAGGCATCGCTGGGTCAGACTATTGGTTGCTTCCCTCTCTTGGAATCTTGCATGGCACTTCTATGCACTTCTATGAAAGGCAGTCCTTAGGGAGGTCTCTCAATCAAGCAGAAAGTGCCATGCAAGATTCCAAGAGAGGGAAGCAACCAATAGTCTGACCCAGCGATGCCTTCCATGAAACACAATGATGACACCCATGTCATGGTAACCCTAAGGGTACAATAATGCTACACACACATTGATGACAACTAACATCTCTCTAGTGGGGTCTAAGGCCTGCTCAACTAAAATAAAATCATCCTTGGTACTGGAAACCGAGCCACCTACCCAGAGGTTCATGAACGAATGGATCTTGGATTATAAGAGCCAGGGTAATACCAAGTTTGCTATGAGATTGTGTGTCCTAGAAAAGGCAGAAGTTACGCCAAGGAAGGCTCAACAACATGGCTGCCTAAATATCGCTTAAACAAGGATAACACCAAAAGACATGCTAATGTGAAAGGAGGAAGGTTCAGGAGGCCTCAGCCCTAGATGGAGAACTACAGACAACTAAGGAATGCTGAGAGAGGAAGAAACAGTCTTCCTCAGTTGATTATCTAATACCAAAAGGTCTGCACAACTCCGTGTGTGTGTGTGTGTGTGTGTGTGTGTGTGTGTGTGTGTGTGTGTGTATGTGTGTGTAAAACAACAATGAAAGAAAAATACGAATGTGAATTTGAAAATGAAGGGGTATATTGGAGGGTTTGAAGGGCAGAAAGGGAAGGGAGGAATGATGCAATTATATTGTAATCTCATAATATAAAATAAATTATTAAAATAAAAATAAAATTGGTTTGATCACTAACAACTCCAATCTTTATCATCTTCAAAAGTTGTAATTTTTCTATTTCTGACTTTATAGACCTCAAAAAAGCATGCATTAACACAGTTTATAGAGCACACATGAAAACAACATATTTTCAATCTGTAAATGTCAAAAATAGAAAATTCAGTTGAAAAATATTTATTACTTTGTATTTTTGAAAGAATTGGGTGAAAACAAAATATAGTATTTTTTAAATAATCTCAATGAGAAATCATACTGTATGCCTGTCTTCCTAGGTTTCTTTGTTCAGTAGTTGATTTACTCAAGAAAGGACGTGTTAGAAACTTGAATGTGAAGTTCCTCAAATCTTACTAAGCTTTTCTTTGGATATTGATTATAGCCTCTAAAATGAATTTGAATTCAATTTAATAGCCCACATAGTAGCACTTAGACAGGGAAATGAGTTTCTAGTATCGCTTTTCTTGCCTTTATGTCTATTTGTAAAGGGATGTTTCTAAATTACATCACTGCAAGATTTTTATGTATTTAGATTCAAATATTCTAGTCAATCTTCATTATCCTTCCTAGAATACTAAAGACATTTGAACATTTCTAGAATGCAGGATTATATTAGTTACTTTCATCATTGCTGTGAGCAATCCCTAACAAATGCAGCTTAACTAAGGAGGAGTTCCTACTGGCTCACAGTTCAAGGATACAGTCCATCAGGACAGACAGGCATGGTGTGAGGACAGTTAGACACTCGGTCACCCTGGGTCTGCAGGCAGGAACCAGAGAGATATGCCCGTAAGGTTTATTCTTTTCTTCATCCTATCCTGTGCTTGGTGCCACCTATATGCAGGGTGGTATTTCCTCTTCAGTTAGACTTCTCTAGAAATGCCTTCAAATATATAGCAAGAGGTATGACTCCTAGGTGATTCCCAAACCCAGTTGATTGATAAGGAAGATGTTCATCACAGACATGAACATGATGAGACCAACTTTTGTGAAGTATGCTTAAAAGAATCAGCAACACCAAAATACACACACACACACACACACACACACACACACACACACACACACACACACACAAAGAGACACATAGTTACACACACAATAGAAATAACTTTATAACTTCAAGTAATGTCACCTATGCATCTGATTATTATAATTGAAACATCTTATTTCAAAGTTGACATATAAAATTCTTACTTTAAATTTGGTATATAGCTTTGAATTTCCACATACTGGTATGATCCCTTTAAAATTTATCTCTAAGGACTATAAGTAAAATTGATAACATGCAAAACATATTTTTAATATTACAAGTAAACTTTAAATTCTGCTGTACTTTCAATCTTGAAATAGCTTCTATCTGCATTTCTAGCATAGGCCACAGGAAAATTCTGCATCGCTTCAGTAGATTGGCAGTCTCAGACAAGAGTTGAAAATATTGTAAGTGTATAGAAACTGAGGCTTACAACGAATATTCAAGAATTTTGATGCAGATGTAAGGTAGAGAGCAAGCAGAGGAAGGAAGGGGTGAACAAGTTCCTTGATAGAAAAGATGTAGATGTCTCTATATCCAGATGCTTGTGTTTTTGTCTACATATCTGTCTGAAAATGTAAAAATGCAGAAGCATTACATTGTATATAAGCATTACATGTAATATAAGCATTACAAGTGATTATATTCAGAATATGAAATTATGTCCATGTCCTATTTTTATGCCTAATTTTTTCTATGCCACAAGTCCGAATTTCGCATAAGACACATACAGTTTTAAAGCTCATGAAAACGTTGTAGCAGCTAATTATTATCATATCCCAACCATGCTTCCTTTTGCTTGTAGAATGAACAGTAAGGAAACCAAATCTCATAGCCTGAACCAAACTAGAAAAACATTTTTAAAAATATTTCCATTACATTGCCTAAACTATTGTGGGAAATGTAATTAAAAATTCACTCAGCAACGTCAGATGAGTAAAAAGTGTATATTTTTTAAAAAGATATAAAAACCAAAAAGAAAAGCAAGCCCTTTATTGGGTGTTTTGGTCAGTCTCTGTGCATTGACTTTAGTGGCCATTCTGTCAACACTTCAACATAGCCTGAGCATTGGAAGTATGGTGGGAATTTCATGTTAGCTAACCTGCAAAACAGTAACAAGTCATTTGTCTCCCAAAGGCTAATATAATAAACTTTATTGCTCTTTTGGGCACATATTCATTTAATACAGATGGTGAAGATTGCAGAGTTGGAAACTGGAAAACAGGGGAATTCATTTGCACTAAAAAAGCATCCCCTTAAAAATAAGCTGCAGGAGCTAGACTCCTCTTGTAACTGGATCCTAGCTTCAGTGTTTTCCTACATTCCAGTTTTCCCACAGCGGAGGCCATTCTTCATCGCTCAGATCTGAGGATCAACTGCTAAGATGCTACTTATGAAAACTAGTCTCTTTGCTCCTGTCCTCCTTCCATAGCTTGAGGATACTTCATCAAATGTAAAAGTAGCAGATGGATTAGAGACTCAAATACATAGAATGGAAATGCAAAGGCAAACCGAAGGCTCTCCAAGAGCCCAAGTGACTGCATGCCATGTTGCCGAGCACAGTAATGCCTCAATTAAAGTCCAATCAGAATTTTCAGCCAAACATTAGCAAATGTTTTCAAATGATAAAAGATAGGATGTTTAAAAGTGTTAATACTAACTGACACCAGTATCAACCACCAAATGAACTTCTATGATAATCATTGACTTTAATAAAAATTTTCCCATTTAGAAATTTATTATTTCTCAAACTTTGTCAATAGTAACAGTTTATATGTGTGTTCCATGTTATAAGCATTTTGCTACTTAAATTTTTTCTCTTTATTTCTGACTCTTAAATTAATTTAGCTTATTTTTTATGGAGTCACTTCGCCTTTGTATATGCTTTATACATACCCTGCTTTTCTTAAATGATGAGTTAACTAGATTAAGATACATTTTACCAAAGCATGTTCCTGCCCAGTGCCATGACAGACTAAGTGGAGCCAAGAGGCCCACACCCAGGCCAAACGCCAGCTTTGAGGAGAAAACACAGGTCCACTGCACCACTGTGGTGAACAAATGTACAGTGTGCTATAGGAGAGAGAGAGAGAGAGAGAGAGAGAGAGAGAGAGAGAGAGAGAGAGAGAGAGAGAGAGAGAGAGAGAGAGAGAGAATGAGAATGGTTCATTTCGTGTTGACAGAGGCATAGCTGAAGAGGTGAGAGCAGGCTGAGGTGGGTGGTTTGAATTGCCACGCCGGGTCATGGTGATGTCTGGGCCTGGGCTGCTGCCAGGAACCATGTCTAGGTTCATGGCCCTGAAGCAGCCATGGTCTGTGTTGATGTCTGAGGCTCCTGATATCACCAAAGACACAGGGCTGTGCAGAGTTGGCCTGACCCTCACTGTCTGCAACACTAGGGAGAACTTGTCTTGCCCCTTAGCAGCTGAAGCACTCAGGAGAGAGGGTCCTACACCTCGCCCGAGCAGCACAGTAGAGCAGACCCTGTTTGCAGGGGCATGGGTGAGCTGGCCCTGACGGTATGAGAATGGGAGGGCAGATTGTATCCCCTTTCATCTGCTTTGTGATGGCATGAGCAGGGAAAGATGCTCTTCCAAACTCCCACGCTCCACCCCTCAATGCCTGAGACAGGTGGGAGAGCTGGCCTGAGGTCCTAAGAGCTGGAGATCTGCTCCTGTTCCCCCCACCAGCTGCAGCACTTGGGAGAGCAGCAGGTCCGGCACCTCACCTGGGCAGCGCAATAGAGCCAACACCTGTTGGCAGAGGTGTGGGTGAGCCAACCCCAAAGCTGTGAGCGTGGGAGACTTGTCCTCACTACTCATCTATCATGCGGCAGTGTGGGCGGGGCAGAGTCGCCTTCCTAACCAGCTGCAGCACTCAGGAAAATGGGCCCTGCTCTTCACCGGGCAGCACAATAGAGCTACCCTGGTGGCACAGGTGCAGGTGAGCTGGCCCTGAGGGTGTGAGAGTGGGATAGCTGGGCACACTTACCTCGTCTGCCATGTGGTGGTGAGGGCGAGGGAAAGACGTGCTTCCCTCCTCGCCTCTGCCGTCTGTGGTGGGCCAGGGTGCGGAATCTCCTTCTTACCAGCTTCAGCACTCAGGAAAGTGGGTCTTACTCCTCAGCTGGGCAGCACAGTAGAACTGACCCTATTGACAGGGGTGCCAATGAACTGCCCCAGAATGTGGCATGGGAGATCTGGCCCGACCCCTCATTTGCCATATGGCGATGTGGGCCGGGAGAGATGCCCTCCCCCTCGCCCCCAGCTCTTGCTGCCTGTAGCACGTGGGAGATCTGGCTCTGAGGTCATAAGAGCAGAAAAGCTGTCCCTGCTCCTCAGCAGCTGCAGCACTTGGGAGAGTGACCCCTATACTTCTCCTAGGCAACACAGTAGAGCTGCCCCTGAAGGTATTGGTGTGGGAGAGCCTACCCTGAGAATGTGAAATCAGTTGAATTGGCCCCACCCCTTGCTCATCGCTGCTAGGGATGAACTAGCCAGGGTAATAATGCTGGAGAGCTCATCCTGGTGGTGAAGACAGGGGAGAGCTGGCAGGCTGACCAACTTTTCAGCTACCCAGGCCCAAACCAATGTTATGAGCTGGCCCACCACAACACCCCACCCCATCTATGATCTGCTGGAGCACATGAAAGGGCCAGTCCTACAGACTCAAAGCTGCAGGATCTCCACAACAACAGGATATCAAGAAGAGTCCCAGTGAGGGCCCAGCATCGACACTGTAGTAGAAACCAGAGGCCTCAAACCAGACCAATGACTCTTTGCAATGGACATGTGCACATAAAGATATATGGATAAATAAAGGGTTTACTGCATAACTCACTATGTCATACTACATCTTCCATGACAGGATTTTTTCCTTTTTTTTTTCTTTTTCTTTTTTTCTCTTAAATTTTATTTTGGGGGGTGGGGTTTGTAAGGGCAGAGGGTGGATATGAAGGGAACAGGGAAATGAATGGGATCGAGATGCATGACGTGAAAGATACAAAGAATAAATAAAAAGAAAGTTTAAAAAATGATAAAAAAAAAGACACATTTTACCTCAAAACAAAATTGTCTATCAGATTTGGTTTCTCTTGTTACCTTAAAAATTCTGCTCTTTTTTGTAAGCAATTTTCTATCAAGTTGCATTTCTTTATTCTTTTCAGTAAATATTTGCTGAGTAGTTACTGTGGTGGCTGGTACCTCAGCTAACTAGAACTATACTATGGTCTACTCCTGCTTTGGAAGAAGAGAGTCTGGTGATGCATATGTGCCTATAATTACAGCATAATGAAAATGGTCAACACATGCACACAATGCTCAAAAAGCAGTAAGAGTACTCAGCCTATATAAGGTTTGAAGATGGTCAAGTGAATATTCTGACCCAAACAAAAGCAAACAAACAAAAAGATATCTAACAATCTCTTACAAAGGATGCCTTTTGACTATTTTATATGTATGAGTGTATTGCTCACATCTTTGTATGTGCACCCCATTCATCTATGGAGGCCAGAAGAAAACACTGGATCCCCTGGAAGTGGGGTCACATATGTTTGAAAGCTGCCAAGTGGGTGCTTGGAATTGAACCCAGGTCCTCTGGGAAAGCAGCCAGAGCTTTTAACCACAGAGCCATCACTCCAGCTCCCTGAGCTTAATCTTAAAAGCTGAGTATCTGATGACAAAGGTCTATGAAGTAAAAGAATCTCCCTTACCACACTGGAAATTCCAAAAGATAAAGGCCATAACTAAATCACGTTCACCACCTTCACACTGCTTAGAGGTCTGAGTTCTATAAATATAAGAATAAAAACATAGAACCTCGACCGAATTCCTGAAATCATTTCAACATCAGAGAACTGAAAAGTCCACTGAACGGAGACGATCAAGCAAGCCTGCTAGATTAATGTGCAATGCACCATTAGTTCAAAGCCTGGGTGATACCAGCGACCTCATTACTGCCAGAGGAGCACTGTTTCTACTTTACCACATACTACATGCTTTATAATTCTAAATTACATTCATGTGCAGTATGCCAGTTCTTCAAATTTCTATATGTATTTTTGTGGCTACACCAGGCAGACAAGCAATGAAAAGACGAATGTTATTCAGTTAAGTTCTTGTTAAGTCAACATTGTGTGTCCTAATTGTATCAGTTATTGAATACGAAGTATTTTGGTTTATTCTTTTTATTTACATTCAATTAACTTATGTTTCAACTTCATTATTCCTTCCTATCTACTGGTTTTGCACTTGACTTGTTCTTGTCTTTCTAAAATCTTGAGATCCATCATTCAGTTATTTATATGAGATTTCTCTGACATTTTAACATAAGCATTTATAATAATAAAGTTCCATCATAGAAATGCTTTTAATTATATCGTGGGATCTAACTGGTTACATTTTCCTCTTCATTTGATTATGGAAACTGCTTCATTTCCCTGCTAATTTTTCAAAGACTCATTCATCATCCAATAGTGTCACTCAATAGGCATGAGTACTTATGTTTTTCTGTATTTTCCTTTGTTGTTGATACCTACTCTTATTCGGTTTTCATCACACAGCATATTACTTTATTTTTCTCTGTGGAATTCATCTTCCATTGTCCTATGTGGATTTTATGCTTGGTTCAGTTTTTTGTTGTATTCACTTTCAATTCATTAAAGAGTTGATTTGGGTCCTATTTTGTTGAACATTCTCCTAATCATTTTTTTTTAATTACTTGGAATTTCACATAATTTATCCTACAGGGATTCAGTACTGTCAAATTAATAATTTTGAAGGACTTGGGTTTCTTTGACTTTTTTGTGTTTCTTTTGTTTCTGCTTTGGGACTTGTACACCTGCAATTGGAACACTGATATTTTTTATTCATCCATATTAGTTCAGTTGAAGTATTTGCAATGCTAAAATGAGACAAGTAGTGTTGAGGTGTTGTTCTACCCCGGTGACCAGGGGTGTAGCTTAATAACTAAACCTTCAGCCCACATGCTCAGGCCATTGAGCTTAATGTCCAAAAGTCTACCTCAAAAATAAAATACTGATTGAAGAAGCAATCCCAAAACCTGAGGGATAGGTTCACTACCAAAAATAATGCAGTAATAGTCATTTAAAAAAAAGTCACTAATTCTACAAACCATAGTGGAAATAAAGGATAAGGGTGGTGCAGTGTGTACTAAGACATTAGTTACTAGTTAAGAATAGAAAGAAACTAAGTTTAATAAAATTAGTGACTACTATTAGAGAAAGAGAAAAGACAGAAAAGAGAAAAACGCAAATAATGTGGGAGGAAATTGTACTGTATCCTTCCATTCCTCTCTCCAATGGTCCTCCCAAAATGTTTCCCTTTTACACTTTCCTGGTTTGGGTGGTTGTTCCAGGTTATATTCTAACATCTGAGAGAGCATAGAGGGTTTTCCTTTCTGGTTCTGATTTATCCCACTCAGTGCAATATTTTCTAGGCCCATTCGTTACCTGAAATTTCACACAACTCATGTACCTCAGGCTCAGGAACAGTGGAGATAAGGAGATGAGAAGACTGGAAGAGTCGGGACCAGGAAAGCAGTTGAGAGATTGTGTCTTCTAGAAATGATGGGGAAGCTTCACTCATGATTCCTCAACAAAACGACTATCTAAACAAGACCTGAACAAGGACAACACCAGTAGATGTGATAACATGGAAATGGGGAGATCTCATGGGGCCCCAGACCCAAAAAAGGAACTACAGACGACTGAGAAATGCCAAGAGATAGAAAAACAGTTCCCCCGGGCATGAGCATGCTAACTGGTTATCTGCTACCCTGACTGAAATCTACTGTGCAAGTAACACTAAACAGACTGAGGAGGTTGTGCTAGCGAGTATTACACAGTATATCTCAGACCAGATTGCTACAATGTGGATCACTGCATGGGTCTGAGTCAAAGTTGTTCCAGTATATCTAAGGGATTCTGGAGCCAGATCTCAGAGCATAGTCCTCTGACATTTTCTGTGGGTTCCAGATGTAAGCTGGATAAGGAGAGAATTTATCTGCCAGCCTCTGACTAAAAGGCAATCCTTTAGAATAGCTTTCTCCAGGTAAGCGACAGGAAAAGAGGATTTTCCTCGGGATCTATGAAGTATGGAGACCCCGACATTCCTCTCTGGTTTAACTGCAAATCTGTAGAATAATGAGTACAACGTTGCATTTTTATTTCTCTGTGCCCTGCTTTTTTGGTCAGCACCCTTTCCTCTGTGAGGGTTGCTGCAAGGGTTCCTTTCATGTTCTCTTTCATTTTCTGGCATCAATATTGTAGTGTGAATTTTCTGATGATCTCTTTGTATTAGAAATGGTTCCAACTCTTCAGTTACACCCAATCTGCACAGGGAGCAGGGCACTACCCCACAGAGCCCTCCAGAATACTTTTGACTTTCTTGCTTCTGTTCTGTTTTAGAAAGTCTCCTTTAGGACCGAGCGGTGGTGGCACATGCCTTTAATCCCAGCACTTGGGAGGCAGAGACAGGCGGATCTCTGTGAGTTCGAGGCCAGCCTGGTCTCCAAAGCAAGTTCCAAGAAAGGCGTAAAGCCTTCGAAGGAAAAAAAAAAAAGCCTCCTTTATTTCTTCACAACTAAAACTAGCAATTTTCTGACACCAATTCAAACCTCTTTTCCTTTTAGCAACACTGTTTTCACCACTCCTAGCTTTCACAGCACCGGAGTGCAGACACCTTTAGCAATTAAAATTTATTTCTGACAGCTCTTACATCTGGGAAGGACAAGATTGAAGTAGGAACATATCTGGTGTATAGTGAGACTTACTTCCTGGTTTGCAAATGGTCATCTTTTCACTATATGATCTAGGGATAATCGGGTCCATTGACCAATTTTCAACTTGACATTTTCTTTCTTTAATTGTGTCCAATGCATGGCTTATCCTAACAATAAAGTTTACGTTTACATTTCAGACTTTTCCTTTATAAAATTTGTGCTAAATACTTTTTCAAGTCTTAGCAGTAGTTTTGATAGTCTGATCTGTATTTATAGGGATGAATTTTCTTAAGAATGGCATCTTGATACTTGTGAGATCAAAACCCCACATATCTTAATTTTTGTTTGTATTATCTACAGACATTTCACTTATAGAACTTGATTATGGTTATAATTAATGGTTTTAGGTTGTTAAATCATATTCAAAGAGCATAGATTTGTTTCTAGGGATATTCAGGTAAGTGTTGTATTGAATTTGTGAATCAGCAGCATTTTAAACTTCTCCATTTTTAGATTTTTCATAATTTGAAATCCCCTAATTTAAAAACCTTTAACTGTCTCACTTATCCAGAGGGTCTGATCCAGTTGGGGGCTCCTCAGCTATTGGTTCATAGTTCATGTGTTTCCATTAGTTTGGCTATTTGTCCCTGTGCTTTTTCCAATCTTGGTGCCAACAATTCTCGCTCATACAATCCCTCCTCTTTCTCACCAACTGGACTCCTGGAGCTCCACCTGGGGCCTGGCAGTGGATCTTTGTGAGACAGTTGATTAACTTGAAGTGTTTGGGAGGCACCCAGGCAGTGGGACCGGGTCCTGTCCTTAGTGCATGAGCTGGCTGTTTGAAACCTGGGGCTTATGCAGGGACACTTTGCTCAGCCTGGGAAGAGGGGACTGGACCTGCCTGGGCTGAATCTACCACGTTGAGCTGAATCCCCAGGGGAGTCTTTGCCCTGGAGGAGATGGGAATTGGGGGGGGGGGGGGCTGAGAAAAAGGGGGAGGGGGGAGAGACAGGGGAATCCATGGCTGATATGTAAAATAAAATTATAAAAAAAAAACAAATTGATAATTTGATTTTAGCAAGCACTTCTGATTTTTTTTTCTTACTGGTGAAGTTTCAGGGGAAAAAATCCACAGGCTGTATTGTTCAGTTATATATTCTAATATTTTACTTTACCTGAGAACAGAACCAATTGATGCCACTTATCTTACTATAAGATGCCTTCCCACATTTTACCTTTTTCCAGTTATGACACCTTAAATATTTTTATTACAGAAAAATATTACTAATAAAATACAAATTATAAGATAAATTAGATTTTTTAAGATATATATATAGATATAGATATAGATATATATGGATTTCAAATTATCTAAAAATATAATCTTATAGAAGTACTGTGGGCCTGATGCTACCAAATGGGTTAAGATCTCTGAGTACAACTACATACACATTTACCTTATTACAAAACAATAAGACACAACTTATTATTAAACTTGTGATTATTGAGAAGTCAGTTACTGAAAATAGCCAGGGTTCCTGAAATGTTGTTTTGAGTAATTCTTGATTTAATAGGCCAAATGCCATCATATTTTGTAAAAGAAGATACTTTTTCTTTACAAACTTGGGTCTGATCTACACATGAGGAGTAGAGGAGCTGTCGGTGTTTTAGAAATGAAAAGCTGAAGCAATTGAAAAATTATGCAGTTCTTCTTGAATCGGCTGGGGAGCTGAGGTAGCATGCAAACCACTTATTCGCAGAACTGGAGAAACAGACAAGCAGATATGGAAAACTACAACTTACTGGAGCATAAAAGTGAACAAAAAATAACCCAAATATCTGAAGAACCAGAGATATGCTAAGTACCTTGGAACATTATGAGCATGTGTTGAAACATCTCACTGTACCCCACAAATATGTAGAAATATTGTGGGTCAGTAAAAACAAAAAGTTTAAGCCACCAAAGCTACCATAGAAAAACTGTTAGTGACCCACTTCTTTGTATAATTAATATCAGATATTAAACTACAGATCCAGGAGGAATGGAACTAGAGAATTCAATTTGGTATATGCACAAATAGGCAAACACGTGAAACATGTAAACATTATAGATAAAGCTGAAGAAAGTCAGACATAAAAATTGAGGGTCTGGGAAGAAAGCAGTTATAATCCACCCTCTCCCTGGTTCTCAGGGCACAGGCAGAATACAGCCAGATTCTTCATCAAAATGCAACATGAATGACCTCTAACCCAATTCCTAATAGAATTCTTACCCCCACCCCCATACCTTGTCTACTGTCTACATTTGTCTCAGCAATGTCTTCCAAATTCCCACTAAAATGGTCTATTAATATCTGCTTATAGGGGTTCTTTAACCTACAGCTCCAGACTCTTCCACATTCCTCCCTAAAACCAGTTCCAGAAGCTCAAGAGGCACAACACCAGGTTTATTACAGCAGTTACCTCACTCTCGACACATGTATTCTGTTGTGTTTGACATTGCTGTCACAAATACCTGATAAAGATCATGTAAAAAGAGAAAGGCTTATTTGGCTCACAGTTTGTGAGTATAGTCCATCATGGCCCAGAAGATAGCCTATTAAAAGTGATTCTCTGTGTGACAGTGAGTCTATGGGGCAGTTATTCACACTGTACTTGCAGTCAGTAAGGAAAAAAAAAGATGAATGTTTTTACTTTCTCCTTTTTTATTTTTTTTTCTGCCTGAGATCCTAGCCCATGGCTATTACTACCTACATTGAGAGAGGCTTTTCACCATAATTAAACATCTCTGGAAGATGGGTGGCAACTATGGTAGCATGTATCTAATTCCAGCACTTGAGAGGAAGAGCCAGAGGCAGGTGGACTTCTGTGAATTCAACAAAATTCTGGTGTACATTTATTGGCTAATTTTAAATTATTGAAAATATGTAATATCTGTTCCCAGACCGCAGTGAAATTCTGCTGGAAATCAATAACATAAAGAAGATATTTTTCTAAAAATGCAGAAAATGTGAAGATTAAGCAACATGCTTTTAAAGAACTTAGATGTCAATGAAAAACTAGAAGTTAAAATATTTTGAATTAAATTAAAATGTCAGAACAAAATATGTTGGATGCAATAACAGCAGTAGTTTGGGGGAAAACTATAGAACCTATGTGTATTTTTAGTAAAGAAGAAAGATTTAAATTAGTACTTAAAACAGCTGCATGAAACTAGAAAAAGAAGACAAATAGAATCCCAAGTATGTAGAAGAAAAATAAACATTTAAAAAGAAATCAGTGAAGCAGAAAATGAATAGAGAAAATTCAACAAAACCCAAAGTTGGTTCTTTGACAAGACAAATATAACTAATAATCCTCTGGCCAGGGTAGCTAAGAAAAAGAAGAAAAAGAGGACAACAGTAGTGTTTTGGATATCAAAGTGTCTTCAACTCAAGACTAGTATATATCATAAATTACATTGGTTTTTTACTATATAAAATTTTCTTACAGAAGAAGAATAGCTTATAGAAAACAAAGACCTAACGTTCTCTGACAGCCATTGTTCAGCATGTAAGCATCATGTTAGTGCATCTTTGACTTGCGCTGTATCAGAACGCTGGGTTGTGAAAAATGGCTGATTGAATTGTTCACTTCAGTGTCTGAAACAAATCATTCAAGGCATTTTGACTTGGGATTAGGACAGACTTTCCAACCATTTCTGAAGTATCCTTACACATGCTTCTGCATTTTGCACTGCTTATGTATATGAATGCTAGTCTCAGTATCAGACAATCACAAAACCAAAATTTTAATCAGCTCTGAAAATCAGTGAAGATCCTCTATGTTCCGAAATATGGAGTATTTAGGCTGGGCTCAATTCTCTATGTTTGTTTTAATCCTTAATAAAAGTTTTATATATATATTATATATATAATATATATTTATATATATATTCTAAATAATTATTTTAAAATAAATTTATTTATAATTTATTGTCAATAAATGTTTTCTTTGTATATGTATTTTAAATACCTAGCTGTGGATGGTTGCAAAAAATTAATTTGGTGAAAAGGAGTAAGAAATGTTAAAGTTTAAAAAGCCTGGACCTAAAACCTACCATGTACTTTGTTGTGATTCTAAGTTATGCCATTTGAAATGTCATAGCATTTTCAACTTATAATATTAAGTGCATTTTATATTTCCATGTTTAATGGGCTTATCTGGATATAAAATTATTATAAGTCAAGAGCCATCTGTGTATAAAAGAATACTAGGAACAGCTCTATGCCCACAGATATGCTAATCTCAATGAAAAGAAGTAAATTTTTGAAAGACTTGATTTATCAAAATTCACATGTGGAGAAATAGATAATCTGAATATATATGTAACTGTTTAGAATTAATTATATAAATAATAATATTTTTAAACAGGTAACACATGACCAGCTGGTTTTCATGTTGAACTATATACAAAGTATTAAGGAACTTTATTCCCTACAATGTCTTCCAGAGCAGAAGCACATAGACTCTTCTTAACTAGTTCAATGAACTCAAAGTACCATAATACCCAAAACAGACATCCCAAGAAAATAAAACAGACTAATATCTTTCCTGAGTATTGATGTAAGAATCTTTAATAAATGCAAACATATCTATACCAACAGCACATAAGGAGAACCACACACCATAAACAAATAGCATTAGTGGCAGGTATTCAAGACTACATCAACAGGCCAAATAAGAAAAATAACATGATCATATTGATAAATGCAGAAAATCATCTGTCAAAAATCACACTAAAAGTCAAGGGAAATCTCAACTTTGTAATATTACAGAATCTCAGCTGCAGAGGCTGCAAGATTCACAATCTGGTTACTAAAAAGTTCTTAGGTAAGTTCTGAGGCAATGAAGAGACAAGAACAAAGGCACTAGAATAATCTGAAGCCTGTAGCACAAAAACATTAAACACAGCAAGCATAAATAGAGCCCAACTCTTAGCCAGACTAACCCAAATCCTCACAGGCAACTTCTTATTACCTTAGTTCTTATTCACTATACTATATGTCTGACTTTCAACACAGAACTATAGACTGTAACACAGAGCAATTCAAAGCAATTTGAAAAAAAAATTAGGGAAGCGTAAGAATAAGACTCAGGTGTGACACTGATTTAGATTTATAGATTTAAAGATTTTTTTTTAGATTTTAGATTTAAAATAACTATGATAATATGCTAAGGACTCCAGTAGAAGCTGGCAACACATAAAAATAGATGGATTATATAAACAGAATATGGAAACTATAAGAATCTTTATGACTTCGTATTTGGCAATGGATTTTAAACAAGAGGAAAAAGCCTAAGTTTTCTTTCCTTAAACTTCATAACTTTGATCAAAGGATGATGGTGGTGTACACCTTTAATTCTAGCACTTAGGAGTCAGAGGCAAAGGCAGGTGGATCTCTGAGTTTGAGGCCAGCCTCATCTACAGAGTGAGTTCCAGGTCAGCCAGGGATACACAGAGAAACCCTGACTCTAAAAAAAAAAAAAATAAAATAAAATAACATCAACAATAATAATAATAACAATACTGAAAGACTTGAAAGGATAGGACTCAAAAATGGGATAAAATAATTGCAAATCATACAACTGGTAAGATTTTAATATCCACAACATATTAATACTACCAAAAACAAAACAAACAAAATAACACAATTTAAAAGTGGACAACATAGCCAGTGAGATGGCTCAGCCAATGAAGATGAATGCCTCCAATCCATGTGATCTGTATTCAATCCCTGTGGCTCACAAGGTAGAAGGAGGGATCCAACTTCTGCAAGTTCTGCCCCAGCCTTCACACATGCATTACAGCATACACTCACTCAACACATATACACATGTAAATAACAAATAAATAATTGATAAATATGATTTAAAAATTTTAAGAAGGCAAAGGACTTGAATGTTTTTCTTCAAAGAATGTGTGCAAATGGCCAATTTGTATATGAAAATATGTTCAATACCACTGGTCATTAAGAAACTGCAAATTAAATGATAAAGAAGTGTTTAACATATTGATTAGAATGGCTTTGATGAAAATAATGGAAAAGAATATGTAATGGCAAGAATGTAGAGAAACAGAAACCCAAATGCACAGCTGTCATCAAAGTGAAATGATGTGGCCACCATAGAAACAACTTGACCATTCTTCAAAATTTTAAAATAGTAGTACTATATGATCTGTTCTGGTTTGGGTCATGTACCCTAAAGAGAAGTAAAAATAATTTCACACATAAAATTGTGAATGTATGTTTATAGAAATATTATTCTTAATAGTTCAAAGGCATGCACAACTAACAACTCCTTCCAAAAGTTAGGAAAAGTTGTGCTATCTACAAAAAAATGGAACATTATTCAATCATACCAGACATAAAGGACTGATAGATGAAGTAACTTGAATGAACCAAAAAACCACATGCCAAATAGAAGATTTGGTATTTTAAAAGTTAGATATTTAATCATCCTTTGTCTATAATATATTCAAAATCAGAAGAGCAATGGATATAGAAAGAATAGCAGTTATCAGAGGATGAGGCCCAGAAGAAAGAAAAATGAATACTTAATATGTTTGAGGTCTTTATCCAAAGTAATGGGAAAGTTCTGAAACTAGAGAGATGTGGTGGTTGTATACATTGTGTAAGTTTGTAGATATATAAAATGCCACTGAATACTTTATAATGGCTGTATATACAATTTTCCCTAAAAACCAAAATGTAGGAAGTCAAAAGTCCAAAACTGAAATGAAGGATACCTTTGACAGTCTCCCCTGTGGACTGGAAACAGTGGAGGAAAGAATTAGTGACCTTTAAGTTGGGTCAACAGAAACTTCTCAAAGTGAAATGCAAGGGGAAAAAGAACAGGGAAGAAGAGAACTGAACATCCCTTAGGACAATTTCAATAATAGGAGTAATAATAATTATCATGTATCTAATTGGAATATCAGAAGATATGAGAGAACATGGCAGAAACATTTTTAAAATAATAAAAGCCAATAATATTCTAGAAGGAATGGCAGATAGCAAACTACATAAGTAGGAAACTCATAGAACATCAAACAGAAAACAGGTAGAGGACCCATCTAGGCATAGCATGCTTAAAGCACAAAATGAAGAAACAAAAGCAAAAGCAAAGATAAAGCTTTGAAATAAGCTGAAAAGGAAAAATAGAACACTTTGCATGTAGAGGAACAATTATGAGTCAAAAGTGACTTCTTAGAAGCCATGCAAACAAGAAGAGGTAGAGAAACGCGTTTAAAGTGCTAAACAGAAAAGCTGCCACTGTAGAACTCTACATTCAATAAAATCAGCCCTCAAAAGTAAATAAGAATTAATTCTTCACATTATCAAAAATAAAGGAAATTTACTGTCAGCAGATCAGCTAAACAAAAAAAAATGTTGAAAGAAATTCTTGGGATTGTAGAAATAATTAATTATAAGGTGCTGGAGAATTGACACAGGGTTGCAAGGGCTTGCTGCTCTGGCAGAAGTCCAAGTTACCTGCACCTATGCTGAATGGTATTCAACTACCAGTATCTCTAGCTCCAAAGGATTTTATGCCTCTTCCAGTCCCACAGTGTTGGGGTCCATTGTTGATGTTCAGCCCTGACCTATGGAACGGTCCTTTGAAGTGGGAGTGAGGAATTGAGAAGTAATAGGAAGAAATATAGACGCAGACAGAGAAAGAAGATAGAGACACAGCATAGCTTTGAGAGGGCCCTGAGTCAATACCCAGCAGCCTCGAGTTTATTTCTGATGGGCTTTTCATACACTAGCAAGAGGAGAGGCAAAAGACCTCCCCATTTCAAGATCAAAGCACAACGTAAGACCAAGTGTAGACCCTTCAAAACACCTGGTAACCACGACCCACAGCAAAGCATCTTGTCATTATGCCTTGAAGTATAAGGCACCTGATAACCATGCCTTTGCACCCTATTATGCAGCCTTGGAGAGCAACATAAACTTTTACTCTCTGACCTTGAGTCAAACCACAAGTTGGAATCTTTATGGGCTCCCACACCACACTTTCATGCATTTGTGTATGTGTGCCTGCACACACACACACACACACACACACACACACACACACACACACACACATACACACACACATACACACACACACACACACACACACACACACACACACACACACACACGAGAGAGAGAGAGAGAGAGAGAGAGAGAGAGAGAGAGAGAGAGAGAGAGAAATAATTAAAAGAACATGAACTTTTTAAAAAAGAATCTGATGTCACAAATGGTTATACACAAAAGAAAACATCAGAAAATGAATAACCAAAGATAAAATTAAATATTTTTTTTCATTCCTTGTTGTTGTAAAATGTGAGGAATGAAGTGGTTAATATGATGTATTGGGCCATTACAGTGTGAGTTTGGGTGGAACAAATGAACCAATTCCATACAGAGCAGGAATGAGAACCTAGGAATAGTCTGGTGAAGGTCCATGGCACAGGCATGGCTGCAAACACAGCGTTGCAAACCTGAACAAAAGCATTTCACTAACATAAAAGGAAACAATCTCAGGCTTCTTGGTTCTTTGTTACAGTGTTCTTGATGGTCCTGGAAGCATTGCTGATTTATACTTGCCCTTTCTTTGAAGAATCTGAGTTTTAGACTGGAAAACAAATGTTGTGCCCAGTAGGAAAGCTCCCTCACAGAAGTGGGAGAGGCTGCTTTGGGGAAAAGAGTGTGTTTAGCTGCCCTCATCCTCTATACATAGAGCTTAGCTGCTTTTAGGAAAGGTGTTCAATCTTCTTGTGCCAAAAGAAGCCAAGGAAGATACTGCTAGATGCCCTGACACTGATTTCATCACAGGAAGATTCTCTTAGAGAGGAGAAGGCAGACTTATCCTGCTCCTCGCAGACTTGCAACTAAGAAAGAGCTTGCAGTAGGAAATAGGATCTCTCTCTCTCTCTCTCTCTCTCTCTCTCTCTCTCTCTCTCTCTCTGAATAGAGCTGAGGTTTATTATTACATATTCATTTTATTTATTTATTTATTTTTAAAAGTTTTTTTTTCATTTTATGTACCAATCCAAGTTCCCCCTCCCTCCCACTTCTCCACCCCTCCACCACACACCATCCACTCCTCAGAGAGGATAAAGGCTCCCTTGGAGAATAACCGGGGGAGCTGCTCTCAGAACTTCTGAGGGAAGCATTGTTACCCTGTTTCTTCTCTCTCAAGGGTGCCCTCAGCCCTGATTACCACAGGTACCTCTTGTCCAGCTCAGTGAAGGCCCATTCTGGGCCAGGTAATCACAAAATGGTTGTGACAGAGGAAAACACTAACACCAGAAAGAATGCACAAAGTATCAAGCTGTCCTTTAATGTAAGCCATTACATCTGCCTGCTTCCCCTGGCCTGCTCCACACTCCGTCCTCTGCCTTGTCCTTTGGACTGCGTGTTGTTTGCTCAGTGGAAACCACACACTGGTTGCATGCATTACCATTTGCAGTTCTGATTCTCTGCAATACAGCATGAACTTAGACACGCTCAGAGACTAAGATGTAGAGATCCAAATAAGAATTTTTTCATGGCTCCTCTTATACTGTTAGATACACGGCTGGTGACCTAAAGTATTAGCGACTTTTAGAAATATGATTCGTATTTACTCAGTCTGCCTAAGTAGTGTCAAGGCATTTGTACACACACGTGTGTGAACATTCATGCATAAACATACCTTCTTTGACAATGTATGGATGGTTCACATGCCAAGCACTTCACAGAGCAGAGAGAATTTGTTCTGCCTTCTTGAAGAAGTCACCACTAAACTATGACTAAGTGGATTAGACAGACAATTTGCATATTGCTCTGATTTTGCAAATTTTTGTCAAAGAAATATATGTTATATTCATAGTTTAAGAAGTATAAGAATTTGAATCATGTTGCCTATGCATAAAGTCAGCAGACCTATTTTAACCCTCCCCATACCTAATTCCTACTGCACACAGAAAGCAATGTATATCACTTTTAAAACATAGATTTGACTTTCAATGTGAAAGATTAAGCAACACTTTATTCTAGCACCATTATCATGGTTTTATACTCACACACATCAATTAAAGAGTAGTCTACATGCCTACATTGATATGGGTGCAGCAATAATGACAGGACTTACTTTTCCTTTTATTAGATAGCTTACTTTTAGCTTGAACTTAAACAGTAAATACTTGGTTGTGGTGGTATTGTGTTCCCCGAAATATCGTGCATGCTAATAAACTTATCTGGAGTCAGAAAACAGAACAGCCACAAATATTAAACATAGAGGATAGGCAGTGGTAGCACATGCCTTTAATCCTAGCATTCCAGAGGCAGAGATCTACCTGGATCTCTGCATGTTCAAGGATACAGCCAAGCATGGTGACTCACGCCTTTAATCCCAGAAAGTAAGCCTTTAATCCCAGGGAGTGATGGCAGAAAGCAGAAAGGAATATAAGGCGTGAAGACCAGAAACTAGAAGCTTTTAGCTGGTTAAGCTTTCAGGCTTTGGAGCAGCAGTTCAACTGAGATCCATTTGTTTGAGGAATCAGAGGTTTCCAGTCCAAGGAAACAGGATTAGCTGAGGAACTGGCGAGGTGAGGAAGCTGTGGCTTGTTCTGCTTCTCTGATCTTCCAGCATTCACCCTAATACCTGGCTCTGGGTTTTATTTTCATTAATAAGAACTTTTAAGATTCATGCTACACTTGGTTAGTTTTGATTTCATTTTCTGTACATGTCCCAACAATGTAGTCCCTCATCTCACTGAATCGTGAAGGCCCTCTTGCCATTAAACACATCTGAACATATCCTGATGTCTTTTTAGCTCTATACCTTCTATGCCACGAGCACATGACAGATGCTGCCTCAGCAAAATCACCCCAGTTCCTTAGAGTTCCTTTTTGTTATAATGCTGTTCCACAATTTCCACATACCGTCATCTGATGAAACGTATCACCCCTTAGGTTTCCAAGGGAAGTATGAGAAGGAAGTTAATTTGGAATATTTTAAGTTTTTCAATGTCTCTTACTTTTCTATTATATGTATGTTTATAGTTTCATAAAGAGTCTAAAGTTGAAGTCATCTGCCTCCATATTTTAGATGTTCAGAAATTCTAGTGTAGAATAAATGGGAAGTCATAACTATAGATATGATGCAAACAAAAAAATCGATGTTCATTCTCTCTTATTTTGAATATTTTATTTTTTGACATTATAATTATAACATTTCTCCCTCCCCTGTCCTTTATCCAAACCCTCCCTTATAGCCCCACTGCTCTTCTTCAGATTAGTGACCTCTTTTTCAATAATTATTGTTACATGCATATATGTATATATGTACATATACTCCTAAATACAATCTGTTCAGTCTGTATAATGTTACATTTATGTGTGTTTTCAGGGCTGACCATTTGGCACTGGACAACCAATGGATGTGCCCATCCCTGGGGAAGGCTGCCACTCCCACTCCCAGCTTTCCTCAGTTGCCTGTAGGTCTTTGTGTAGGGTTGTGGCCTGGTGGACCTTTTCCTTTCCAATTTGGCATGTCCATTAGTGTCATTCTTGTTCTGATCATGTCTGGGCAGTTACGTTGGTGAGACTTTCGGGGTGCAGCTGCTGGCGTTACTAGGAGACACACTCTCACAGTAAACTCCCATTTTTGTTACAGCAGCATTAGCTAAATATACCTGTATGCCTGAATCATCTCTCCAATTTGATACTTCTAGCCCTGTTTCCTAATTCTTTAAGGTCCTCATTACTTTTGAAGAAATTTCCATAAATCAAGCTAAGTCATTTTCTGCTCCTAGGAGTTTCTTTTTTGTATAATCTGATTTTGTAACTTGTATGTCTTCCTAACTCTTTCTAGGCAATGATACTCTATCTATATGATAAGATATTCTGAAAACAATAAAATGGTAAATGTACTGGGTACATATTGTGGTATATATTACAAGTATGATATCATATGTAATATTTTATGTTTAGTATATAAAATGTATAGTACACCTCATGTTTTACATATTACTATAATGTTACTATTATATATATATATATATATATATATATATATATATATATATATATATATATTCTGTTGTGGCCTATTATTTTATTTTTATATATTTGTTTTTCATTAGTAAATGAAAGATATGTACCTGAATGTGTGTGTGTGTGTGTGTTTGTGTATAGGTATAAATGTCCATGTACACTAATGCCATCAATAACAATGTTTCCCTGAAGCAGTAGACAGAACAAAAACAGTGGTGTACTGATAAGACATACCGTTTAACAATGTGAAAATATACCTTTATACAAAAAAATAACAAAGTATAACCATACTATTACTATACTATTATGCTATACACTTGATCAACACAAAAGACAATATATCCACAAGATATCCATGTATCTATAAAACATGAGTAAAATTGAAAATATGTATATGGAGCTGTGTGTCTCTGCACATGTTACCCTTAGCCCTGGATGTGCCCAAATTGGCCTTTTATTTTTCCCATAGATTAGCATAAATGCATTCTCAGTGAATCATATTTCAAATGTTTTGGCTTAAAGTTATTTTAATTCCTGGACTGAAAATAGAGTCAAGTTTGGTAGGTTGAAGTCCCTGTGGCCCAAGTCAACACAGGCCCTTTGAGGGGCATCATGTGTAAACAATAACATTCCCTTTTAGATTGGATCCAAAAGACTAGGGAAGTAGAGAATTAGCTACACTTAATGAATAATAGGCACCATCTAAGAAATAGAAGCATTTTTTTTTTTATGAGGGACTAAAGTACTTTGAAGGGAAACATGTTCCATGGATGATAGTTCTACAGGGTCAAGTTCCTCTGCTTCTGAAATTCTGTCTTGTAATGTCCACACCCACATTGTCCATGGAAGAACTGTCTTCACGACAGACCTTCAGCTTGCCCAGGAGTAGAATTTGAAAATTAATACTTTAACATACCGAACTCTTACTAGCTGTACACATTTGTACAATTGTACAAAATTGTGCAAATGCCAAAGACCTGGCAAGTCGATCTGGATGACAGTGCCATGAGAGAGAAGGGACAGCGCAGTGAGTTAGCTGTGTTCATATTTCAGTTGAGAAATAAACTTTATAAAAGTGGTAACCAGATTCTTGTCTGGTGCGTCCAGAAGGAATCAACACTGTAGACATCTTGATTGATTTTCAGTCCTGGCATTTATTTAGGACTTCCAAAACTATTAAGAGGATAAATTTGTGTTGGACTAAGTGATTTAATCTGTGGTAATTTGTTATAGCAACTTAGATCAAATGGAAGAATAAATAATTTGTAATTTGAGGATAACTGTATTACTTCAAAGAGTCAAAAATTTTACAATATTTCTACATGTATGAATGTTGTGGAAATAAATAATTTTTACTAAAATTAGTAGCTTTTCAGTGTCTGAAGCTTTCACTTATATTTTTCACTTACTTGAAGTAGAAATTTTAAAAAAACACAAAGATTAACTTTCTAGTGCAATTTCAACCATGATCTTGTATAATTTAATTTTTTAGTTTCTTGGCTTTATATCTCTATTCTCATGCTGATATTAAGTTTAATATTATAAAATTCCAGATGAAGGGTACTTACTGCCATATTGCCGTAATGTTATGACTTAAAGAGTCACATATAAAATCAACATGCCACCATATATTTTACCAAGCTGACCACAAATACAAACTTACCTTCTATTCCCATACCCCACCTGCCAATCCCCAAATACTCCATCAAGGGAAACATGTCTGTAGCCACACGCACTCCTAATTTAGCTACACATAATGATTCCCATAAATTCCCTCAAAAAGATTCAGGAACAGATTGCTACCTATTAAAATTCCATCTGCCATACCTGATTATGTTTCTTTTAACCAATAGGTCCAATTTATAAAATACACATGTATTTAAATTTACTTGTCAAACAGCTGTCATGGTGCTATTACTTCTGAATAATGTTTTTATTAAAATAACTTCCTATAACTAGCATTTAGATAACACAAATTTACTAACAGCATCAGTCCATTTGTTTTCTGCAAATTGGGCATGCTTAACTACTTAAGGAGAACACAACTTATTATCCTCCAATTTGGTGAGTCAGAAGTCCAGCATGCATGTCATTGGGATAAATTAATGTATAGCAGGGCCATATTGCTTTATGGAGGCTGCAGGGGAGATCTTTTTCCTTGATTCTTCTGGCTCCCAGCTCATGTCCTCTGTTCTATCTACTCAAGTTAGCAATGTCACAGGATTCCCCATCTTCCATTGTTACATCTTTCTCTAACCAAAGCTAGGAAAGGCTCTCCGCTTTTGAGGAATTACATGATTTGCTTAGGCCACTGGGTAGTGAAAAGGAATCTCTCCATCTCAAACTCCAAACTCACAATCACATCAGCAAAGTCTCTTTAAACATGGAAGATAACACATTTATAATTCCTGGAATTAGAGAGTACTTATCTTTGAGAGTCATTATTCTGAAACACACACACACACACACACACACACACACACACACACACACACACACACACACACAATTGAACTCAACGGAGCATAATGACCACAAAGCAACTATCTTAATCTATGCTTTAAAGGACAGTTAAAAAGTTATTTCATGTTACTTGAGTGAATAAAAGAAATGCATGGAATCAGAAGCAGCTATTATTACATTAGTTACTTAGACAATTACCTTACTTTCTCTTTACTGTATGTAGGAAGAAGTGGTTGAGAACAGGAGTATTACCAAACTAAAAAATTGTCATTATGGATTCTCAATTATTTAGTCTTGGGGAACACAGAACAGGAAAAAAAGTAAAAGATTGCAGACACGTTGGCATAAACAGACTCACTCACCCACTCAGTTAGGAAAGAAATAATGTGTCCCAGGCATTCTCTAGACACTGGAGAAAGGTATGAAAAAGAGAATGATAGGCAATACATTGTCTTTACCTTTATGTTTTTGCATAGTTTGTTAGGGGAGATTTTACAGAAATGATTTCTAGAGCTGGGGATGTAAAGTTGGTAGAGTTCTCCCTAGTATGCATGAAATTTTGAGATCCATCCTCAGAAATAGATACAACTGGTTACAGTAGTGTATACCTATGAGCCCAGCATTTACGATGTGAAGGCAGGTGGATCAAGGTCATTATGGGCTACAGGAGAAAGTCAGGACCAACCTGAACTTCATGAAAATCTATTTTAAAACATGATGTCTGAATGATGCACAATGGGGTAATTCCAGGTGCAGCCTCCACACACATAGTTAAAACTGTGAAAGGATAAACAATTTCTTGATTGGTTTCTATCTCTTGATTACTCCTGATAAAAACACATTGTGGTGATTTGCAAAATGTTAATAGAAGATGGTGGGAAGATTTGACATAAAGCAAATTTATACCACATTCTTATTAGAAACACAGCTAAAATTCAGCAAGTTTGGTTAAAAGGCACAGTGTTATTAAACATATGCCACATGAAATTACTTATAAGTACAGTATTTGTTATCATCAAGGATTACTTTAGCCAAGACTAACACTGGGTCATAGAATATAGAAGTTGCTCTCAGTTCTGTGTTGTGCCTGTAGTTTGGATCTGTCATGTGACATACCACCATTTCGAATGGCTGAACACACTGCTACCAATACAGTTAATTACATCCTTATATGAAACCATAGCTCTCTACTTTGCATTGGCATGGAAAGTGAAATAGCAAAAGAAAATTGTGGAATCTTTTTCATGTACAGAACATTATTACTAATCAAGACAGTTTTTTTTAAGTTTTGCTTATAATTACACTGACCTACATATATGCAATTGCAATTTGATTAACAGCACTGTTTTTCAGGTCATGTAATTAACTTTACATTTTTAGGTCATTTGCTTCTTGTTTCTTTTGTTTAAATATGTTGCGTTTTATTTTATTTTAAAATATTTGAATTGATTTTGTGTATCTAGGTATTTGAGTGGCCTCCCACACACGGAGGAATAGTCCCACTCCCATAATCTTTTTCTGTGGTATCACTGCTGCCATCCCCGCCACCCAGAACTTGCCTCCCAAAGTACTTGCATTGGAAATTAAGTTACTGCATGCATTTTGGAAAGAACAAAACTGTCCAAATCCACATTAATGCCTTTTTGTTTTGTGATCCACTGAGTTTAACCAGTCATATGTGTGAGCATGGCTTTGAGTGATTCTTTGGAGCCTGATGGGCTCACCATCAGATATATGCAACTGAAAACAATTTCAATTTTCCCACACCCATAGAATCAATCAGTTGCCAGTAGTTTAGCAGGTATCTATAGCTCCCTGTGAGACCTTTCCTCTGCCGAGGACTAAGTATTAATAAGCCCAGCGTTCCGCAGACTCAATGTAGGCAATCCCAGCAGCTGTGAGTTCATGTGAGAAAAGGATTGTAAAGACGGGAGAAGATGTCACGGGTGGGGAGCAGTAAGCAGGGGTCAAGAGTCATCAGAACGCACCGTATGCATGTACAACCCTGTCAAAGAACAAATTTAATTGGAAAAAAAAGATGAAAAACATGGCAATTCCTGATTTGCTTCTATTGACTAGAATCTTGTGGTAGGATGTTACTTCCCAAGTGAGGTTCCTAAAAGACAGTAACTTACATCACAGATAGATTCCCACCCCCTTCAAGTTGCCACTGTGAGAAGCCTTATGAAAATATCCATATAACAAAGCATTGCCATCTCTGGCCCATAGCAGTATGCAGAGGAAGGGCATCCATTTTCTTTGTGGGCAGATACAGCCCTGCAATGGTCTCAAACCTGCTGGGTTCTCCATGAGAGCTGATGGAGACTGACTAAGACACACCTAGATGCCTCCTGTACAGAAATTATGACGACATGAGTGTTTGATATTAAGGACTACGTTTTGAGTAATTAATTACACATTTGGAAAAGGCTATGCTAGAACCTTAGTACTCGGTAGTACCTTGAAGCTGTTTAACCTCCAAAATTAATTAACTGGAGTACTATCTTTTTCACATGTTAGTGTTTTGTTTCTTTGATTTATCTCCTGTTATTTTTGCCATTAACTCATAGATGTTATTCCTTCTAATTTTCAAGTGTCATTTATATGTAAACCTTCCCCTTCTTCCCATGTCGTTCACATACGGTCACTATTCCCCCACATTACTGTTTCTCCTCTCATCATACTTATGGTAGCTATAAGTTTAAAAACTAGATGAAATTTTCATTTTTCTTTTTCAGTAGAAGCATCATTTCCGTATGTAGCATGTAACAGTGCTACAATTAGTAATTAATATTCGTTATTGGTGTTATGTCCTGTCACTTAATCTATTAGTTTTAATAGTTTAACTACAAACATCTTGGTTGTTTTGCTAAATAATCATATAATTTGCTGATGAGGATGGATTTGTGTCCTTCTTGAGAGTTACAAAATTTACATCTGCTTTTGGCTTATATTTTAGACAGAAATTTCAGCTTTCATTCCTTTGTAAAAAAAAGTTACTTCTTTTTTTTAAGTTGCATCAAACATCAACAGCCTGCTCAGTCTGTATAATGTTCCTTGCATGTCCATGGTATCAGGGGTATTTGGGACTGGATAACGAATGGGTATGGACTTCCCTGGGGAAGACTATTTCTCTTGCTTTCAGCATTCCCTAGTTGCCTCTAGATCTTTGTGTAGGGTTGAGGCTCCTGGGCTTTTCTTCACTTCACGGTAGCATTTCTATCATTGACTTTATTCATCAGCTTTCATTTCTTAATTTAAAGGGCTGCCATAGTAGCTCTCCTTTAAGTGAAATTAAGCACATAATCTTCTCTGGCAAAGAATTATAAGACAATATTTTTATATTAGGTAATAGTTTTCTATCCACTTAGTGTTTTTCCAATTTTTTTCCATATTGAGTTTGGTGAAATACCTCTGTGGACCTCAGCTCTGTCTTTGTGAAGTGCAGTGTGATATCTACCATGACAAGCACATTGCCATTGTGGTTGGGCCTGTCTTTTCTGGGCATATGTTTTTGTCATTATAGTGTTTAGTGACACCTCTGTTCTTTCTGAAGGAGAGGGAATATAACATTGTTTTGTGTGAGCATACAATCATTCTTAAACCATCACTAAAATTTGCATGGTTGGATTTTCATACTGTTTAGCAGATTAAGAAATCTTTTACCTTGTCACAAGGGACAGTGTAAACAACTGAGGCATCAACACGGCAAGTGCCATCTATGCTCTATGTATGTTTGATTGAATGGTACCCAGTGGTGGTGTGATCATTTCCGCCTACATCATCCTAGACTCCTGCATCATCACGGTGTCTTTGAGAGCCGCTACTTGTCAAGCTGCTTTAGTAACTTAACCTCATATCTGTGAGTATTCTTCTTCTAGCTATACCCACTTCTTCTTATCTCCTTTTAGGGATCTATTAAGTTCATGTCCACGCCCCTCTCTTCCTCAGAAAATTATTTCCTATAATGATTATCTAGTGAATACCTTTATAGAGTATAAATTAACAACAGAAAAAGTCTATCTTCTCTTTTGGCAATTGTAATAAAACAATACCTTGAAAATGAAGAGGAATATGAATTCTGGCCACAAGCCATGTAGCTAAAACTTTTAAACACACTGACTGTTTTAAACATACTAATCATATCTTACATGTCAATGAACTTGCAAAGCAATGCCTAGTTCAAGGCATTAACCTGTAGATGATAGATCACACAATAACAGACTAATTCTGTAGGCCTGTAGCACACACAAACAACAGAACAAGTTCTAACTTGTTCCTGGTTTTCCTTATGAAATCTTGTTCACAACTTCTGGAGTATTAAAAACTCTATGCTTTCCTCCATTATCTGAATATTCTTCCAAAATCAAGAGCATAGTGTATTCATAAATATTTTAGACCCACAAATAAATGAAGTTTGCCTAGTGTGAATGATTTTTAAGTGTAAAAAAGCTAGACCTTTACCAAAATGAGTATTGAAATGATAATTATGTTTGAACGTCTAACAAACTACTGGCCTGGTAAGTTGTCCAGTTTACCAGAAGTAATTAATTATACAGAAGCTGGTAGATCTGTAGTCATGAGTTCCAAATAGCTCATTCCCAAATATCCTTCAGGTCTTTATACTAATGCTAATGCTGGAGCTATTCCCCAACCTCCTCCCCTTAAATAGTAATGTACCAGGTGCTATCCTAAATCTCAAGTGTACATTTTTCTTCATTGTATTGGAGTTGCTATTGTCATTCATACTGCACATTTACTTCTTAATTTTTATATTTATTTGTGTGTGAGAAAGAGAGGGGAGGGAAGGAGGGAGATAAAGAGGGAGGACGCATGTGTCATGGTGTACATATGGAGGTCAGAGGACAACTTATAGGAGTTGGTTCTTTCCTTCTACTGTGTAGTTTCACTCCATGGATAGAATTCTGATGGTGGGCTTAGCAGCAAGCACCTTTACTTGCTGATCAACCTTTCCTTTGTAATTTATACTTTCTATCGTAAGAATGTAAGATTCATAAGAGCATATGTTGCTGGGTCCTAACGACTCTCTCAGTGGAGGGGTTGAGAAGGCACAGCATCAACAGCATAGACACTGGGAGTCAGTTGAAGGCAAGCAACAAACTAATTTATTTAATAACATGGGAGGGCTTATATACCCTCCTCCCACCACCCAGTCTGTGTCACAATCTGGTGGCATTGCATGGTAATCCCTCATTGGCTGGGCATGATCAGGAACTCTGACAGTGACCAGGAACTCTGACAGCTCCTGTTGCTAGGCCCTCAGGCAGACTCCAGGTTGACTCATAAGGAGTACAATATGTGCATGCCTTGGCAACTGGTCTGAGCCAATTTCCTTAATCCTATGGGTCTGTCCTACTGCAGGTATGGACTTTGTTTTGTTCACCAATGTATTCCTAGCTCCTGACCACTGTCTGGAACATTATAGTAGACCCCTGGAAACACACTGGCTGTATGCATTAAATAAATTGTGAAAATATGGAGCAAATGACTAAATAAGAGTGGTGAATTCTTAACAAATGTGTATGGCCTTTGTAAAACAAATTTTGAACAAATACATATGGAATCTGTTAATAAAAGTGGAAGCATGTCTGTTGTGTTTACAGTATATCATGTTATGCATTTATGTAAGGACAGTAAGTATTGTCTGATGTAAACTTGGATTTTGATAAAGGTTAAAAATAAATTGATGTGTGAGTTATGCTTGTTTAACATACATTATGAAAAATTCAGTCTCACTTTTAGAATGCCAATTATTCTGAGTTAACGTGAGCATGTGCTAAGGAGTGTTGCATTACTAGTTTTCTACATTACAATAGCTATTTTTTAAACTAGGAACAGTAAATATGGTGCAATACAATTTTAACAGGGAAAAGAAAAAAACAACTATAGCAAACTACTTAATATTCAAACTCTAATTAAAATCCATTTGTTATAAAATAGCAATGAATTTTAATTTAGGCAATAAAATTTCACATAATAATTGGTAAAATGTTTTTGCTCTCATTTTCTATAATCAAAGCAAGCCAGTTCTGTCACACAGAAATTATATTAAATTTCTGGGGTTTGTTGAGAGAAATAGAAGAAATATCAATATTTCCTCATTTTAATTAAAAAATGACGGGGCTGGATTTTGTATTCTGTCATTCATGGATCTCATTATTCATACTCCTCCAAATTATTTTTAATTCCACAGAAATATTTAGAAAGTGCTAATTTTAATTTCAGAGTACTTGGCAGATAGTTAATTCAACCCTTGTCTATTACCTAAGTTTTCACACTTAAAAATAACTTCTGTGTTGAATCAGAACATAAAATATCTTCAATTACAAAAAAAAATACTTTCTAATTGTACCAGTTAATAAATGGCTGCTTACTTTATGCCTGAGTTTTGGCAGATTCCAAATTCATGCTTATTGCAACCCAGAAGAGATGCCATGGGGGTCACAGGAAATGTTTCTTCCCTGCAGCCCCTGGAAGATGTGTTAACGTGAAGCCCAGATACTGTGAATGTCTGATGCTCTGTTGCACAGCGTGAGCCCAGGCATGCTGGTTGGTATGGCAGCCCACAGTCGTGCACAAGTACTTACAGCCGCAGTGACATGGTGCTAAGCATGTTTTAAGACTAGTCCCAATCGAGCAGCATCTTATCCAACCAGAAACAATCCCACAATCCAGCTCTTTTTAAGTGATCATCCTTGTATCATAACAGATTAAGGCTGCAGCTACTTTGGATTATGTTTAATCTAACCTTTATCCATTCACATCTTCACCTGAAACTTACAAGGACCAAGAGTCAATTGCCGGGGCATAATTCACAATGACACTGATCTTTCCTTCCTCACTCTAATTATCTGGATTAAGAATAACACTTTTGAGTAATTATTTTCACATTGGATAAACATTAAGCTTTCCTGGATTTATCTGAGCTTTTTCCTAACATGAAATAGATCCAACCAGGCTTAGAAGAACATAACTGACAGCGGTGACAGCTTAATCAAGGCAACCCTAAACAACTAGAACAATAAGGAAATGTTTATTTCTCATTGTTTAGGAAAGTCAAGGTCTGGAAGTGAACAGGTTTTGTGGCACTAAGCCCCACACCTCTCCACAGCCAATTGCAGAGCTTGGAATTATTTTTTCTTTCTTTATAATCATTCAGTAATCCTCAAATAAAGTTCAGTCTCGGAAGCACGGAGAACAGCATGGAATGACTGTATTGATGACATTAATTGGCTATACTGACACTACCCATGCGCACTAAATATTTTTATCTTCCTAATCTGTGTGATGGCCTAAAAAGAAAGAACACATTATATCAGAATCAATGCACTAAAATTATAATTATAGAGAATAAAACACTTGCTATGTCACTTCTGATCATCATCTTGATCACTCCATGCTGTCTATCCAATATTGCACACACTCCCTAAAATTGCCATCACAAGCAAGCTAGAAAAATCTCCCAAGCTTGTCTTTGAAACCGCCCCAGATCATATACAGTTACTCACTAAAATCACATCACAAAAGCCAATTACACTCTGGCTTTGCAGATCCACAGATAACCTCTTAAAGAGCAAACTCCCTCACTGTGTCGACCTCTGACCCCAAGCTCTTTTTCCAATCTGTAGCAGCAGGGCTGCGTGTCTCTCAACACGTGAAGAGCCCAGACTTTGAAGTCAAAGTGACATGCAGGACTTTTGAATGGTGCCTGGTGTTTAAAATTAAGCTTAATATTGCTAATATTTTGTTCTTGGCCTCTGGATATATATTGTGTGCAGCTGTGGAACTTACACTTAAATATTTCAATGGAGAAATGTTTGGCATTTTTTTTCTTTATCTGAATGGCTGGATGCAGGAAAACTGGCTATGTTTAAAAATCTAAGTACCTGATCATTTTAACTGAATTAAAAAATAGTGCTAAAAAAGGAAAGAGATTTCAAAAAAATCCCAAATAAGCATTTACAATGTGCAGAAAGATTGAGGTGACTCTTGGAGCAATGACCCTCACAAGTCCATGACTACATGTCTATTAATGTACATGCAAGTTAATCCTTGTACAAGTGATTCTCTTTAGGACATAGAAGACTCCTAATTTCATTCCATCTCCTTCATACATTCTAGAGAAGACATACAGCAGTTAGTGAAGTGACAGCCTTTTAACAGAGATGAATGTGAATTCTAAATGTGAAAAAATTAGCCTGTTATGTTGGCTCTTCCTCAGACCCAGGGTCACTATAGCTTTGTTTATCAGCTAACCAGTCTGTGTCCTTGAGCATACTCACCAATCAGCAGCAATAAGTGAGTTCACAGCCCTTTTCAGAACCACAGTGGCATTTGGAGGTCATTTGCTTTAACTTCCCAAGCCTTCTCTCTGTGGGGTATGTCAGTGACCATCCAATGCCCATTATAAGGCCTGTGCAAAAGCAGTAAGGCATGTCTAGGGAAGAGCACAGTCAAAAAAATTGACTTAGTGTAGCCAAGCAAGGCTTCCAGTAGTGGGACTGGGTTGCATTCAGTCGAGTTGTTGACCATGAGAGACCCATGGAGATCCCTTAAGAACCCAGGTAAATGCTAGGACAGAAGGTAGCTCTCTGAAAACTGAGAGCATGGCCCCAATACTGAAGATGTGAGGCCCCAGCCACACAGCTCATTGAACACTGAGAGGTTGAGCTGGTACTGCATGGAGCCTTCACCATGTTCTATGAGAAGGTACTCTGCAGGCTACGGAAAGAAAATCCTGGATACAAACCTAGCCACAAAACCCTTGACCTACAATCTATCCTGCTTGCAAGATGCTATGGGGCAATGGTGGCACAGAACTTGTAAGAGTGGACAACTAATGTTTGGTTTAACTTAAGGTCCACAATCATGAGAGGGAGCTCTTGCCCTACACTGCCTGGATTGCCAGGAACTGGATATTGGGTAGTCCAGAGACATAGACTCAGTGCCTTGTCTAGTCATCATTAGAGAGGCTTCCTTCTTTTGGGAGATAGAAGCAGGTAGAGAGGCCTACATCCAGACTTTATACAAAGTGCCTAATTTGGAGGTCTCCTTCAGGTTCCTGGGGAGATTGGGGAACCCCCTGGAAGAAGGGGAGGAAAGATTGTAGGAGTCAGAAGATATGAGGAACACCAGGAGAACATGGCCCACTGAATAATCTAAGCTGGGTTCACATAGGCTCATAGAGACTGAAGCAGCAAGCATGGACCTGCATGGATCTGCACCAGGTCCTCTGTATATGTTATGGCTGGCTTGGTGCTTTTGTGAGACTCCTAACAGTGGAAACAGGTGTATCTCTGACTCTTTGCCTACTCTTTATTTTTTGGCTTTTTTTATTTTATAATTAATTTAATTTTACATATCAGCCACGGATTCCCCTGTCCTCCCTCCTCCCACCCCCCAGCTCTCCCCCCCAATTCACCCCCCATTCCCACCTCCTCCAGGGCAAAGTCTCCCCTGGGGAGTCAGCCCAGCCTGGTAGATTCAGGTGAGGCAGGTCCAGGTCCCTCCTCCCTTCACCTAGGCTGAGCAAAGTGTCCCAGCATAGGTCCTAGGTTCCAAAAAGCCAGCTCATGCACCAAGGACAGGTCCCGGTACCACTGCCTGGGGGCCTCCTAAATAGTTTAAGCTAATCAACTGTCTCACTTATCCAGAGGGCATGGTCCAGTTCCATGGGGACTCCTCAGCCATTGGTTCACAGTTCATGCATTTCCACTAGTTTGGCTATTTGTCCCTGTGCTTTTTCCAATCATGGTCTCAATATCTCTTGCTCATATAATCCCTCCTCTCTCTGGCTGATTGGACTCCTGGAGCTCTATCTGGGGCTTGGCCGTGGATCTCTGCATCTGCTTCCATCAGTCACTGGATGAGAGTTCTATGATGACAACCAGGGTGTTCGGCCATCCAATCACCAGAGTAGGTCAGCTCGGGCTTTCTCTTGACCATTGCCAGTAGTCTATTGTGGAGGTATCTTTGTGGATTTCTGAGGACCTCTCTAGCACTCTGCTTCTTCCTATTCCCATGGGGTTCTCACCTATCATGGTATCTCCTTCTTTGTTCTCCTACTCTGTTCCCTATCCAGCTGGGACCTCCTGGTCCCCTAAGCTCTCTTTCCCCCGACCCTTGCCCTCCATTACCCCCCCCCCCCATGTCCAGTTTGCTCATGTAGATCTCATCCATTTCTCTGTCATTGGGCAATCCCTGTGTCTTTCTTAGGGTCCTCTTTACTAGGTAGTCTCCCTGGAGTTGTGAGTTGCAGTCTGGTTATCCTTTGCTTTATATCTAGTGTCCACTTATGAGTGAGTACATACCATGTTTGTCTTTCTGAGTCTGGGTTACCTCACTCAGGATGATTTTTTTCTAGATCCATCCATTTATCTGCAAACCTCATGATGTCATTGTTTTTCTCTGCTGAGTAGTATTCCATTGTGTATATATACCACATTTATTTATTCACTCTTCAGTTGAAGGGCATCTAGGTTGTTTCCAGGTTCTGGCTATTACAAACAATGGTGATATGAACATAGCTGAGCATGTGCCCTTGTGGTATGATTGAGCATTCCTTGGGTATATGCCCAAGAGTGGTATAGCTGGGTCTTGGGGGAGTTTGATTTCCAATTTTCTAAGAAAGAGCAATATTGATTTCCAAAGTGGTTGTACAAGCTTTCATTCCTACCAGCAGTGGAGGAGAGTTCCCTTAGCTCCACATCCTCTCCAGCATAAGCTGTCTTCAGTGTTTTTGATCTTAGCCATTCTGACAAGTGTAAGGTGGTATCTCAGAGTTGTTTTGATTTGCATTTCCCTGATGATTAGGGATGTTGAAAAGACATTCCTTAAATGTCTTTCAGCCATTTGAGCTTCTTCTGTTGAGAATTCTCTGTTTAGCTCTATAGCCCATTTTTTTTCTTCCTATTGGGTTGCCTTGTTCAGCCTAGATCTGAGGACTTCTATCTTGTCTTGTTGTATCTTGTTTTGTCCTGCTTGGCTGTCATCTCCTGGAGGCCTGCTCTTTTATGAGGAGGAAACAGGAGGAGTGGATTTGGGAGAGAAGGGAATTGGGTTGGGAGAAGTGGAGGGAGGGGAAACAGATTACAATGTATTTGTGAGAGAATCTATTTTCAATAAAAAAGAAAAAATTTTTAAAAAGGGATGATTTTGCAATTATTTCAAATGAAGTGTCTAGATTTGCACAGCAGAGATGAACAAGATAAAAATTGTTTTACTACCTAAGTATACACAACTTCAGCAATGGGTTCTATCCTGAAGGCAGGAACGAACACAGACACCGTCTGTTTATAACCCCTAAGGGTCTAGAACAAGTCAGGCAAAGTATCTCTGAGACAGTGTCAGCAAAAACAAAGTACTGAGAATTAAAAAAAAAAAGTTTCCCTGAAGAAACAATATGATGGTATGCAAAGGGAAGTAAAGAATTAATATAACAAATATTAAATGACTTTTCGGTGATTACAATTGTGAGCAAGAACAAGTCTTTGAGTTCCTACTGGAACAATATAATTTTTTTTTTTTTTGACAAAAACCAAGAAATGGATGCCTTGACTTACGTTTTTGGTTTTGTTTATTTGTTTGTTTGTTTGTCCTGAGATTATATAATTAAATTAATTCTTCCTTCCTCCTAACCCTCCCAGATACCCTCACCTTTCTTTCCTTCAAATTCATGACCTACTTTTCTTTGATTGTTGTAATCTGGAATAAGACATCCACCATGCTTAGTATGGCTTCAGAGACTGACCTAGCTGGGCCAAGCAGGGGATAAAAAGAAGACAGACACACAGACACAGACACACATACAGAAAAGCTTGGATTGGGTGGAATGTGCTCACTATAATGGAGAGCAGCAACTTCAGCCCAGAACATCAGTGCATTTATTTTATACATATGAATGAAGGAGACAGGTTTTTTGTATACAGCTGAATCAGGAGGTATCTTTATGATAAACAGCTGAGCAAGGGGGCAGGTTTATTTAACCTTGGTAGTTCTGTGTAGGTGAGGAGGCTCAGGCAACAGTCACCCCTGAAGAAGAAGCTGTGGTTGATGAGTCTGTACATGTTGTCAACATTTGCATTCAGACCAAAGGAAGGCTTCACCATCCCTTTGAGTCTCACCCTGGGGAAGTGTTGCTATTCCCATGGGGCTAAGGCACTGGGGTCCTTGACATAGCTGTGCCCATGTCAGCAGCACACATTCACTTAGGATTTTGTCTGCTTCTTACAGATTTCTTCTCTCATAAATAGATCCTGACCACAGTTTCTCCTCCCTCCACTCCTTCCAGCCCCCCACTTCCCCTCTTTCCTAGATCCACTTCCCCACACACATCACTTTCATTTTAGAGATTTTTCCTTAAGTTAATTCACATGGACATTTATTCATCCATGATGCTGGAGTTAGCTGTTTATTCTATTAGATTGGGAGATACATTGTTCATGCTTTAGCTGTCCCTTTGAAAAAATAGCCAAATAAATGGAAGTCTAAAAGTACAAAACAATAACATGAATTAAAGTAAGCTATAGTCAAAAGGGTGCCTGAGATGGCCTACTTAGGTGATCGGATGGCTGAATACCCTAACTGTCATGATAGAACTCTCATCCAGTGACTGATGGAAGCAGATGCAGAGATCCATGGCTGGGTCCCAGGCTGAACTCCAGGAGTCCAATCGATGAGAGAGAGGAGGGATTCTATTAGCAAAGGTTATTGAGACCATGACTAGAAAAAGTACAGAGCTAGTGGAAATGCATGAACTGTGGACCAATAGCTGAGGAGCCTCCATGGTACTAGACTAGGCCCTCTGGATAAGTGAGACAGTTGTTTAGCTTGAACTGTTTAGGGGGCCCCCAGGCAGAGGGATCAGGACATGTCCCTAGTGCATGAGTCAGCTTTTTGGAGCCTAGTGCCTATGGTGAGACACTTTGCACAGCCTTGGTGCATGGAGGAGGGACTTGGACCTGCCTCAGCTGAATGTACCAGGTTCTGCTAACTCCCCATGGGAGACCTTGCCTTGGAGGATGTGGGAATGGGGGGTGTGTTGTGGGGGGAAGCTGAGGAGCGAGAGGAGAGAGGACAAGGGAATCTGTGGTTGGTATGTAAAATGAATAAAATCTCTTAATAAAAAATAAAGTAAGCTATAATTTATTATAACTACCAAGACCCAAATTATCATTTCTATGGTTTACAGTTATTACATATTCCCCACTATCACTCTATGCCCCACATATAATAGTGAAAGAATAGAAATTTTTAGTAACATTGCATTTCTAAGTATCTGTGAAGAGGGAAGAGTAACATGGGGGAGTATACACACACACATTTTTTGAAATATGAAAAACGCCCAAATATATATTACCATGTCTGAAAACATTCTGACATTAAAAATGTAATATAAAAGAAAATTTTTTCAAGAAAAAAAACGAGGTGTTTGGTAGATGAAGGTGTGAAATCTGCTCAGTTGACTGTGCTTTGTAAACGTTTACATTATCCTGAGGCAAGTCATACTTATGGACTTCCTGCACACTGTGTAACTTTACCCTGAGTTGTGTAAGCGTCATTCCTCATACAGATGTTGTGCAAGTGGTGTAAGGCATGTGTTCCTGACAACCTCGACAATTCCTTCTCAACAGTTCTTACAGAAAGGGCAGGGCTACATGACAGCCCCAGATGGTCTGTAAGTAAAAAGCAGAAAAAGTTCCATAATTGATTTGCTGTTTGTTGAGATACCCTAAATGTTCAGCTTCAACTTTTACCTAATCCATCCACTCCACCTTTGTTATGTTTTGCCCTTAAAAAAAAAAAAAGGAAATCCCAACAGTGGTTGGGTTTATATGCTTAGTAGTTAAAAAAAAAAAAAAAAAAGTCCAGAAACTTGGCTGAGGAAACAGCCCCTCCAGAATTTTTCTCAGTTGTTCCGCTGGGAAGGCTGTTAACATCCATGCTTAGTCAATCTCTAGAAGGCTCTACCAAGATGCTTCATCACGGTGCTGGTTCTGGTTTGAAGTAACCTTCAATATATTCTCTGGATGGCCTCCATAAGCTATTTCTAAAAGCAGAAAATCCTTCTAAGGGAAATTTTTCAAGTTGGATTTTAAGAGTTGCCATCATCAGAGATGTGGGAACAACAGTGATATCAACAGACATCAGAGAGGGGAGCTCAGCCCTGTGCAACTTCTTACAATAGAGTTTCATTTTATTTTATGTCATATGATCTCTTTTGACTGACTTTTCTCTGGCAGCTGTGCTGGTTTTGAAGACAAAGGCTCGGGATTCTGGAAAAGGTCTTTGTCCTGAGTAATAACCAATGTCATGAGGAGCTGCTGGAATCCAAGGGTAGTCAGATTTAGAAAACATCCACATTTACTTAAAGCTCCTAAACTAAAGTGGGGAAGCTTGATGATGGATGTAAACACTTATTGTGGTAGTTCTCTAGAGGGTGAAAGGACTAGTGGAAGTGAAGGTGTCCTAAGCTAGATGGGCTTTTACTTACCCATGCTCTTTTAAACGGGTTATCACTGAGCACTCTGTACCAGCACTCTTTTATGTTATCAAAAACACAGAATTTTTGATAACATAAAAGAGTGCTGGTACAGAGTGCTCAGTGATAACCCGTTTAAAAGAGCATGGGTAAGTAAAAGCCCCAAAAACACAGAATTGGGCTGGAGAGATGGCTCAGTGGTTAAGAGCACTGGCTGTTCTTTCAGAGGTCCTGAGTTCAATTCCCAGCAACCACATGGTGGCTCACAACCATCCATAATGAGATCTGGTACCCTCTTCTGGCCTGCAAGCATACATGTAGGCAGAATGCTGTATCCATAATAAATAAATAAATAAATAAATAAATCTTTAAAAAAAAAAAACACAGAATTGTGCAACTAAAGAATCAGGGAAGTAATATGGATACTTATAAACCCTCAATGAGCTCTGTTTTCGATTCTACTAATATCTTTTTGTTCTGCTCTTTAGTTGAAACTATTTCAATGAAGATCAAAGTTGGAAGAATAATGTTTCCATGTATAAGACTTGAAATAGTTTCAGCTATTCCTGATTCATTGTCAAATGCAATGTAGCATCATCTTTTGAATGTTCAGTGGAGGCTTCTGTATTAAAGGCTTGGACTAGGGAAGCACTTCTAGAAGGTGGTAAAAGTTTAAGAAAGTTAGGTCTATGGGAGGTCTTTAGATCATTGTGGCAAAGTCTCCAATGTGATAGTGTGTACTGCTGCCTTCCAATTTTTCAATATATTTGCTTTATAGTTGATAAAGTAAACATTTTTACTTTGCCACATACTCCAGGCACGGCATACAGCATTGCCACAGGATGCAAACCACAGGGCTAGCCAACCATGGACTGTCATCTCAAAAAGTTGTGATGAACATAAATATTTGCTCTTTTATAAGGAACTTTTCCTTATTTCTGCTTTCTCATAATTTTATAATTATTTAGATTTATGTCCAGAGAAGCTACAACCCAAACCCCAATGACACAGACTCACCCCAGGGTCATTTAAAATCTGTGATTTCAGTCTCTTGGTCTGCCACAATGGACCCCTTTAATAGGAAGGGATTTCTACACAGACTCATAAACCAGGATGTACCTTTGGACCCAGAAACTTGACCCACCTTCATTGACCACAAATTAGGCAATGACATTATATTTCTTATTCCTTCCAGAATTTCTGAATGGACTAGCTGGGGAAAGATACCCTGTCAAAGTCAATAGGCAATGACTGGAAAGGTTGCCTCTTTCTTCAAATGTGCCAACACCAAAACAAGTTCAGAAGAATCATAAATGATTCTGGAAGCACAACATTTCCAAAGAAACAGAGCAAAACACTAATAACTAATCTAAAGAAATGGATAACTACAAAGAATGTGACAAAACTTCAAAATATTAATTATCTTCAATAACTCAGTAAATTGCATCAGAACTTAGACAGAGAATTAAGCATAGTTGAGAAAACTACACAAGAAGAAAATGAAGAATTCAACCAAAAGAAATAATAAAAAGAACCCAACTGAACTTTTGGAACAGAAGAACACAACTAATCTGAAAATGCTACAGAGAACATTAACTGCCTACTAGCTCAAGCGGGAGAAAGTAGCAAGTTCAAAGACAGAGCATTTGAAATTGCCTGGCCAGAGGAACAAAGGCATAGACAGTTTTTGCTTTAGAATATTTTTTTAAATATTCAAACAAAGTGATGTGGTTTAGGTTTATCTTGTCCATTCTCTGTTAAGACCTAAAATCAGCCACCTCTTCAAGGAGACTTACAAGGTTTCTTCAGTTGAGAAACTATATTAGAAATAAAAATCTGCATTTTGTGTTTTGTGTCTGGGGTATCTCAGTTGACAGAGAAGAAGATATATTTGCCTATACATATATGTACATTTCCATATACACTCAACTTCATAGTTGAGTTCTAGTCTAAAATTAACAAGAAATCATACTACTATAAATATAACCTAATATCATATGGAGTTTACTTCCTGTGTTAGTCAATTTTCTGTAACCATAACAAAATACTGAGATAATTAACTTACAAAAAGAAAAGGGTTATTTTGGCTCACAGGCTTTGATATTTTGACATCCATGAATTAGCACTCCCATGCTTTTAGACCTCTAGCAAGTTAGCACATCATGATAGGAGAACACTTACTTCATGGGTGCATGAGAAAAAAAGGGGACAGATGTGCACTTGGGGGAATTTCTTTTAAAGTTACACCAGGACCAAGCACAAAGGCTCCATAGTTCCCAGGAAGTGCCACTCCTGCATTGGGGGCTTGGAGCCTTAACATAGGTTTTTGAAGGATACTGCAAATCCAAACTAAAGCATTCATTCTGCTTTACTGTAAGCCACCATGTCAGCGAGAGGAAAGCCATCTGCTGTCCTTTGGTTAATTCCAAGAAGTGTCTTAGTGGCTCCAGAATCCTGTCCCTGCTCTCCTGTATGAAACACCTTCAAAATTAAGGTATGTTGTTCATAGACATTGGCTTTTGCGTTAGTTTCCACTCAATTTCAAAATCAGTTAAGACAACACCATATTTCTCCTCACAATCTTCAGTTGCGTTGTTTTTATCTACTCATAGATACCTTTAACAAATATTTATATAACCATGAGGTATTTATTATTTACTTTGTTAATAATATAAATTACATGAAATTAATTATGAACATATGGACCCCACTTGGTCATATTGTGTTTCCCTTTTAACATATTGGTAAATATAAAGGATTTTGTATCTGTGTCCATGAAAGATACTAACCTGTTAATTTTGTATCTGATACATACATGGTTTAAGTATTAGAAGGTATTTGTCTCACAAAATGAACTGAGCAGTGTTCACTCTGCTAGTATTTCCTGTGATTGTGGAGAACTGGCAATTAAATCTTATTTATTATGTCATATAATGGACAAAAATGTGGTTGATGGTCCATTCTAGAGAATAGAAGATCAAAGCTTGAGGTAGCATCACACAAGAATGTTTTAGTGTGCCACCCCATGGTATACAGACCACAAGAAGGTGAGAGAGCCATAAAGGAAAACGGCACCACTGTGCCTTCATACTCAGCCCTAGTTAATATAATTACAATTGTCACCTACACACCATTCCATAGGTCCCACCTCTCTGTACCATTATAAGGGGAACTTAGTTTCACTGGCACACTTGGTGTAGAATATATTACAGTCACAGCAACACTGAATTCTACAGCATGCCACAGACCTGTATGGGTTGCAGTTTCACTGTCCTTTATTTATAAATATATATATTTTTTTAATTTGCCATGAGACTTCATGACTTTTACAAGTCAAGTCCTGTATGACGTTTAGGGTTGTGTGCCATAATTTCCAAATAGATGTTCATTTTCTGATTACCTATTATTAACTTCTAGTTCAATTCTATTGCTTGAAATTTTGCTGAACGGTTTCTATTTTCTTTGTAAAGGTAGTCTCCATAGTTAAGAATCTGAACTTCCTTTATGAGTGGCCACGTGTACTCAAAACCAAAATGTATCATTTGTTTTCTTTCTGTAGGGGTATTTGGCTAATAACAATTAAGTAAACTTAATTGATGATAAGTATAGCATCATATGTATTCTTGCTGCTTTTTGTTAAGAGGATCTAGCCTTGATCATAAAAAGAGCATTTAAGCCTCCAACTGTAGCAATGGCTGGCTTGCTTTCTTCTGGAAGTTTGCTGCAAACTCTGGTCTGGTGTGTTGTATGCTTTGCCTGTGTAGACAGATTTGGAAATACATATATTCTTGGATATCAAATACGTATTTTAGTGTAAAATGTCCCTCTTTAATCTAGTTTTCTTTTTGTAAAGTCCATTGTGTCCTAAAGTTTATAACCGTTCAGCTTTTTTTCATTTCTGTGGGTTTTTTAAATTTAATTTTGAGAATTTCATATAGATGTACTTTATTTATATCACTCACCTCTTCATCTTCTTTCTCCAACTCTGATGTCCCCACACTCCTCATACACATGGTCTCTTATAAATCAAAACTGCTGAGATCATTTTGTATTGTTCATATGTGTTTATAGCTGACCTCTTGGAACAAGCTAACCTTTTAAGGCAGTGGTTCTCAACCTTCCTAATGCTGTGATCCCTTAGTACAGTTCCTCATGTTGTGGTGACCCCCAACCAAAGCATTATTCCATTGCTACTTCATAACTGTAATCTTGCTACTGTGATGAATCGTAATGTTGATGATACTGTGATGAATCATAATGGCTGACTGTTTAGCCCTGATAACCAATTAGTGTGCTCTTTCCTGTGGAGGGTCATCTTTCCTGCTCCCACATTTACTCAGTTGCCTGTAGTTATTTGTGTAGGGTTGAGGCCTGTGGGCTTTCTCCCATCAATTTTGGGGTGTTTGTTGGTGTCCTCCTTTTCTAGCTCATATTTGGGTGGTCATGTTGGTGAGACTTTACAGGCATAGCTTCTGACATGACTACCTGATTCTCTAGACCTTACAATCTCTCCAGCCCTTCTTCTGCCATGTTCTCTGATCCTTAGGTGTTGGAGTGTTTTATAGATGTGTCTATTGGGAGTGAGCTCCACAACTCAGCATATTGGCTGGTTGTGATTTTCTGTAGGGGCCTCTGTCTGTTGCAAGAAGTTGGTGTCATTTTTCAGGTACGGTATTGCTAAGATTTCCTGGTGGCAGCTTCTCTGTCATCTGTAAGACACTATACAGCAGGTGTCCTGTCCTGGTCCTTTGGCTCTGAATATCTTTCTGCTCCCTCTTCTGTGATGTTTCGTGAACCTTAGGGACAGGTACTGTATCGTAGATGTACCAATTGGGGTTGAGAATCCACGGCCAATTGTCCTCTGCATTTAACTCATTGTGGCTTTCTGTAATGATCTCTGCATCTGAAACTTCAGACTGGACTAATATCACTGTGTGACATTTTTCTCATAAAAGTTATTGAGTTTTGTACTAGAAATTGATTGTTTTGTTTTGATTTTGGGATTGTGTATTTGTTTGCTTCTTTAGACAAGGTCTTGCTCTGTAGCTCTGTTTGAGTCCAAATTCATGATGTTCCTGCCTCAGTCTCTGGAGTGTTTAGATTACAGGTATGCCTCAACGTATCAGGTTTGGGGCTTGTTTTTCATTCATTTTAACAGTCTGTCTTCTAATTGGTGTATCTGTACTGTTAATGTTTTCATTGATTTTATATGGTTAGATTAATATCTAGTCCTTTGTTATAAACTTACTTTATTATTTTTAACTTGAATACAAAGTAGTCATTTCACATTTACATACATACTTTTTTGTTTTTATTAATGTTCTTTTTCTGCTCTTTTCCACATCCTCTTCTCTCCACTTCTTGTATCCCCCCCACTTTTCTCTGCCAGTGGTCCCTTTTCTGCCTTCCTGTCACATGTATTCTATTACCCCTGCCCCTCCTTTTCCATAGGCCCTAATTTTCTCCTCTCATAACTTCCTTTCCAATTTCATGGCTTATACCCCATGCACACAAATATAACACATCCAAAAATTGAAACATTGGGTGTAGTGGGTAGCTGTTCCAGCTTTGACCTGGAAGTACTACCCCCATTGAGGCTTCTGGTAACTGTCACACCCACCTATAACCTGCCCCAAGGCAGGACCGAGATGGGAGCCCTTAAGACAGGAGATTCAGATGTGCTGGCGCTCTTGGTTCCTGGATCCTAGATGCTGGATGGTAGACTGAGCAGAGTTCTCCAGATAATACTGCTAGACTGCACCTCGCCTCTCGCAGATCCTGTAACCAATCCCTTTACTTGCTGTAAGATACCCCAAAATAAACTTTCCTTTTAACTACATGGAGTTGCCTTAATAAATCCCCCATTAATTGGCTATATATATAAGAGAGATCATGAAGTACTTCTTTCTGAGTCTGGGTCCCTTAACTTGTTATAATATTTTCCAGATCCATCCTTCCTGCAAATTTTATTTTTTCTTTATGGTTGAATAAAATTTCACTGTGAATATGTACCATATTTTCTGTATTCATTGATTTCTTGATGGACATATGGTTTGGCTCCATTTCCTGGTTACTGTAAATACTGCAGCAATAAACATAGATGTGTAAGTATCTCTTTGGCATATTGACTTAAGAGTCCTTTGGATATATGCCCAGAAGCACTATAGCTGGATCATATAGTATCTCTGTTTTCACTGTTGTGAGAAATCTTTATAATGATTTCCATAGTGGCTACACCAATTTACACTACCACCCGCAGTGTCTCAGGGCTGCTCTTTCCCCACATTCTCATAAGCATTGTTGTTGTTTGTTTTCTTGATGAAGGTCATTCTTCCTGGGCTTAGATGGGATCTCAAAGCAGTTTAAATTTGCATGTCTGGTGTCTAAGGTTACTGAATAGTTTTGAAGTATTTATAGATAGTTGTGTTTCTTCTTATTTTAACTGACTGTTCACATCATTAATCTGTTTGCCCACTGGAAAGTTTCTTTTTCTGGTGTTTGATTACTGAAGCTCTGTATCTATTATAGGTATTTGTAGCTACTTTCAGCTACAGGTATTAGCCTCAGTCTGAAGTATACCTGGTACAGATTTTCTCTTGTGCTGTAGGCTGTCTTTTTACTCTAATAAAGGTTCCTTTGCTGTGAAGTAGCACTTTCATGTAATCCCACTTGTCAACAGTTGTGGCTCTTATCTGTAATGTAGGAGTCCTTTTTAGAAAGTCCATGTATGTGCCTATATCTTGATATATTTACCTATAATATTTTCAGCATTTGAGGTTCTTAAACTAAGGTCTTTACTACATTATGAAATGACTTTCCTACAGTATAAAACATGGTTCTGATTTCACTCCCTTGCGTGTGGACATCAGTTTGCCAATACCAGTCCTTGAATTAACTGTATTCTTTATCATGGACATTTGTTACATTTTTGACAAAACATACATGGCTGTAGCTGTATTTTTTTATTTCTTGGTCCTCAGTTCTGTTTGATTGGTCGGCAGATCCAATTAGTTGTTTTGCCATTGCCATACTATTTTTGCCATTATGACTCTGTCGTGTAATTTGAGGTCAAGTATTGTGATACCTCCAACAGTTTCTTTCTGGTCAGAATTGCTTTGACTATTCAGTTCTTTTCTATGTCTGTATGAAATTTAGGATGGGGCTTTCTGTTTTGAACAGAACATCAGTGGAATTCTGATGGTGATTGTATTAAATCTGTCAACCACTTTTTATAAATTAGCCATTTTCAGAAATATTAACTCCATCTTGTTAGCATTTAGATATTATCTGGCTGGCCCCTTGGGGTCCTAACCAGTAAACAGGCAGTACCTTGGCCCGCTCAGGGTCCATTTGCCCCTGCTCTTTGTGTGACGACTCACTAGGCAGCTTGTGCCTTCTCTCATTTTTCTTCTGACTCATTCATAGGAAATTAGCCTACTAGCAATGTAAGCCCAACATCTTATTCCAAATGGCTGCTTAATGGGCACTCCATATCTCAATATTTCACAGGACCTGTGCAGTGTCTACCAGCGATCCAATAGGTGGAAGGGTGTAGCTAGAGTTTTTCTGGTCCTGCCTGGCTCACAAGACAAATCTCTCTCACCCACCAGTCCCGCAGCCACTCAAACCCAAGTAAACACACAGAGACTTATATTACTTATAAAATGTATGGCTGTGGCAGGCTTCTTGCTAACTGTTCTTATATCTTAAATTAACCCATTTCTATTAATCTATAAGTTGCCACGTAGCTCATGACTTACCGGTATCTTAACATCTGCTTCTCATCCTGGCGGCAGCTGGCAGTGTCTCTCCTGACTCAGCCTTCCTGTTCCCAGAATTCTCTTCTCTGCTTGTCCCGCCTATACTTCCTGCCTGGCTACTGGCCAATCAGTATTTTATTTATACAGAGCGATAGCCACAGCAAAGGGAGTACCCTACTTGAGCTATGCACTTCTGTCCCTCCCCCTTTTCTGTTCGGCTTCTCTGCCCTGTTCACTCTCCTCTCCCAGCAGTCTGGGAGACCCATGGCTTGGGCTCTAGCCTGCAGGATGCCTTCCCGACCTCCTGCTTCCTGCATCTGTGCCTGCTAGCATCTCTTGCTTTTGCTCAAAATGTCTCATTCTTCTGTTTGTCCTGTCTCTTCACTCCCTCCCTCCCTCCCTCTTTACTGCTGCCACCACAGCCTGGGGGAGGGGGGCTCTTTCCTGCCTGACTAAGCTGCTACTCTGTTTCCCAGTTTCTCCTACAGCATCTTCTCTGCACTTGGTAAATAAGGCACCACTACTCACACTTGGACTGACAATGCCCTGCTGCCCACAGTGCGCTGGCCCAATATGAACAGCATCTGCCTCCACCACCTTGGCCATAAAACATCTTTGTGGTGATGTGTTGTGTCCCCCAGTATACTTTGTCTCCCAATGAAATTTATCTGAGGATCAGAGGAAAAAGCCAGCCACTATATTAACATAGACTCAGGCAATGGTAGCACACACCTTTAATCCTATCACTTGGGAGGCAGGGATCTGTCTGGATCTCTGTGAGTTCAAGTCCATACTGGGAACACAGCCAGGCATGGTGATACATGCCTTTTATCCCAGCACTAACCATAGAGGTCCGGAGGTCTGTACAGACTGACAGGAAGTGACAGAGCTAGGCAGGAAGAGGAAGTGATGAAGCTGAGCTGAGAGAGCAAATGAGAGGACAGAACAGAAAGGCATATAGGTTGAAGTAGACAGGAAGCAGCTTGCTTTGGAAGCTGCAGAGTTGGCGAGGTGAGGTTAGTTGTGGCTTTTCCTATTCCTCTGATCTCTCTCAGGCTTTAACCCCAATTTCTGGCTCTGAGTTTTTTTTTTTTTTTATTAATAAGACCGTTTAACAATTTGTCTACACATCTGTTATTCTTACAATTTCTTACATGCTGCTTTATATTGTAAACTCTTATTTTAGGATTTTTAAGTTGGTCAGCTGACACAGTTTCCTGGAAAAACTTTTTGTTTGTCTTTCTGTTGGAATGTACAAATGTGGCAGGCACAGCATGCTTGGTTTGTTTTTGAATGTCGGAGATTACGTGTTCCGTATGTCTTGCTAAAAGTGCTTGGCTATGCTCGCTATCAGCTTGAGCTCAGAGTTTATGATGACAGAGAAAGTTATTTATGTTGTTCTACTTTATTATGAAAAAAAAGCTAAGAAATTAGGTATTGTTGAAAGACCTAAAAAATTGTAATTCCAGATTTAAACTGCTCCGGAAAATACCCGTGGTCTGCCATGGTGAGTGTGACCATGTGGGCAGTCACCATCTTGACTAATGTCAAGGACAAACAGGTCATAGGGCTTCACCACCATCTTTAGTAAGGGTGGTCACATGGACTAGATAGATTCCTGTGTGGTAATTCCTGTTCTGTCCTAAAAACAAGGTTTGTAAAAGATAAAATTTAAAACAATGCTGGTTTACTGAGATATTAAAGCTGCACCTCTGCATTCATATACAGGGATGAATCTTGCTGTTAGCCAGATTTTGTGACCTAAGAAAAAGCCCATTGATACTGAAACTAAATTGTTTGTAACATAAAAATTTGGTTTTGACTTACATATCTTAGGACTGCAGCTAAACTCCAGAGACTGGGTTATTCCTATTTGATGATACCTAAACAGTCTGATAAAAGGTCTCTCCTTATCTAAGTTCTAGTCAGGCTAACAGAAACCAATTTAAGAATATGTGTGTAGTGGTTAGTCATTCCAGCTTTGATCTGGAAGTTCCAACCCCCATTGAGACTTCTGCAACTGTCACGCCTACAAGGCAGGGCCAAGGGAGGCGCCTGGAGACCCAAGATCTGGATCAGCCAGTGCTCACTCGGTTCGGGGACCCTGGACCTGGACGGTGGAGGTGGGCCAAGCAGAGCTCCAGAGAACACCGCTGGACTGCGATACACCTTCCCCAGACCCCACGACCTACCTATCCCTTAATTTGTAAGTTACGCCATTAAATAAATCTCCTTTTAACTACGTGGAGTGGCCTTAATAATTTCACCAATATATGTGCCTAATCTTCTTGCTTTTACTAATATTAGTAAACTTTAACTAATTAGGTAAACTGTATATCCAGATTTAACTTACATATGCTCTCAAAGTTAAGCCTAAGCAACATTTGTCTAATTTAGATATACCTAACAGATTTTGTTCCCCCAATCTTCAAATACCTTTAGAGATCTAGTAACATGGCATTTAATAAAAAGCTTTTTATGATAGAGAGGCATGCCAGCTCCTGCCATCCTGCATCTCCTCCAAGAATATGGATAGCCACGGAAGAGCTTCCACCTAGAGGCTTGCTTTGGATGTGACAATGCCAGCCACTGAGCAAAAAAAAAAAAATGCCTTCACCCCAGCTGCTATCTGGACCCTGCACAAACTGGATAACAGGACACTGGGGAATGGATTGCCCCATGCTGCGAAGTCAAGGTGGGTCAATCTCCCCAAATTCCTGCTCCAACAAAAATCTTCTTACTGCTTCTGAGACTTACGCCCCTCAACGACCACAGACCTGGGACTGCCTAGGCAGCTAGAAAGCTGTCTCACTCCTGCACATTTACTTATCCTTCTCAGATCTGACGGTGTTTGATGACTAGGGTACTAATAGATTTGCTAGTTTTACACCTCTCCCCACAACCCCAAGGCTACAAGCACCCTGGTAGCTTATTGGTTAATTTTCTGCTAAAAGTACAGACAAGTGTGCCCCACTCACAGATTTCATGGCGCAGGATAAATGGGTTTCAGATGTAACTTTGGAGGTTCAAAGTTTTAGCATTGATAAATGCAGTTTTGATAAACTGATAGAGCATGGACTATAACAGCCTTTAGGAGTTCTGAAATTTCTGTGGATTTTACCAGTCCCAGCTTTTAGAGACAGGTTAACATTAGAGGGGATATAGAAGCCCCCCTCCTCCTCCTTCTTCACTCACTCAACCACTTTCATTCAGTAAATTTCCTCTGGTTATGTATTTAAAGGTGTGTCTCATTGGGCTGAAACCAGGCCCTAGAAAAATGTTCATACTTTTCAACCCAAAGTCAAAGCCTTCTGCTATGACACCAAGATGTGCATCTATGCCAGCTATTTTACAGACACCTACTGGTTGCTGCACAGGTCCACCCTTCCTGCCAAACTCATGCCAAGGCCAAACCCACAGTGGGTCTTCCAGATACACCAGCCCATGTACCAGCTCAGAGAAAGCCAACTGGGCAAGTACTGACAGACTGATTTCACCCACATCCTTACTCATAGAAAGTTCTGTTATCTCTTAAATCTTACTGACACCTTTACAGGATGGATGCACTCCCAACCTCCAGGGATAAAGGAGATGTGATGGCTACTGTACTCCTGGAACATCTCATCCCTTGATTTGGCATGCCATCCCCTCAAGCTCCCAGAATATCTGGTACCACCTCTCCAGACTCAAGAGCTTATCTGTTCTTTCGTCTGGCTCATTCACTCTTGCCTCTTCTGCACAACCAGGGCACTTCTCCATTCCTTTCTTTCTGGCAGTTATCACTCTTTCCATGGCTAGCCCTGATCATGGGGCTGAAGATAACAATCTATTTTTTTCTCGTAGCAACCTGCCTCCTCAACTCCCTCAAGGAACAAATGCCTGAGGTCTCCAGGATGAGAGCTAACTGAATACCTCTGCACTCACACTTCCCACTGTGCATGACCCTGACTCCTAACTTCCCCCTCCCCACTTTGTCCCAAGTCAGTAGGAAGCAGTCTTGAGAACTTGGCACCCCTCATTCTCACCTCACATGCTATCCCCTTCTAACTCTCCACCTTTTTTTTTTTTTTTTTTTTTTTTTTTTTTGGTTTTTCGAGACAGGGTTTCCCTGTGTAGCTTTGCGCCTCTCCTGGAACTCACTTGGTAGCCCAGGCTGGCCTCGAACTCACAGAGATCCGCCTGGCTCTGCCTCCCGAGTGCTGGGATTAAAGGCGTGCACCACCACCGCCCGGCCCCACCTTTTTATAACAAACAAAAAGGAAGGAATGTTCGCATTTAGACATTACCTGGCCGGCCCCTTGGGGACCTAGCCAGTAGGCAGGCAGTACTGTATGCACAAATAGTCCATTTGCGCATACGCTAAGCCCAATTTAAGAGGTGGGCTCAGCTCACCTTTCTCTCTCTCTCTCTTCTTTTCTCTTCCCATGAGGCTGTGTCTGCACCTCTCTCCCTCCTTTCCATCTCTTCTCTTCATCTCTCTTCTTCCCTCATTCCTCCTCTCTCTTCAGCCTTTATCTCCAGAGGTGTACTCTGCATCCCTTCTTCCCTTCCCTTAATAAAATCCTCTACATGAGTGCTGTCTGCATGGTGTGAGTGTCTTTCCACTGTGCTCCTTGGCTCCACCTGCCAAGGCTGCTCCCTACCATTTTTAAAATACAACACACCCCTTAACCACATGGTTAGGTCCATCACAGAAAGATGACACTGTTGCATCAACTTCTGTCCCAGTACGCTCTCCATTACCATGATAAAATACTGACCAAAAGCAACTTTGAGAGGGAAGGTCTTATTTCTCTTACACATCCAGATCACAATACATCACTGAGAGAAGTCAGGAAGTTCAAAGGGCAGAGTCAGGAACCATAGACGAAAGCTGCTCATTGGTTTTCTCAGCTTGCCTTATTACAACAAGAATTTGCCAACCCAGGTCCCTTTGACATCAATCATTTATCAAGAAAATGCCTCACAAATTTGCCCACAGGCCAGTCTGGTGGAGGAAATTCCTCAGTTGAGGATTCTTCTTCCCAGGTGACTCAAGTTTGTGTCGAGTTGGCAAAAACTAAGCACTCACTCTCTCTTTTCATCTCCAATCTCATTAACTTTATGTCCCTCTTTTTTTGTTGATTTGGCCAATGGTTTGTCAATCTTGTTTATATTCTCAAAGAACTGATTTTTGATTCCATTAAATACTTGCATTGCTTTTCTCACTTCCATTTCATTGATTGCTAGTTGGTCTTTTAAAATTAAATGTATTTATTTTATGTGTATGAGTATTTTTCCTGCATGTATGCATGTACAACATGTTTGCTCCTATAAGTAAGAAGAGGGCTTTGAATCTTCTGGAACTGCAGTTATGGATGACTTTATGCTACCATGCAGGTGCTGGGAACTGAACCTGTAGGACTTTGAACTCTTTCTCTAGCAGATATGCTATCTCATTATTCTAGGTTTCCAGTATTAAGTAGTTATAGTGTGGTTTGTCTCAAATATTTTGTGTGGGTTTTTTCTGTTGTGTTTTGTGCATCTGTTGGGATGTGTGTGTCTTCCATTTAAAATACCTTTCCCAGTTTTCCAGCCTTTTGTCTGTTTGTTGTTTATGAGTACTCCTGATAAGCTATCTTCACTTGCAATTGCATTCTCTACTGCTTTTTATTGTAAATGCTGCTAGTGATTGTTGGTTCTCCCCAATAATTTCCCAGCAGTCCATGTTAATTTACAGTGAAAGACACTTGTGCATTTTGCTTGCATCTACCATAAAGCTTGGAGACAGTGGCACCTGAGTACTGATTATGGGAAATGCAGTTTGTAGTCTTTATAGATCTAACGTTATTGATATTTAAGTAGTAAAATGGGACAATGTAGGGATAACAGAAAAAGAGAAAGAATGTATATGTGATAAAGGTCTGATATTTAGCAAAATGATTATTAGATATGTAATGTAGAAAATAATCTTTTCTGGGCATAGAAAAATAAGGGATAGCCGTTTGCTCCTATAGGATTCCTCAGGTTTTCTGGGATTTATACACAAACACAGACAAACAGACACACACACACACACAAACACACACACACACACACACACACACACACACACACACACACACACACACATACACACCAGGTATTCCTTCTCCTTCCTATCCTATAAACCTGCTTCTGCTTCTCTGGGACTCCCCCTTCACACACTACCATGCATACATGCTCATTCCTATCCTATAGGACTCCTGGAGATGTCTCCAAGACCTCATTACCAAGTACAGCCAGCCTGCCTGGCACCTCACAAATCTCACATCCAAATGCCTCAGACTAGATTCCTTCCTACCTTATAAGCTGGCAACTCCCCTGAAATCTCATTTTTCAGTGTTTCCTGGAAGACCCTGATCTTTCTTAACTCCATAGGCTAATTGACTAGACACCTAGTTGCCCAAGATCTTCTTTCCCCAACCCTTGGTTTATAAGAACTTATTCAAGGTAGACCAAAACCACACCAGAAGGAAACAGAGGAGATGACCACCAAGGTGTGTGATGACCCTTCCTTATTGTCTACTCATAGTCAATACCTAGCTCTCAGAAGAATGCTAGAGATAAAACCAATATCCCTCAATACAAATTTCACAAAAGGAAGCAATATTTTAACTGTTACAATTTAATCTTCTCTTAAACACTCCTGTAGCATGAATCTTAAAAGAGTCTTTATTAATAAAAACAAATCCGGAGCCAGGTATTGGGGTGAACGCTGGAAAAATCAGAGAGACAGAACAGGCCACAGCTAACCTTACCTGGCCAACTTCTCAGCTGATCTTGTTTCCTCAGAATGGAAGCCTCTGTGTCCTCATATCCAAATGGCTCTCAGCTGAACTGTGCTGCTCAAAGCCTAAAAGCTTAACCAGCCAAATGCTTCTAGTTTCTGGTCCTCACGCCTTATATATCTTTCTCTTTCTGCGGTTAATCCCTGGGATTAAAGGCGTGAGTCACCATGCTTGACTGTATCCTTGAACATATGGATTTCTGCCTCTGGAATGCTAGGATTAAAGGTGTGTGCTACCACTGCCTATCCTCATGATTAATATTGTGGCTGTTCTTTCTCTGACCCCAGATAAGTTTATTAGGGTGCGCAATATTTTAGGGAACACAACACCACCACACACTCCTATACTGAAAGAAGAAAGATGATGTAATCAAAAAGAAAGAAATATGTAACTAACAAATGACTTCTGATGTTCAAGTCCCAGCACAGAAACAAAAGTAACAGGAAAAAACAAGAGAGCATCACTGCTCACCAAATTACTAATCCTAAAGTAATAAATCCCAATGAGAATTGCCTGTACAATATTCCAAAGAATTCAAAAGAATGATTATGACTATGTTCAAACAACTAAAAGTGGATATGGATATACTCCAAGAGAACAAAAACAAAAAGCTGAACGAAATAGAAAAGTCAGTCCAAAATGTGAAAATGTAATTTAATAAAGGGACAGAATTTCTTGAAAAAATACTGAAATGACAAGGGAATACTTGATAATGGAAAGGATAATAAAATGATAATTGAAAACTCAATAATCCAAATTAAAATCTCACTGGAAAGCCTTACCAGCTAAATGAATCATTTTTGAAAACAGAGTTGGATATGGAAGACAAAGTAGAGAAATTAGATTACTCAGTAAAGATCAACAAGAACTTAAAATACACACACACACACACACACACACACACACACACACACACACACACGAAAAAAACATCATGGCAAAGGTATTGAGAGTACTTTCAAGAAAATTTCTCAAATCTAGTGAAAGAGATGACCAGCTAAAACAAGCCTAGAGAACACCAAATAGGCAGGAGCAGGAAAAACTCCCTAGGACATATTACAGCTGAAACATCAAAAATGCAGAATAAAGAAAGGGTACTGAAAGAAGCAAGTGAAAAGGTCAAATCACTTATTAAATGGTCCATTAAATGAACACCTAATTCTTGGACAACATTTTTCAAGCTATAAATGTCTGGAAAGATATAATCCAAGTTTGGCAAGACCACAACTTTTCACCCAGATTATTATATTCAGGAAAACTACTAAAATTGAAGGAGAAATAAAAATGTTCCACAATAAAAACAGTTTAAAGGATTTAAAACCACAAAGAGGATACTGGAAGTTATAATTCAATCTGAGGACAAGGATAAACATGCCAAGAGGTCACAAAGAATAAAAAATATTTCTAGAACATCTAGATGATCAAAAGAGGTCTAAGAAAACTGTACAAAATATGAAGGAAAGGATAGTAATTCATATACATATTTCAATAATAATTTAAAATTAATAGAAAACAATATCTATCTTTTTGTTACCTACAAGAAAAACACTATCAACAATACATCTCACTTTAGGGTAAAAGGATAGGAAAAGGTTGGAAATGCAAATGGAAATATGATAGCAAGTATAGCTCTCCTAATATCTGACAAAATGAACTTCAAAACAAAAACAGATGAGATAGGGAAGGATATTTCACACCTATTAATAGGAAAATCTAAAAGGATGATATCACAAATCTAAATAGTTATATACCAAACACAGGTACACACAACTTGATAAAAGACATACTACTAGAACTAAAGCCATATATTCACACCAACACATAGATTGTGGATGGCTTTAATATTCCACTCTTATCAATAGGTAATCCAGACAAAAAACTAAACATAAACACTGGACTTAAATGATATCATAACTCAGATAGATCTACCAGACATCTACAGAAAATTCCACCCAAATGTTACAGAATATGTATTTTTACCAGAAACCAATAGAAATTTCTAGAAAAATCTATCAAATATTAGGACACAAATCATTTCTCAAGATATAGGAAAATTGAAATAACATTCTATAGTCCATCTGAGCACAGTAGAATTGTATATCTATAAATGATATTGTTGATATTTATATATCAACAGCAATAGAAACTGAAGCATGTACACAGCCTATTTGGAACTAAAGAGCACAATACCGAGTGATAAATGAGACAGGGAAAAAAAATCAATAAAGAAATTTAAAATCTCCCAGAACAGAATGAAAATAAACACATGATGCAGCAAAGTCTCTGAGACACAATGAAAACAGTGCAAAGAAGAAACTTTACAGTGCCGTTTACATCCAAAAAGTTGAGAGACCTGAAATTAATAACTTAGAAATATGCCACAGGACCTTGGAAAAACAATAGCAAACAGCACTTCAAAAGAGTAGATGGGATGAGATAATCAAAATCATGGCTGAAATTCATGAAAAACATACAGCAACACAATACAAACCAATGGGAAGAAAAGTTGGTTCTATGAAGATCAAGATTTATGAACCATGAACCACAGCAGATCAAAGAGAGGAAAAAGATCTAAATTAGCAAAATTATATGATTCTGTACATAAAAGATAGTGAAGATTCCACCAGAAAATGCCTACAACTTATAAACACATTCAGCAAAGGATCAGAAAAAATTAACACAGGAAAATTAATGGCCTTTTTATAGACAAATGACAAATATACCAAGAAAGAAATTAGGAAAACAATCCCATTCACAAAGCATCATAGAATGTCTTGAAATAAATGCAACCAAGATTGTGAAATACTGTACAATGAAAACTTTAGGACACTGAAGAAATTGAAGAAATAAAAAGATAGGAATCTTTCCATGTTTATGGATGGGTAAAATTAATATTGTAGAAATGGCCACTACCAAAAACAATATACAGATTCAATGTAATTCTCATCAAAATTCCAAAACAATTTTTCACAGAAATTATAAAATAATCTAAAAATTCATATGGAAATGCAAAAACTCAAAGGATAGCCAAAGCAATAAATTCAATATTAGAGGTATTTATTGCAATATCTTATTTCAAAGCATAATACAAAGCTATAGTTTAAAAAAAAAAACTCACAAAAATAAAACAACGACAAAACCCAGCATGGCACTGTCATTAAGACAGATATATGATGAATGAAATAAAATTGAGAACAAAAATATAAACCCATGCACCTACAGCCAATCAATTTTCATTTTTACAAAGGAGCCAAAGACACACATTAGAAAAAGAGAGTTTCTTCAACAAACAGTGCTGGTTAAATGGGAAAGCAACCTATGGAAAAATGAGATTAGAACGGTATTCCCCAACCTGCACAAAACTTAACTCCAAATGTATCAAATACTTTAATGTAAGATCTGATATCCTAAGTCTGATGGAGGAGAAAGTAAAGAACATGCAGCAAATTTACAGGAACAAGAAAGGCCTTTCTGAACAGGACCCTGGTAGCACAGACATATGACCATCAATTGACGAATTGGATCTCAGGAAGTTAAAAAGCTTCAATACAGCAAAATTGAGTGAACAGGCAGTCTATAGAATGGGGAAATCTTTATCAGCTATACATCTGATAAAGGCCTAGTACCTAGAGTATGCAAAGAACTTAAAAAAGTAAACACTAGAAAAACAATACAATTAAAAATCGGAGAAAGGGACTAACAGGAAAGTTCTCAAAAGAAGAGATATATACCTGAGAAATTTTTTTTTTATTTTCATACCTTTACTGAAAATGAAAATTATAACTACTTTGAGATTTCATTTTTTCTGCAATCAGAATGCTAAGGTCAAATAAATAAATAAACAAAAACAAATTACAACAAATGTTGGCATGGATATGGCTAAAATGGAAACATTTATTCACTGTTGATGGGGGTGCAGACTGGTACAGCCACTATGGAAATAGATTCCTTAAAAAGCTAAAAATAGATCTAGCTATAGCACTCCAGGGCACATTCTCAAAGGACTCTAGTCTACTATGCAGACATTTGCTCATCTATGCTCATAGCTGTCTTATTCACAATAGCTCGGGAATAAAAATATCTTCAATGTCCATCAGCTGATAAATGGACAGGGAAAATGTGGTACATATGCACAATGGGATATCACTTAGCTGTAAAGAAACATTAACTTCATAGGTAAGTGGAGTGAGTCATAATTAATCATTCTGAGTGAAGCAACCAAGACCCAGAGAGACAAACACTGTGTGTTCTTTTCCATATGCGATGCTAACTTGGAATCTTTAGAAATGTGTGTTAAAACTGAAGTATACACAAAAGGGAGGAAACTAACAGGGGGCCATGGGAAGATCTCAATGAATGAGGAATAGAATTAAGGTAGTGTGAAGACAGGACAAAACGAGACAGAAACAATCTATATGCTTTTCAGAAACAGAGTCTCATTATGCAGCTTTGACTGTCCTGGGACTCACTATGTAGACCAGGAGACTGTCCTCAAACTCATAGAGATCTGCCTGCCTCTGTGTCCCAAGTACTGGAATAAAGACATGCACTACCATTGGTTAATTAAGACCTGTGTGTCTTAACTAACCAATTCTTCACATAGTGTCTAGTGTAAAATGCACAATCTGTAAAATAATCCATGAACCTTAGGTATGGGAATTGTATTGCAGATGCATCCCTTTGGAACTTGGCTCCACAACTCTTCATTTTGATGGGTTGTGGTTTTCTGTAATAGTCTTCATCTGTTGCAAAGAGGAGTTTCCTCCATGAAGAATGAAGCCTAAACTTACCTGTGGGTATAAGGACAAATATTTAGAATGCAGTTAGGAATGATGCTGGTTTATAAAAGTAGCAGTTGTAGGTTCTCCTCCACAGTCCACAATGACTTCACTGGTCCTGGTAGATAGATTGGTTTCCCGTAACAGACATAATTTTCCCCTTGTTGGTCAGGTCTTAAGTCCAATTAGAAAGCCTTTGGTTACTGCCAAGATATGTGTGCCACTACTGTACCCTCAGGGATATCATGCCATGCTGGTGGGTTGTTGCAGTTCATAGGTGTTATATCTGGGTAGGAGAGTTGGTTGGTTCCCTCCTTTGGAAGTTAACATGCAGCCTTCTGATGCCATGAAAATTAGTCCTCAGGGAGGAGACTTTCAGGTAGGCTCCAGCTCAGTGTCCTCTGGACTCTGTGTCTAAAGTGCAATGGGGATTTATCTTCCACCTCTGAGGAAAATTGAGGACAATAGCAATAACCTGCGATGTTTTGGAGTATATTGAACGACCCTATCCAATAACTCAAAGAAGGGCATCTCATGCCTGGTATTGGGGGGCTTTGCTAGATGGTCTTTGGTTCTTGGAGCCAGAATTGTCAGCCTGTATATGCTTATTTATACACTGATTTACATGTACTACAAGAATTTTTAGGTAGATAGTTTATGGTATGATTCCTTATTGTTCCTAGCAATTAGATAAATTCAAACCATAACAACTTTGAGATTTTTCTTACACCAATTAGAATGGCAAAGATCAACAAAACAACCTGACAACAAATGCTTGAGTGAGTATGAGGGAAAAGGACTTCTTGTTCAATATTTGTGGGACTGCAAGCCAGACAAGCCACTCTGGAAATCAGTGTGGAGAATTCACAGAATATGAAAAACAAATCTACTATACAACCCAGCCATACCACTCCTTGGCAGATACCCAAAGGCCCAACATCCTATTTCTCAAGATATTTGCTCAGCCATGTACATTACTGTTCTATTCATAATAGCTAAAAAAAATGAAAACAACTTAAATAGTCTTCAGCTGACAAATGAATAGTGAAAATGTTCTACATACACACTATAAAATACTATTCAGCTGTAAAGAAAAATAAAACCATGAAAATTTCAGGTGAATGAATAGAATTACAAGAGATCATATTGAGTGAGGTAACTCAGACCTAAAAAGACAAATATGACAAGTTCTCTCATTTGAGAGCTCCAAGTCTTCAAATGTGAATATACAGCCTGGAGTAAGTAAGGAAACCACTAAAGTAAAAAGGACCATGGTGGGGGTAAAGTGATAGAATAATAGGGAGAACAAGGCAGAAGTGACTTGATGTTGAAAATGGGAAAAAAGTGAGATCTCTGAGTAAGTAAACAGGGGGTAAATAAATATAGAAGAAGGAGGGAGGAGGGAAAAATAATAGTAAGGATGTCTAAAAAGCCAACATAAGTTTTATTAATGCATGTATATGATTTCTATATTGTTGATACTGTGCTTTCATTTGTTTATAGAATAAGTCTTAAAGTATCTTTATAAAGTCTGCTTTAAAACACCACTCAGATAGTTGGACATGCAGTTTGTCTTGTTGCTGGTGCCCATGGGTTGCTTTTTATTATTTAGGCTGTGAATTTACTATTTCTTGGTGTCTTAGTGAGGGTTTCTATTGCTGTGAAGAGACACCATGACCACAGCAACTCTTATAAAGGAAAATATTTAATAGGAATGGCTAGCTTACCTTTTCAGAGGTTCAGTCACTGCCATCATGGTGGGAAGCATGGCAGCATGCAGGCAGACATGGTGCTAGAGAAGTAGTTGAGAGTTCTACATCTTGCAGGCAACAGGAAGTCGATTGATACACTGGGCAGTATCCTCAGCATAGGAAATCTCAAAGCCCACCCCCACAGTGACACACTTCCTCCAACAAGGCCATACCCACTCCAACAAAGCCACACCTCCAAATAGTACCACTCCCTGTGATATTATGGGGGCTAATTACATTCAAACTACCAACTTTATATAGCACTTTCATTTATGTTCTTATATCTGGATATAGGTTAAAAGATTCTGATCTTATTTTTGTTTTTTTCTGATCTTATTTTTTATTCTTCTATTTGAGCAACTTATTTAGATTTGTCACATAGTGCCTGGACTATTTTTACAGACTTTGAGTTCAATAAAAATTAGTTTATAGAGATATTCAACTTTATCTACATGATGGTTCCATTTTTATTCCAACTGAGTAGCCACAAGATTGCCAAATTTAACATTATTTCCAGGTATCTCTATAAAGATGATCCTAAAAGTTAACATATGAATCTATGGACTCAATATAAAGCAGACTGTCTTCATCAGTGTGCCTCAGGGTTACTTAATCCATGAAGTCTGGTGGACCAGGGAAGAATTCCTTCCCTTTTTATTTCCATTGGTAGGGAGGAAATATTGCATCCCATTTTCTATTATTCTTGGATAGATGTTTATATCATTAATTCCACTGGTTCTCAGAACTCTGGAATTACACAAAATCATACCATTGGATTTACTGGCTTCACATTTTGCAAAGTACAAGATTGTAGCACATGGTTCTGAAATTACATGCATTGATTTCTTACAATAAGTAATTTAACATGACATACATACATTAATTTTCTTTCTCTAGAGAATCCTTTCTAAACCAAGTCTATGTACTGCTGCTCACCCTTCCTGGCACCACCCCTGGTTCTGGGAATGAGAAAGACTGAGTGTGGGAAAAGTGACAGCATTGTCACCAGGTCCTGTTCTGCTGTGACTCCATCTCAGAGGAGCTCCCACTGGATCTGAGCAGATGCAGGTTGGGTCTATAAGTTCCTACTTGATATGCTTTCTTCTGACAGATAATGGATTAGGGAAAAAACCTGATCTGGATCCAAGGCCACAAACCTGAGCTCTGTTGGGGGTTCTTCACTATGCTGAAAATGCCTACTAAGGATATTTCTTACCCCTTTCCCAACCTCCTTCTCACTTAGAGAAGATGTCTGTCTTCCTTTGTCCCCCAGAAACAATCTTCATCTGACTCTGCAAACTCTCCTAACCACCTTTTTCCTGAATTCACTATACTTAAGAATTGGGTGCACTGGAGAATCATACTAAACACAAAGCATCTATAAACTTCGTGACTCTTGCTGGTCACATAGATGAAACATTGGGCTCAGTTAGCACAGTGCTCACCTCATAAGCATGAGACATAGGTAGGTCCAATTCCCCAAAACTCACATTTTTTAAAATGCAATGTGCAGTGGTGTGCACTTGTAATCCCTGGCATGGGCAGGGGAGTGGGGCAGAGACAGATGGATTCTTGAAGCTCGTTGAACAGCCAGCATAGACTAATCAGTGAATTCCAGGACAGTCAGAGGCTCATTTTCAAAACAAAGGGAGATGGAACCTGAGTAACACTACTTAAAGTTTTCCTCTTGCCTCTGGAAGCATGCACACACATATGACCACACATCTGGGGACACACACACTGGAAATGTTAGAAGTTTGACTTCTTTCTAGAAATGCCCCCAAATCTTCTCTCTACACAGTCTCCCTCTATCCAAATCAGCCTTGTATGAAGAGGTTCTCTGACCTCTTCTCCACTACTTCACAAAAACCCTGACTACAGACAAAGAAAAGGGCAGATCTCACAGGAAGAAGACTTTATTCCAAATCAAAAATTGTCATAGAATGCTTCCAACTCCCTGACTCAATTACTCCTATATAAGACTGCAAAGCAGACATTTGTAACAGCAAGTCACAAATGAGATGAGGAAGTGGACTGATTCCTGTGAGGACAGTAAAGTCAGGGGTTTTTTTTCCTCTTTATGCATAATATTAGTGAAAGAAAGGTAGAATCTGTTTTAAAATCTTGCTTCTAAAATTGTTTACATGAATAATGTATATATTAAACATCTATATGTAGACATTAGTATACTATTCATAGTATACTGTGCTGAACTTTGCTTTTTATTCTACATCATGGATATTACTCCATAATATTGAATATGGCTATATTGTTAACAATATGACATAAAATAGTTCATTTGTAACAGGACTCGGTCTGCCTCTCCCATAAATTCACATTTAAGTGATTTCTTGTATTTTGCCAGCAAATGTTGCCAATGGACCTTTGAGTACTATGTGTGCAAGTGTGTTTAGGATAGCCACTAGCGTTTGAGTCCTCTGCTCCAGGGAATCATTCCTTGTCCCTTATTTGATTGGAAGCGTTCCTAGTACAGAATGTGAAAAAGGTATTTCCAAAAGACCCAACTGCTGGATTCACTGAAGAACCTTCAGCATTTCAGGACATCTGAGCAGCATTAGAAATAAACAAACGTATAATAAATTGGTCTTCTAAACCAGATAAATTTTAAAAAATTCTGTTCTCAATTGTGAGTCATATTCAAAGATGATCATCTCCTCTTTAGCTCATTGTTATGATCGGTTTTCAAACAGACTGCACTGTAGATGTGTTCTTCCTCTTAGCCAACATTTGTCAGTATTCCATCATTCTGACACTTCTGTTAGATTATTCCGCTAGGCTCCAGGAGGACAGCCTCGGCATCTACAAAAGTTACCTCAGGAAGTTGTAAAACCTGATCATGTTTCAATTATGAAGAATTCCAAATTGAAAATTAATCTTCCCCAGACTTTAAGAAGTCCCTCCTATCCCCAAAATAAATTTGAAATCAACCTTTCCTTCGTGCCCACCTGCCATCTTTATAAAAGTCAAAACCATATGTGCTTGGACTTTGAAGTATAATTTTTCCTCTAATGGTATCCTTCACGTAACACTATTATTCTTGGTTCTAAGTTCCCGGCACCCAACTGGAGCAAATTCGAGAGAGAAATGACAAATGCATGTGCAGATGGGTGATGTCGGGGTAACCAATGACCGCAGCCTATGAAGTCACAAACACGAAAAATGTCAGCACCGTCGCCCAGATGAAATGGCACACAAACGGGACCATGTACGATGAAAACTTAGGGCAATTTCTGTTTTGAATTACAAAACCATTTTTCCTTAGAGGAAATGTTTCTTGGAACAGAGGCGCTATTGTTTATATTTCTTAAAAATGCACACCACAGCCTTTTAGTGAGTAATTGTGATTAATGTGTAATAATTCAGTTATTTTGAGCAATAAAATAAGTTTTACTTTTCCTTCTAAAATACAGACTTCACTGGACTAAACACGTACGAATTCTAAATTACCACTCATGAAACCTCACCCACTGATAATCATTTCTAGAGTCTTTGTGGCAAATGATTCTCGTACCATTTTAATTCAGACATATCAAAAGTAAAGAGATTTCCCTTTCTAATATGAGCAAAGGGACGCTTGATAGGTGGAATAGAGTCCCATGGAAAGAAAGTTCATCAAATAAGAAAGAGATCATTTTGAGGGATAAATGATACGGCTCTTGGGTTGTTAAATGTAAAGTCCAGATGGAAAGGAAATCAGAAGACAAGCAGCCCCATTTTTCAGTCACACATCACAAAGGAAAGCATCAATGCTTCAAAGTCTACCAGCCTGCTACCTTGCTCTCTGGACACCAACCATAGTCATCAGAAGGTAAGAGAATCCTAGGGCATTTGTGTAGACTGAAACATTTTCCTCTATGATCATCATTCCTAATGTATCCAGACTGTGTCTATATCCTTAATCATACATTAAATATGCTTATACAAACACCACTAAATAGTCTCTGGTTCTCAAATATTTAGGCCAACAGATTGTATAAGGAATTTCTTTGGGGAAATTTTCTAAAATCTGTGCAATAATCCCTAGATATAAAAAAATAGCAATGGAATGAGTCTAGTTGATAGCATATCAATCACAGTGACAAAGCACATAATGTAATTTAAATGATGGCTCTGCCCAAGGCACTGCAGTGTTACTCTACGTGCCTTAATAAACACTGTGCCAGCAGCTTTCCATCAGGAGCAGGTCCCTCCTGCAAGTCTCCTTGGTGTGCCAATGGAGCAAACTCTAGTGACTCAAAACCCAGGTAGGGCATGGGGATTTACACTTGCTGTTTTATTGAAATGCACACATGCACACCACCATGCTCCCTATCCATGGCATCCACTTCAAAGGGGCAAGATGTGCTTCTGTGGAGTTGCAAGAGGCATACTTTCCATGGCTTCAGCTTCTAGTTCAAACTGCCTAGGTCACAAGAAGCATCTGCAGAGTGCAGTGAAAGATGGCAGAGGGCTGGACCACTGCTGAGAAATTTACGAGCTCTTTCTGTGGTGTCTAAGTCAGATGACTATTTAAAAATGTACAAAAGTGTCTGTAAGTAATCAAGCACCACCAAAAGAGTGGGGTGTATCTCATAGTAGACTGTGTGTCTTTCATGCACAAGGATTTGAGTTTGCTCTTCAGATGATCCCATAGGAGCAAATAAAGTTTATAGGAGCAAATCAAGTTTACAACCCTAAGTATTCAGGGCACTTCATGTTTTCATCCTGCCTTTCCTTAATTCCAGAGTTACAAATGATCTCTGTACTATGTACATTGTTTTGCCTTTTCCTTGTTCATGTTGAGATATTCAATCATCTCTATATACTAAGTGTTTCTATCCATTGACCTACTTACTTACTTGAAGATATTGTAGGTACAAAAGTTTACAACCCTATGTATTCTGGGCACTTCATGTTTTCATCCTGCCTTTCCTTAATTCTAGGGTTACAAATGATCTCTGTACTATGTACATTGTTTTGCCTTTTCCTTGTTCATGTTGAGATATTCAATCATCTCTATATACTAAGTGTTTCTATCCATTGACCTACTTACTTACTTGAAGATATTGTAGGTACATAATCTGTCTGTACATTTGGGTAATTATGAATAATGCTGTTTGATACGGTTTGGAAATGACCCTCAAAGTCTCCTGTGTTAAGTAAAGTCTTTGTCCATAGTTGATGCACACAATGAGGAGGTGATAAAACATTGGGTGGGACCAAGTGAAGGGGAGTTACATTTTTAGGAATAGAAGGTTACAAGAGAAGTTGGTCCTGACTCCCTCCTGCTCTCTATCCATCCTTGCACCTAACTGCCATCTGTCTTTGGTGAGCAGCTTTGTTTCACTGCATGCTCCTTCACAGGCTCCAAAGCAACAGGACCAACAAACTAGACTCAAAAACTCTGAAACTGGGTCAAAATAGAGATTTCTTTCTTTATGGTGATTATCTTGTGTATCTTTTCAGAAGTAGTTGTATAGCTGTAAGGAATATAGTAGGAGTGTTTTCATTTGGGGAACAAAAGCAAAAAAAATAAACAAAACCACATATTATCTTTCCAGCTGGCTATAGCATTTTGTATCCCATCTGCAATGTATGATAGTTCCCTTAGTCCCAAATCCTTGTCAGCATTGGGAGTAGGCACCATTTCCAGCTTCATCCTTCTGATGACTGTGAAGTGGTGAATTCTCATTTTAACTCACAATGTCCTAGTTGCATATGATGCTATGTATATTCCCAAAGTCTTCTCTGTCGTTTGTTTATCTTCCTGTGTTTGGGTTCTTTTGCTGATTTCTGATTCTTCTTTCAACTCACACATCTAACTGTGTCCTGCTTGAATTGTTGACCATTTTGTTGAGTTTGAGGAGTTCTCTATACATTTCAGATCAAAGTCCTTTATCAGATATGCCTTTTACAGAGTAAGAAATTTGAATTTTAATGATCTAGTACAATTTCTACATTTTTTCTTTCACAGGTGGCACTTAAGGCATTATCCCAAAACCACATTAGATCTAATTCAATGATCATTTTCAATTGACTTATATGAAAAGCATAATATCACTGTTTGGTGAATGATTTTGCATGTGGATACCAAAGTGGTGAAATACAAATTATTCAAAGCTGTGCATATTCTCCATTCTAATGCTTTGTTCCTTTGTCAAAGATATTTTCATTGTACATATTACTTTATCTGTCCTGTACCAATATTCTATCAATATCTACTATAATTCAGTCTTAATATTTTAACTTTATAACAATTTTTGAACTTTGGAAGTTTGAGTATTTTTTTCCACAATTTTGTCTTCACTCTTCTGAGGCATCTTCTAATTCTGAGATTGAATTGCATATGTAGATCCTGTAGATTATGTCTCCTATCCATCAACATGGAAAATCTTTGCATTTATTGATTTGTTTCATCAGAGTTTTGTAGTTTTATGTACAGAGAACTTGTTATATTTATACATTTATTTCCACATTGTATTCTGGCAAATATTCTTCTGCATGCATTGTTAGCATCTTTTGCATTTAATCTTTTTACTTTGTTGATCTGAGGCTTACATTAACTGATTTTCAGATCTTGAAAAGCTTTGCATACATGAGGCAAAGGACATGTGGCTACAAATGTATAATTCTTATCCATTAATTAATTAATTTTAGTAATAATTTGTTAAAGGTTTTTACATGCATGCTCATGTCCATAGGTGATACTATCCTAGTGTGTGTGTGTGTGTGTGTGTGTGTGTGTGTGTGTGTGTGTGTGTGTGTGTGTGTGTTTTATCTTCATCTGGTTATGATATCCAGGTGATTCTGGCCTCATAGAATTTATCAGGAAGCAATCCTTTTTATTTCACGTTTTAAAAGTGATTGTTAAAAACTAGATTTCAAGAAAACAAATAAACTTATTTAAAAATGGGGTACAGATCTAAATATAGAATTCTCAAAAGAGAAATCTCCAGTGGCTGAGAAACACCTAAGAAATGTTCAACACCCTTTGTAATCAGGAAAATACAAATCAAAATTATTGAGATTTCATCTTATACCTATCAGAATGGCTCTGATAACTAAGACAAGTGATAGCTCATGCTGGAAGGATGTGGAGCAGGGGGAACACTCACCCATTGCTCCTGAGAGTGCAAACTTGTACAGTCATTGAGGAAATCAGTGTCATGATTTCTCAGGAAGATGGAACTCAATCTACCTCAGAATCCAACTACACCTCTCTGGGCATATACCCAAAGGACACTTCACCCTTTCACAAAGAAACTTCCTCAACCATGTTCATTGTTATTCTATTCATAATAGTCAGAAATTGGAAACAATGTAGATGTCCTTGAACAGTAGAATGGATAAAGAAAATGTAGTAGGTTCCTGAACTGACTGACCCCAGTAATCAGATTGGTGAATACCCTAACTGTCATCACAGAGCCTTTCTCCAATAACTGAAGGGAGCAGATGTAGAGATCCACAGCCAAACACCAGGCCAAGCTCCAGGAGTCCAGTCAAAGAGAGAGAAGAGGGATTTTACAAGCAAGGGACATCAAGATCATGATGATGACCTACAGAGACAACCAAACCAAACTAATGGGAACTCATGAAATTTAGACCAACACCCTGTGGAGCCTCCATGAGACTGTACTAGGCCCTCTGCATGAGCAAGACAGTTGTATAGCTTGATCTGCTTAAGGGGCCCCCTGGCAGTAGGATCAGGGTCCATTCCTGGTGCAGGAGCTGGAATTTTTGGAGACCACTACCTATGTTGGGACACCTCGTAGAGCCTTGATGCAGAGGGAAGGGCTTGTACCTGTCTCTACTGAATATACCAGGCTCTGCTGACTCCTCATGGGAGACCTTACCTTCTTGTAGGAGATGGTTGTGGGGGAAGGTTGGAGAGGTGGGAGGAGGGAAGAGGGGATTCTATGATTGATATGTAAAATGAATAAAATTTTTCTTAATAAAAAAAGAAAAAATGTAGTATATTTACACAATGGAGCATTACTCAGCTGTTTAAAAAAGTAAAGAAAAACAAAAGAAAGAAAGGGAGGAAAGAAGGAAGGAAACAAGGAGGGAAGGGAGGAAAGGAAAGGAATGTAAAGAAAAGGAAAGAAAAGAAAAGAGAAAAAACAATCACGAAATTTGCAGGTAAATAGATGGAACTAGAAAAAAATCACCCTGAATAAGGTAACCGAGACTCAGAAAGACAAATATGGTGTGTATTCACTTATATATCAACATTAGCTTTTAAGTCAATGATAACCACTCTACAAGTCATAAAACCACAGATGTTCGGTGTAGAGTAAGAGACTAGGGGGGACATACAGAGCTCCCTAAGAAAGAGTAATAGATTATATAGTTACAGATGTATGGGGGGCTGAAATGGGAGTATCAAGTGAAGAGGGGTAGAAAAAAGGGGGAAGGGTGGAAATATGGGGAGACATAACTAAAATTAAGGGTCATTTGAGTGGTTGTATGGGAACTTAGTACAATAGAAGCTTCCATACGGATATGAAGGTGATCTAAATGAAATCATTAAGTAATGGTGGAGACAGAGCCCCAACTGGACGCTTCTTATCACCAAATAAAGCTTCCAGTACTGGAATTAGGTTACATCTAATTGAATTGTTGGACAAAGGGATCTCAAGGGAACACCCAAACAGCACAGGCTGTTACCAAGACTAAATATTGCTTTCCATAAATTGAGGACAAGACCCTATCACTGAAGAAAACAGTTATATAACTCATTGAACATGGAAAAATTTAGATGGTGCCTAACCAGAACCTTCAACTCCTACATTCTAGCTCCTTTGTTACAGAAATGAATTCTGCCCACCACCAAAAGGGAAATGTAAACACCAACCCAGCCACAATGCTTTAGATCTACAATGGTTTCCTATCTACAAGATATGCTACTGCAGTGGTAGCACAATGCTTGTGGGAGTGGCCAACCAATACCTGATTTGACTTAGGCCCAAGATGGAACCTATACCTGACACTGCTTTGGTGACCAAGAAGCTGAGACTAGATAGACCAGGGACCTAGGGTAAAACCAAATATTGTTCTGAAAAAAAATACAATAGCAATAAATGATATTCGGCTATACTCATAGATCTGTGCCTTTCTTAGCCATCATCAGAGAAGCCTCCTCCTGAGGCAGATGGAAAGAATGTCTGCAGCTACCCACAGTCAGACATCGTGCAGAAAGTGAGAGATCCTTAGAACACTCAGACATTAAACACTTCAAGCAGTGCTCAGGGAGCCCTGAGGAAGAGGAGGTGGAAAGAGTGTAAGAGCCAGGGTAGATGGACACACACACACACACACACACCAAACAAACAAACAACAACAAAAGGACCTCTACATAAACATGATCAATGCACAATGAACTCAGAGAGACTGGGCAGCATGCACAGAACCTGCAAGAGTCTGCACCAGTTGAGGTCCTAGAGTTGGAAGAAGTGAATATATGCCCCATCCCTAACCTAAAACCATGTCCATTTGATAACCACTTACAAATGAAAATTTAGTTTCTTTCAAGAGAGTCTCACTGGAGAAGCAAACTACTCTTAAGGGTAGGCTGCATGCCCAGCAGTAGATGGCCAACAGAAAACCAACTCAACAACATCATTGGAGGTTCCTTGTCTCACAATGACATGTCAGGGCATTTTAAAAAATCATTTTATTATTTTTTATTTGTATTTTTTCTTCTTTCTTTTATCCTACACATCCTTTTCATATATATTATGGGTTCCAGTTTAGTGTTTTATGGGATTCCTGAGTGTCCAAACAAGTGAGTCTCTGATTCTTGTGCCTTCTCTTGGGCTCCTTCCCCTCCTTTCGCTTGTTCTATTCAAATCTGATGTGTTGTTTTTGTTTTATGTCACATTTTATTTTATGTTATTTTATTATTATCCCATAGAAGTCTGTTTTTTTTCTAATGAGCCACAGAAAGGGGTGTTTATCAGGATGGGAGGGAGGTGGGGAGGAACTGGGAGGAGTAGAGGAAGGGAAAATATAGATATGCTAGGATAAAGAGTAACAACTTGTTTAAAATGTTTTATATTGCTATGGATTTTAGTTATTGTTACAAATTTGAAGTTAATTTTGTTATACTATATATATTTCTACTCTTGTTTAAGATATTATGTTTGTACAGCTCATTTGAAATTCCAATGTATAATTAAGAAATACAGATAAAAAATTAGTCATCTATGATAATCAAACATAATCATGTTAGTTAAGTTTTCTAGATATACACAGATATATTTCAATTAGGTAGGTAATCTTCAAACACTTCAAAGATCTACAGAGTATGGCATTTAAAATGTTTTAAGAAGTTAGATTTTTCTGGACAATGAGACACATCTGTTCCTGGCAGCACCAATTACTTCAAAGAGAAAGATGGGCATCAAAGACACTCCATATGGAGTTTATCTTCTTCTTGGCAAAAATAGCCATTTGGGTAAGAAACTGTTTTTTGCCTTGACTGCTTGACAAAATGTTGCATCGACTGGACATGCAGGACCCATAGGAAAGTGACCACTAAACTTTGCAAGGCAAGATGGTCCTTCAGGTTCCTGATTCACAGAGGAGACTGCCAGACATTCTATAGGAAACAAGAAAAAGCAACTGAGAAACTCTAGGCCTATAGGCTGAAGATGGATGCCCCAAAGTTGCAGAGGAACTCTGGGTGACTATCCAGGCAGACAGCTGTCTCTGTCATTCTAGATTTTTAGAAGTTGCTTACAATGTGCTTCCTGTTTACTTAGGTAATATTGTATCCTTCTGAGGTCTTTGATGTAGTTGAAGACTAGATAGTTATAGTTTTCCTTAGGCATGATAGAAGATAAATTAGATATGAAACTTCAGACTCACAAATATAGGATAGATAGAATATTTTCTTTAATTTTGCCAAATACAAATAGACTAGATATTATAACTGTAATTCTTGCTTGATAACTGTTTTGTTATATGTAATTTTACTATGTTAAAGTTAAAACCTTCCTTTTTGATTAGACAGAAAAGGGGAAGTGCTGTGGGATGTTGTTCTGTATACTGTGAATATGTGTTGTTCTGATTGATTGATTGATTGATTGATTGATTGATTGATAAATGAAATGCTGATTGACCAATAGCCAGGCAGGAAGTATAGGTGGGGCAAGCAGATGAGGAGAATTCTGGAAAGAGGGAGGGCTGAGTCAGGAGTCACCAGCCAGACACAGAGGAAGCAAGATATCAAAGCAGAACTGAGAAAAGGTACCAAGCCATGTGGCTAAACATAGATAAGAATTATGGGTTAATTTAAGTGTAAGGGCTAGTCAGTAATAAGCCTGAGCTAATGGCCAAGCAGTTATAATTAATATAAGGTTCTGAGTGATTATTTTATAAGTGGGCCATAGGACTGTGGGACCTGGTGAGACCAGAGAAACCTTCTGACTACAGGAGAACCACAATCAGGCTATATTATGTGAGGAAAAAAATATATTTTCTGATAAAAGGGGGGAAAGAAAGTGATTGTAAAGAACTAATAAAATGTTTTCCTTAAATATTCAGTGGAATGCACTGGAAGACCTTGGCTGGCCTGGAACATTCTGTATGGGAATGCATTATTCAGGGATTCCAGTTCTTTGATAGCTTTAGTCCTGATTGAATTATCTATTTCTACTTGTTTGGGATTTGTAGATTCTTTCAAGACATTCCTCCATTTGATTTAAACTATCAGTTTTGTGGGCAGAGAATTTTCTAATCCTATTCTTGTACTATATACTCTTAATATCCATGGGACCTGTAGTTACATCAGCTCTTTCATTTCTGATATTACATGCTTTATTTTCAGTCAACCTGTTAAAGACTAAGAAATCTCATTGGTCTTTTGGTAGAAGCAGCATTTGTTGCTCATTCTCCACTGGTTCCCTACCCCAGTTACAGTGTTTATGCTGTTGTTGTTTTTTAACTTTTCATCAACTTCTTTGAATTTAATTTTTTATTTTGTTCACTAATTTCCTAAAATTAGTTTATTGCTACTAGATCTTTCTTCTTTTCACCTCTACTCAATGCTAGAAACTTGTCTCAGTAATGTATTTTTATTTTCTCTTGCATTTTCTTTTTTCCAATTATACTATTTGGAAGTATGTTATTTAATATTCAGGTACTGGACATTTTTCCAACTACCTTTTCATTATTAATTTCTAGCCTAATATGGCTATATTTTGAGACCACATATTATTATCCTTTCTCTTGTTTCAATTATATAAAGATCTGTTTGATGGTTCCAAATGTGGCCTCCCTGGGAAGTGTTCCATGTGAATTTGTTAATTGGCACATCGCCACCATTTGCTACACCTGTTGGTTATACCTGTTGCTGGGTGGTACGTTTGAATTAATCTTGGTTCTTACTTTTTGTCTGTTAGACTTATCCATTCCTAAAGCAGAGATACTGATGTCTACCTCTTAAAAAACAGATTACTCTATATGTCCTCACAGTTCTACCAGTTTTGCTTCATATGTTTTGGTGTGCATTACACTAATAATTGCTATGGTTTTTTTAGACAGTCTGTTCCATTGTTCCTACCTTGATAATTCATTTTATTTTCAAGTCTGCTCTGTCTGATATTAGTATAGCAACTCCAGCTTTTTTTTGACTAATGTTTGTGATATTCCTTTATGGTTCTTTATATGCAATGTAGGTTCCTTACATGCAATATACATTTGCATTGTGTTTTCTAATCCTTCCTGTCTTTTAACATTCAGATAATTGGCTATTGAATGATTATTGAACTATTTGTATTAATATGTATTGTGTTCATTGTTGTTTCTCATTAATGGACTTCTCCTTGTTCACACTTTATTTTACAACACTATTCTTGTTTTTGTGATTTTGACTAAGCAATTTTTAAGATTCAATTTTCTTTCCCTTCTTTTCTTTTTCTTTCTATCTTTCTTTCTTTCTTTCTTTCTTTCTTTTTTTTTGCTAGTACACCAGTTATGGTCTTTAACTCTTTTACAGTGCTTAGCCTAGCATCTTTTGTATACATTGACAGCTAATCCAAATGTAATTATAAATTTATCATACCATTTAATGAGCATTGCAAATGCTTTATAACCAAATACTTTTTATTCTTTTCCTCTCATTCTTTTAGGCATTGATGTCATCATTTACCTTAAGCATGAATGAATATAAACATACTTAATCAAGTTCATTCATGTTATCATTTTGATTAAATTTGGCCTTTTACTTTATCTTTGAACCTATTAGCTGAATTAAGAACAAGAAAACTTTATTTTGCCGGGAGCCGCACTCACCACGACGAAGATTGCCAGGGCTGGCCGATTCCCTGCGTTTCCCACCACTTACAGTCCAGGCACTGGGGGAACAGCTGCACAGCGCTCACCCGTCCAAGCTAGACCCCTCTCGGTCCGCCAGCCACACCGAGGACTGCCAGCAGGACTAGAAGTCAGAGGAGAAAACTTTTCGCCCACCAGCCGTGACCCCGCCCACAGCTTGGTTCCGATTGGCGTTCTCAACAGCCTCGCCACGCCCACCGAGGGCTCCTGACGTGCTTCCGCCATCTCTGAGACCAGTCTCGCATAGTCCCGGGAAAGGGTTCGGTGCCGCAATTTCCGTTTCCAAGCTGGTGGCCTTCAGGTCTTAGAAGGGTTTCCTCCGACTCTGGATGTCTTTTTTTAAAACCTGGGTGTGACGGTTTGTATTGAAGAAGCCGACGGAAATAGAATCGAAAGCGTTCTAAGATGGCAAACCGTACGGTCAAGGATGCCCACAGCATCCATGGCACCAACCCTCAGTATCTGGTGGAGGAGATCATTCGGACGCGGATCTATGAATCAAAGTACTGGAAAGAAGAGTGCTTTGGACTTACGGCTGAACTTGTAGTCGACAAAGCCCTGGAGTTAAGGTTTGTGGGTGGTGTCTACGGTGGAAACATAAAGCCAACTCCTTTTCTGTGTTTAACCTTGAAGATGCTTCAGATTCAACCTGAGAAGGATATCATTGTTGAGTTCATAAAAAATGAAGATTTCAAGTATGTCCGGATGTTGGGGGCACTTTACATGAGGCTGACAGGAACTGCAATGGATTGCTACAAGTACTTGGAGCCTTTGTACAATGACTATCGAAAAATCAAGAGCCAGAACCGGAATGGGGAGTTTGAACTGATGCGCGTAGATGAGTTCATTGATGAACTTCTGCACAGTGAAAGAGTCTGTGATATCATTTTACCCCGGCTACAGAAACGCTATGTGCTGGAGGAAGCTGAACAACTGGAGCCCCGAGTTAGTGCTCTAGAAGAGGACATGGATGATGTGGAATCCAGTGAAGAGGAGGAAGAAGAAGATGAGAAGCTGGAAAGAGTACCATCACCTGACCATCGATGAAGAAGCTACCGAGACCTGGACAAGCCACGACGTTCTCCTGCACTGCGCTCGCTACAGGAGGAGTCAGAGTCGGAGTCGGTCTCCCAGGAGGCGAAGTAGATCCCCCAAAAGAAGAAGCCCTTCTCCACGCAGAGAAAGGCATAGGAGCAAGAGTCCACGACGCCATCGAAGCAGGTCCCGAGACAGACGACACAGATTCTGCTCTAAATCCCCAGGTCACCACCGTAGTCACAGACATAGGAGTTACTTCAAGTCTCCTGAAAGGTCTAAGAAAAGCCACAAGAAGAGCCGGAGAGGAAATAAGTAATGGACTCATTTTGACTTTTGTCCAGATGGCCTCCTGTGGATATGAGAATATGTTTAGTGAAAGGATCAAGATCTCCTCTTCGGGCAGCTATGCGTATTTTGGGTTTTTAAAAAATCAAGTCGTTTGGTTGGTTTTTGTTTTGTTTTTATTTTAATATTGCAGAGATGGTGCTAAAAAAAAAGAAAACTTTATTTTTATTTACTGAAATATTCCTTTCTTGATGTATTTCCTTTTTTTTTTTGCTTTAAGTTGCTACCCTATACAAATTTCCTTCCCTTTAATGAAATTTTTCAATATTTATTGCAAAGCAGTTTCTGGCCATGTATTTCCTCAATTTTTGTTTGTCTAAAATGATTGTGTTTCTCCTCCATGTTTTAAGAAGTTCACAGGAATCAGAATTCTGAGTCATTGGGCTTATGGTTTAACACTACACATATCACTCCACCTTTTTCTTGCTATAATGAAGAGAAAATAATCTTTACTTTTACTTTTCTGTGGAAGTGTTTGTCATCTTCTTTGGGGATTTTCTCTTTATCTTTGATTTCCTCCAGTTTAAATACTATGAACCTAAGCATAGGGCCTTAGGAGTTGGAGGGCTTTTCAGACATTTATCCTGCCCAGGCTCTTAGCTCTGTAGTTTAAAGCTTAGCATTCATTTGGAGAATTTTTCCGGTTACTTGTTTCAAATATTATCCCCTGTTCCTTTCTCCTTTCTGATCTTCTCACCCTACCCGTGCAACTGTTCCATAGTTATTTCAGCCTATGCTTAATTTTACTCCAGTTTTTTCTATTCTTTGTTTTTCCACTTTGGAAGTTTCTGTTGATCCATCTCCAAATTCAAAGAATCAGTCCTCAGCCATACTCAGTCTAAGGATCCTATCAAAAGTGTTCTTACATGGTGTTGTGATGTCTAACACATTTTGTTGTTATTTGTTTCCTGTTCCTTTGTAGTATTTTCTTCTTTATGATTACATTACAACTTGTTATTGTATCTTGTTTGCCATAATAATTAGAGGGCTAGTGCTGTGGGATGGTCTGTATGTCAAATGTGTTGCTGATTGGTCAATAAATAAAACACTGATTGGCCAGTAGCCAGGCAGGAAGTATAGGCAGGACTAACAGAGAGGAGAATGCTGGGAAGTGGAAGGCTGAGCGAAGACACTGTCAACTGCCGCCATGACAAGCAGCATGTGAAGATGCCAGTAAGCCATGAGCCATGTAGCAAGGTATAGATTTATAGAAATGGGTTAATTTAAGATATAAGAACAGTTAGCAAGAAGCCTGCCATGGCCATACAGTTTGTAAGCAATATAAGTCTCTGTGTTTACTTGGTTGGGTCTGAGCGGCTGTGGGACTGGCAGGTGACAGAGATTTATCCTGACTGTGGGCCAGGCAGGAAAACTCTAGCTACAGGGCTAGGCTTGGGACCCACATCACAACAATCACACTTGAAATGACTTAACCATTTCAACATCCTTCCTCTATGACTCTGGTCCTGTTGCTTTCACAGCTTCCCCTACACTATGGTTTTTGAGGATTTTCATGTTTTATAAATTTTCCTTAATAGTTTTACATGATACACTGTGTAAGAGGATCTTTAAAAACAGTCTTTTATTGAAACATATGCAAATGGGAAACATTCTACCATCCTACAGCTAGGCCAGTCTTGGTGAGTTTGTGCTTTGACTCTGAACTTCACTGGTCCATTACAAAGTCTTCATCTCAGTGCTCAAGGCTGTAGAGTCTGGCATTTCTCTTCCCTTAGCAGAACTTGTCTCTGAGGAATAATAAACCATTTCTTTTGAGCACAAACCTTGTGAGTGACAATTTTCAATATTCTGGTCTACTTCACAGTGTCAAGTTTCTCCCCCGCCCCTCCCAAAGTCAACAGCTCTGCTCCACCAGTTCTCAGACTTGGCTTCCAACACACTATAGTCAAAGGGTCGGGAAACATTGTTGCCTTATCTCACCCACAGAGAATCCTCCTTGATAGGGCTGTATCGCCAGCTTGAAAATAGGGGTTTCCAAGCTCCCCAACATGGGACACCACTTGTAGCTTAAGTTTTCCTGTGCCCCAGCCTGCTGGTAGTCAGGAGAAATCTCTCTCACCTGCCAGTCCCACAGCTGCTTGGACCCAAGTAAACACACAGAGGCTTATATTATTTATAACCTGTATGGCCATTAGCTCAAGCTTTTTACTGACTAGCTATTACACTTTAACTAACCCATAATTCTTATTTATGTTTAGCCACGTGGCTTGGTACCTTTTCTCAGCTCTGCCTTGCCATCTTGCCTCCTCTGTGCCTCTGGCTGGTGACTCCTGACTCAGCCTTCCTCTTATCAGGATTCTCCTCTCTGCTTGTCCTGCCTATACTTCATGCCTGGCTACTGGCCAATCAGCATTTTATTTATCAACTAAATCAGAGCAACACATTCACAGCATACAGAGTGATATCCACAGCACCCTGTTTCCTGATCTCACCCACAGAGAATCCTCCTTTGTAGGGCTGTATCACCAGCTTGAAAACAGGGTTTTCCAAGCTCTAGATGATTTCACAAAATGCACATCTATCCCTTTATTCAACTGTAGTTCCACAAAATTCCCAGCTAGTTTAGATCAATAAAAGATTCCCTCACTTCCCTTCTTCCTTTATAAATTATAAATTTTCTTTGAATTTTGGCTTAAATTCCACCCAGCACTTATTTGGCATTACACTTAGCATTCAGTATTGAAGTCATCTTATCCAAATGAGTAAATATGTTTTATCCTCCCAGACAGATTGTGTATTCTTTTTCTGTTTGGGGGCCTTTTATAAGCCTACAACCACCACTTCAGTACATCAGTATAGTCTCTAACTACATTCTAAATATTTGTCCTTATATCCACAGATAGGCATAGTCCTCACTGATCATCAAGGAACCTTCTATTTGGAACAAAGGGAGACCATTACAGAAAACTACAACCAATCAAAATGCAGAGATGTGGAGCCCATTCCCAAAGGATACATCTACAAGACAACTCCTGCACCTAAGGCTCAGGGATCATTTCAGAAGAGGATGCAGAAGACTTGTAAGAGCCTTCAGAGCACAGAGATCAACATGAGACTGTGTCTCCTAGGAATGGGAGAAGCTGTTGTAATGTCTCCAGCTGCCTAAACATGAGCTGAACAAGGACAACAACAGGTATGCTAAAGTGGACAGGGGAAATCCCAAAAGATCTGACCCCTACACAAAGATCACAGGTAACTAAGGAATGCTCAGAAGAGGAGAAATAGTCTTCCCTGCAGAGGAGTTCAACAATTAGTTATCCAGTACACAATGGTCAGCCCTGAAAACATACAAAAAAGTATCATTAGACAAACTGAACAGGCTGTATTTATGCTTTAGGAATATGTGTGTTACACATTATATAATATACATTGTGTGTATGTGCATATGCATATATATATTTAACAATAATTCATGAAAAAGAGGCCATGAATTTGAAAGAGAGCAAGGAGGGATATATGGGAGGGTTTAGAGGGAGGAAAGGGAAGGGGAAATATTGTTATTATATTACATTCTCAAAAAACAAGAGAAATCATTTAAAATTTATTTTCATTTTTAGTGGAGAAATAGTTATATTTATTGGATAAAATGTAACATTGTGATATATGCACACTCTGTTCAATGATTAAATAAGGCATATTTACATATTCATGGCCTCTCATAATTTACTCTTATTTACAGTGAGAGTGCTTAAAATCAGCACTGTCATCAGATTCTTCAATTCTGATAGGACAAGGAGTGAAATGAGAGCCTGTCACACTCTTCCAATTCCCAATATGATAATAATGCGTCTAATAATTTAAATAAACATATGAGAAAAGAATACACATAATTTGAAGGCCATGAATTTGAAAAAGCAAGGAAGGGTATATGAGAGTGTTTGGAGGAAGTCAAAGAAAGGGGATTATGTATATCACAACAACAAAACTGCATAGTGTCTTTCAGGACTATGATGCTATTTTAGTCATTGTTCTGTTGCTGTGAAGAGACATCATAACCAAGGCAACTCATAAAATAAAGCACTTACTTGGAGGCTTGCTTTCAGTTTTAGGTTAGTCCATGACCATCATGAAAAGAAGCAGATTGGAATGTTGATGGATCGATAGCTGAGAGGAATGTCCTCATATACAGGCAGCAGGAAGAGAGGGAGGGAGAGGGGAAAGTATAGGGAGAGACATACAGACAGATAGAAAGAGAGAGAGGGGGAGAGAGGGGGAGAGGAAGGTTGGGACTGAACAAAATTTTTGAAACCTCAAAGCCCAACAACAGTGACACGTTTCCTACAAGGCTGTATCTACTACAACTAGACCACATCTCATAATCCCTCTAATCCTTTCAAATGGTGCTGTTCTCTGGTGACCATTAAAATATATGAGCTTATGGGGGCCATTCTCATTCAAACTAGCACAGATGCTATTTCTAAACATTTCCTATTGCGTAAAAATAAAAATATGTGTCATTTTAGGAAGAATCATTTCTAAATTATATATGCTTTGCAGAAAATGCTGACTAGCAGTAAATCATTATATGACTACTAACATCTAATTAATACTTTGACTACCTTAAGTATATTTATTAGAAATATTTCAACTGCTAATTATATTTGTTTCATTTTGCTTGTTTTGTTTTGAAGTAGGATCTGACTGAGTAGTAAAGGATAAAACCTTTAGTTGCTTATTTTTAACAGTCATTACTTTTGGAGCAGTTTTGATTTCATATTAAAACTGCCTTATACAGATATAAATAGTTCATGCTTTAACTAAAGAACAGTCCTGAATTAAATAGTAACGTGGCATATGTCAGAGGAAATAAAAGGGATCCTGTTCCGATCTAAAAGCTAAAGATTCTGGAGCTGCTAAAGAGAAGAGAAACACGTGTGCAAACAAATGATGAAATGGAAAAGGGAGAGCTGTATCTCATAAAGATTTAAATGACTACTGGGATTAACCCAATAATCTATAAATATTCAGATTATATATTCGTATACATACATATTTACGTCTGCAGCTCATTCATTTCCAGCTGAGTCTGTGGTTTTATGCATCTCCTGCAAAAATAAAAACTGAAGTCTTGATACACTTTTTTCAAAAAATATAAAACATACGAAAGTCAATAGTTTTAAAAAGAGAATATATCAAATTTACCTAATCTATCCATATGAGCCTCATTGGGTGGCTGCCATGGGGTCTAGCTAAGCTACACGCAAGGCAAATCTCACCAGTCTTTAACATTTGGTACACTTTTAGTTCCTCTCCTAAAGATGTACTCTGTTAAGTGCTTAAAAACAATAAAATGGCAATGGTACTCACACTTAGCCACTTAACATCCAGAATTTTAAAGGCAATGTTTCTACTGCCACTGTTTGAAGGTGAAAAAATATTGAAAACTGCCTATTTTACCCAAGATGCGATCTCTTCCAGGATTTTTTTTTTTTTCTTTTTTAAACAAGAGTATGTTTTTCCAGTCAGTTTGAAGTTCTGTTTAAAACTTAAAAATTTAACATACAAATGTCAATTAATAATTTTTAAAACTGAATATCATTACTATCCGTTGATATTTTGGAATTTGAAAGTATTTCCTTAGACACACATTGTCTCTGTGTATTCAATGGCAGGACAGCTTTTAGAGCATGTGTGCTCTAATCCAATCAGCTGTGGCCCTTGTAAATGGTGGGGAGATCAAAGCGACTCATATGTCTCTGTCCTTGTGGAGGAGCATAATAAGCACAGCTGATCTGTTGGATCAAAAGAATACCTCACTTTTGCATTTCCTCTTATAGAAATAGGCTTGGTTATGACTAGAGGCTTAGTATCATGTTCGTTATTAGCCTGGAGTTTTAAAACTTCATGTGAAGATACAAAAGCACAGTGTCCTGAAAATACTTAAATAACTTTACAACAATAAGCCAGGGCATTCCCACGGTATTGTTTGTTTGCATTCATGCATTGATGCTTACCTTGGAAATTTATATTCCACTTATTCCCATTCATTGAGTGATATTTCTAACGTTCTCAGAATCACAGACACACACACACACACACACACACACACACACACACACACACACACTCACACACACAAATAAAAAACATGGGGGGTATATGAAATGTTTCTTATCATTTGAACTATACTGAAAAATATTAGTTTATCCTAATGATCCTCTTTAGGTAATCACCATTCACAGGACATGTTGGTAGATCACAGTTGCACTAAACAATATTAGACACAATAGGATAAAATGTAGATTCTTTCCAGCCAGCCAAATTCTCAGCCACAGCAGTCATGGCATCAGCTACTAATAAACTTCCAGTTTATTAACTGCTTGAGCTTCATAGGGATCTTAATTACTCAACACTCTCATTCACTCTAGCTCAGTATCATCTGAAAATTTACATTCTGAACCACAAGTATGATATTACAAGTTAGAGATCTAAACTTGACCTTTGTAGCTTGGTAATTCAATTTAACAGGAATCCCTTTCAAGCTCTACTATTCACAGGCAATACTGAGTTATATTTTTAAATGGCTGCATTTAGGTGCAAGTGACCATATTTAAGATATATAATTTAGATAGTTAAAATGTATCACAAAATCTTTTCTACATTCAGAGGGATGAATATGTCCATTGCCCTCAAAAGTAGCCTCAGGTTCCCTGTAATCCTTCCATATCCCCCTGCCTCTTTTTAAGGCAACCATTGATCTATTGTCTGCCAGTGCTACACTGAATCATTTCTTAAAATTGTATGACGACCGATAAGTCCACCCTAATCCATTGAATAGTTCTAAACTTATGGCCACACAGATGATAAACTTAGTGGATAAGAGATCAAAAACCCATCGACGTGAAATTGGGAAAGGGACCTGTAGGAAAGAGAGGAGTTGAAAGTCTTAGGGGAGATGAGAGATACTGGGTCATGAGAGTAATCAAAATGCGTTGTTGTATGCGTGTATAAAATAGTCAAAAAACAAAGTCAATTAAAAAAAAAACATTTTGAAAAATGGACCCTTAAAAATTTCTATGACAAATTATTTGAGAGTCAATAAAAGTCCAAGATATGCTGTATTGTTATAGATTGGGTTTTTACAAACATGAACTCTTAAAAAGACAGCCAAATAAATACAAAATGCCCAAAATAAAATCTGACAAAGGAGTTTTTCCTCTGAAAAACAGCTGTTTTTTTCTCTTACAGTACTACCTTATGGTAGACAGAAAATTCAAGCCAGAGCAGGAATGGACTACAGAAGCTTCCAGCCATTTCTGACCTTTTACTAATTCTAACTCTCAGAATTGATGACAATCAACATTACTTTAAAACTTTCAGGACAAAAGAAGATTATTTTTTCCAAGCTGGCTACCTAATAACTAATGATATGGTTTTATATGCAATGCAAAATTCCCACCAGTTTCCTCTTCTCTCAAGAATTTTTGTCTCCTAGATTATTTCATAGCATTTTCCTTTATAAAAACCATATATATATATATATATATATATATATATATATATATATATATATGACAATGTCAAAACAGAGAGTTCTAAAATGAGAAGGAAACTCATCATGTCTTTTGACCTAGAAATGTCATTCTCAGTATCTGAAAGGATTGGCTTTAGAATTTCTCTAGAGAAAGAATATGCTCACTCACAGTTTTTTCTTTTGGATGCTGGCATGAATTCTATACTGCATGGCTTTTCTTTTGAAGAAAAGAAAATTAAATATATTGATCTATTCTTTACTAATTAAGTCTATTAAAGTAGGATTTCAGTTTTCTAAGGACACTAAGAAATTTTTTATTTATGAGTATCTTTTTTCTAAATAGCTTATTTAACTTTATTTTATGTACATTGGTATAAAGGTATCAGACCCCCTGGAATGGGAGTTATAGACAGTGTGAGCTGCCATGTGGGTGCTGGGAATTTAACCTAGGTCCTCTCGAAGAACAGCCAGTGCTCTTAACCACTGAGCCATCTCTCCAGGCCCCATGAGTCTACTTCAGAAATGTGATCAAAAGAGGTCCATGCCTTTGTGAAGACAATCATCTTCCGAAGAATCCCACTTGAATATTATATAATGTCAAACTGGATGTCTTTAATTAGTTAGCTTTATTCTTTGACAATTTCTTATGTTCCTACAATTCATTCCAGTTACCCATACACATTTATCTCCTTCTCACCATCATCCACATCCCAGTTCCTTGTGACAGTCTCTTTTCCACATTCACGTCTTTCTATTTTGTTTTGTGAACCTCTCAGTTTGCCCAGAGCCATCTCTATGATCAACAATGTGGAACTATCCACTGGAGTGAGCATAGTCAGGAGTACCTCAGGAAGGGATAGAGCTCCATGAAACCCTCCTCATACATGACTAACAGCTGGTATACCTGTTCTTATACAGGTCAAGTTCAGGAAACTACATTGCTGTGAATTCATTATTTCGATGACTGTGTCATGGTCAGAGATAGCATTTACAGCCCTTCTTCCTTCTTTCTATCATCTACATCGTACATCCTTTCCATCCCCTTTTCTGCAGTGTCCCCCGAGCCTTGAAAGGGTTGCTATGAATGTCCCAGTTAGGACTGATCACTCAGTGAAACAAGCATTTTAGATACAGAGTTAAATTGCTTTGTCATATTCTGAGAAAAGAGAACCTAAATTGGAGGTCTCTATCACATCCCTCCTCTCAGAGCTCAGGAATCCTGTGGCAGAGCAGGTGGAAAGATTGTAAGAGCTGGAGGTGATGGAGGACACCAGGAGCACAAGGCCTCTGAATCAGCTAAGCATGGTGCATATGAGCTCACAGATACTGAAGTAGCAAGCACAGGGCTTGCATAGGTCTGCACCAGGTCTTCTGCTTATATATTATAGCTATTGGCTTAGTATTTTTATGGGACTCCTGATTATGAGAACAAGTGGGTCTCTGACTTGTTTGCCTGTTCTTTGGACTCTTTTCCTCCTGTTAGGCTGCTGTGTCCAACTTTGATATGATAGTTTTTGCTTCATCTTGTTGTATTTTATTTTGTCACATTCGATTGTTATCTCTTAGAAGCCTTTCTTTTCTAATGAGAGGCAGAAAGGGTGTAGGTCTGGAGGGGAGGGGAGGAGGAGTGGGGAAGAACTGGGAGGAGTAGAGGGGGAAAAACTATAATCAGGATATGTTGTATGATCAAAGAATCTATTTTCAATCTCAAAAATTGCTTTGTCATGCAAAGTCAGTCAACAACCTTGACTGTTCCTACATAAGCACATTGGCATCAGCTTCTGTGTGTCCTCTACAGACACATTGTACTGGTGTTTTTCAGAGACCTTGACAAACTAGAGACAAACTAGAGCTGGAAGGAGAAGAAAAGTTCTACTGATGTCCATTTCAACAACATGGACTGCACCAGTTAGACTAAAATAGCACTGAGTATAAGTATCACCACCAGACACCCGGTCACAGTGTGCAGGCAACCCTCTCTGAGAAACACTTAAGGTGATTTCCATGGACCACAGATGGAGAAAAATAGAGCCACAGACAGACCTGCATCTACCTCTGTCTCTGTAAAATAGTTGATAATAAGGCCAAGGAATGATGTAGAAACCTGGAATGATAAATTTAACAGTTTAATGATTATATGTTGTAGTATTGGTCCCACTGACTCAGAAAATTAGACACAAGATCCTTATCTTCTAGAAGTCACTCTAAAGGCTTGATGTGTATCTCCTTTACACATAATCTTAGTACATACTATAAGAGGTAGGCTTCATTATTATCACCACAAAGAAACAGAAGACTGCAAGGTGTAAGTAACATATACAAGGATACATAGCTCATAAGTGGAGTTTCGCTGTTTCAAAGTAGGTATTTCTACTCTAGCATACATAGTCTTACTAACTGCCCTGTACTATTATGGAGAACATAAACAGGGATGTCTGCTACCAGAAACACAGTAGCAGTGACTCTCTGTCTAGTCTAAATAAAGAACAGGCCCAGGTAGTAGGAATGTATCTATCATAGACATCTAGCCATATTGCTGTAGTATTTTTCAGTCTGGTTATAAACTAAAAGAATTGGGGAGCTTTATAAATATTCAAATGTCCAGCCCTACCAGAGATAAATGGAATGATAAATTTAACAGTTTAATGATTATATGTTGTAGTATTGGTCCCACTGACTCAGAAAATTAGACACAAGATCCTTAAAGTTCAGAATAAGTGCTTTTAAAAAAAATTTCTCTGGATGACACCATTGCCATTCAAAACACACAATAACTGATCTCATTTACTTAACATTTGAAAGTGTACATTTGTTTATGCAGATATTCACTTTACCTTTGCTTTAGAAGAATGAAAATAATTTAAGTAAAATTCTTACATAGCTTCTAGGGTGCTTGCAGTGGGCTGAATATAAATGTTTAATTACCAACAGTATAGTTACAGCTTTACTAAAAGCATTTTCTCTTTATTAAAGTCAATTGGAAGATGATGATAGGACAAGTTAATTGTTTAGAAGAACAGTTACAAGATGTCTCTGATGACATGCAAAAGCCGTTCCTCCTCCCAACCAACTAATTCTTCACCACTTCTCTCTCTTCTGCAGTAAACTGATTATTTTGGAACACTCTCATGCCTGTTGAATGAAATGTCAGATTTCTTCACATTCCTTTCTTGGATCCCATCCATCTAAGTAGCCAGGGTCCTTCATCTCTACCTGACACTTTTAAAGCTTTGTACCAAACATCTGTTTTCCATTTTGAAAATGTCGACTTGTCCATCTTGAATGGGCATTGGGTAAAGCAGACAAGTCCTGCTTTGTCTAAGGAGACCATCTTGATTGTTATGCCAAAACCATATTTGCTCCATTAATCAGATTCCTTAACAACCCAGCACAGGCAGTGGGCAGTGGTAATCCTGCGGCACAGCTTCTGTATTAGCTATTCTGAGAGCACTGTGAACTGAGCAATAAAATATGCTCTTTCTCTGAAGTTACATTTTCCTGCAACACCTTGTTCTTTGCACAACTGCAAGTTAAGTACTCCAGTCACTGAGGAAATCTAGGGAGATTTGTGCCTGGCAACTGCTGATCTCCTAACTCCTCACATGTCCCTTTCTCTAACACATCACTTTGTAGTTAGCTCTGTATTTCCAATCAGCACACCCAGTCCAGGACTCAAAGTCCAGGGTTTCCTGGACAACTATAGATGTCCCGTAGGTTGGCATCTGGGAAACTAAACTCTCTACCTGCCAGAACAAGGACATTCTTTGCCTCTCTTTGCACAACTCTTTGGACATGAAGCTTTGGAAATTTCCAAGAGCAATGGAGGTGACTGAAAGTAGAACTTTACCACTACTGAGTGGACTCTACAATGGTAGAATTTGGGGAAACTGCCTTAAACTAGGAGGTGTGCCTTTGGCTTCTCTTCATTGGTCCTGCATGCATTTTTTTATATCCTGACTCCATTTCAGGCCTATGTGGGTCATGGTCATTTCTCAAAGCCCTCAGCTCTCTGGAACTTGGAAGATTTATGAATATCCTGTACCTTCTGCCAAGTCACACACATGTAAGTTGGCCTTCGCTTAGAAGCAGTGTCTCCAGTACTTCCAACATGCTTTTCTTCACCAGGCTCCAAGTTTTTGGTTGACTAGCATGATCTCCTTAAGGCTGAGTGAGTGACCCAGGCTGCCTCTGGCAGCTCGCTGGCTCACCATGCTGCTACTGTTTCCTCTCCCGAGACATCTGCTTCATCCCTGCTTCAGATAGTACTTCATTATGTCCTGGAAATGTTCCTTACCACTCCGTGTGCCATTGTGTGTCACTGCCTTTGAAGTTAATATGAGTCTTATGTGATGATAAGACATACATCAGAGTGTGGCTAAGAATTATGACCCACTGGATTAAAAGAAACAGAAAGTTCTCCTTTTCATTTGTTAAGTTCAAAACAAGAAAACTCCAATTTCCATCTCACAGGCAGTTTGTTTGCAGATGGAAGTGAGGAAGGAGAGAATTTTTTACTTGCCCCAGAAGACTGTACCTTTATGAATGATAAAGAGCACTTATGTATCTGTATAAGTGAAGAGTTTTACTGTTCCCTAAAGTTCCTGGTGAAGCTCTGCGGATGCCTACATTTTATATTAGGATTTGGATTGATGCCTAATGGGATTCTATGAGGCTTTAAATAACCAAATCACATAGATATTGTCTGAATAGGTTTTAGAACTATAAATATTTGCTGATTAAAAAAATAGACTTAATTATAAAGGTTCAGAGAGTACAACATTGTAGGATGTAGTAGAATAAACCAGTAGCATAGATTTTTCTCATTAAATTGACATAAGATCCAAACTTTCACTTCATAATATCATGTGTTCTACATTTTGCAGATGTAGAAATTGACTTAATAGATCATTTCCTTGACTAGAAGTCACCAAGCTGGGGAGATGGCTCAGTGTGTAAAATTCTCGCTGAGCAACTATGAGGATCTGAATTGGGATCTTTAGAGTCCATCTGAAAATGGAGCATGACCACATGCATGACAGAAGTGAGGCACAGATAGCCCAGAAACCAGTACCTTCTGACCAGGCAGTCTAGTGGAAACAGCAAGGTTTAATGAAAGACCTATCTCAAAATCATGAAAAGAAGTAGTTAAGAACAACATACCACTGTCAATCCCCAGCCTCTACAGTCGCCTGCACAAGTGTGTGTACCCCATACATGCATCTGTATAAGCATACAACACACACACACACACACACACACACACACACACACACACACACACACACACACACACGTCACAGAGTTGGTAATGGAAGCAGGCTGAAGCTGCAACACACCTTGGTAACCATTTATTATGGGGTCACATTTGCAAAAGTCTACAGAGCAGAAAAACCACTCTTGGGTGAAGTAGAAGTTCAACTCACAAAATTTCTTAGTTATGTCTGGCACCCAACTCTGTCAGCTCCCTGTGTCCTTTGAGACATTGATCTGTTTTATTGACATTCACAAATAGATGATTTGTAGGGGACAAAGGGGAAATGAGGCAGAATCTATACTACCTCTGCCTCTGAGCTGTCGATTTTTAACAGATTATAGCACAATGCTATCGGATTCTAAGCTCACATGAAAAAAAAAATGAATCCTGAAGAAAGATATTTGTTTCCAAAGAACTACAAATCTATCATCCCTAGAATAACTTTAACTACAAAATTGCAGATAGTAATATAATCGCTCTGCTTAGCCATTCAACCCTGTTCAGTTCATTCAAATACTGGAGTGCCAGCTTTCAGGTTGCTATATTGACGATTATTCTTCTGAAATATTTTTAATGTATCATAAGAAAAAAGAATTGCTCTTTAGTAATAACAACAAAAGAAATTAGCTCAGTGGTAGAACACTTGCCTACCATGGACCTGGGTTTGATCCCAACACCTAAACAACAACAAAAAGTGAATGACATATTTGGGAGAATGTGGTTTAATTTGGTATAATTTGAGTCAAATACTGTATGTTTTATAGATTTCTTATCAGAATAATACTTAAATAATAATGGAATAATGGAAAAAATGAAATAATGGCCTCCTATGGAATGGTTCCATTAAATTTCATAACCTCCTCCTTTTATTCATTGCCTACATTCTTAAAAACATGCAGAAGAAAAAGAACTCATCATTTTTCCTCGATCTGGTTCTGCTATACCTATGATAATATATATATGGTGTAATAATTCTCCATTAGACGATGACATCTCCTTGAAAGGGTCTCTTGTTACCTAAGTGTTTCTTTTATTAAATTATTGGTCCTATTTTCCCAGTTGTATAAAAAAATGGAAAAGGGGGAAAGGGAAATAAAGGTAGACTTTGGTTGAGGCTGACAAAGAAGACAATAAAGATATCAGAAAAATGTCACAAGAGCTTTCAGATTTCAAATTCCAAGCTTGTACCCCATAAAGTTTTAAACCTTGACCATAAACCACTCATGGCATCCTTCATCATCAGCAATGTAGAGAAAGTGCAAGACAGATGCGAAGATGACACACGTCAATCAACTTCCATCTTCAATAGATATTCAAAGTAAATATAAACTGAACCCTTAACAAACCTCCAAACCCATGAGTACCACACTGGCTTATTTCCACCATCAAATGTGCTGAAAAATATACATCACTGAAAGAATTAACTCATCTCTTTGGATAAATATGGAATTTTCACTGTGAAAGAATTAAAAAACAGTTCCTCTATGAAAATAGCTGGATAATATAGAAAACCTTGTGGGAAAGGATGAGACACTGAACAAAGAAAATATGCCAGGATCTTCAAGGATCTGAGATCAGAGGAGATTTTTCCCTGCAGGACAGGGGTGGGGACAGCAAAAAGCACCAGGATTATCAGAGACAAAAAGTTCCCATGGGGTTGTATAAGGAGAAGGAGACATCAAACTAAAATCTCTGATAAGAACTGACAAAGTATTCTACCTTCACTATAATGCAGCTAAAGTTTTCCTGTATCCCACCTGGCCCATAGTCAGGATAAATCTTTCTCACCCACTTGTCCCGCAGCCGCTCGGACCCAAGTAAACACACAGAGGCTTATTTTATTTAGGAACTGTATGGCCATTAGCTCAAGCTTATTATTAATTAGCTCTTATTTTAATAAGACCATTTAGAAATTCATCTACACCACAAAGCTTTTCACCAGGAGGAATCCAACAAGATAGTAAAGTTGTGAGAAGATGTCCCAGCTCAAGTCAGTGGTTTCTCTGAGATTTCCTTATTACCTTGAGGAAGCAAGAGGAGCTAGAGATAGAGAATGCACAGCAGAGAGAAACTCAGAGAACCAGCTGTTGAATAGAGACACCTTGCCAACCTGAGTCCCTTCACAAACGCTCAACAAAATAACCTTTAAGATACAAGGTAGAGCTTTACTTGAGGTTTTGATCTTGTTCAAAGCAATTCATATTTATTGACTGACCACAGGCTCAATAAAAGTTTTCTGCTCTGACATCCTATTGTTCCAATATGCCGTCTTCAGCTCCATTCTCTTCCCCAAATTTCTCCTTAACAGGTTGGAAGAGCCCTAGACCGTGTGCTGGCATATTCCTCTAATTTGTTCTCTCTGACAGTCTTCTAAGTTTCTGCAATAATTCCAGCTCTGTGGCCTTATTTTATTGTCATACATTTATTGTACAGAATCATGGATACAATTGAAACTTAATTTTTTTTAATTTTTTCATACAATACTTTTGTTTATATTCATTTCCTTTCTCAGTCCTTGCCAGGTGCTTTCCCCTTCCTCCCCACCCAACTGGGTGTTCTTTCTCTCTCTATCAAAAAGTTGATCAACACAAACAATATCCATGTTTTTTTTGGCTTGTTTTTCTTCTTCTTATAAAATTGATAAGCTTTTGAAACAAAGAGCATGAGGCCTTCCCTGGATGGAGTGTGGTTGATATCTCTCAGCAAGTGTCATTACAACGAACTTCTTGGCTTAGGGGTGGGCTTTGTGCCCCTTTCCTTTCTTCATCGTGACGTTTTAATACATGCATATGACATAACTGGAAATCTGCATGCTGAATCACTCCTGTAACTCCAGTATTGAGTAAGATGAGACAGAAGAATTGATTTATGTTCTGTTGCATTTGTTTCCTTCTCCAACTGCCTCACAGAAACAGTGGTTCGGAATATCCACTTCTCAACATCCATTTATACCCACCACCTTGGTTTCATCCTGCCAGGCTCCTTTCCTCATACTTCCTCTTCTCCTCTCCCATCCCTATGGTTCCATATATGCTACTGGCCTTCTTATTTTTCAAGACTAATCACTTGGACTCTGTATCTATTATGCCTTCCAAGTACTCATGTCTACAAGTTTTTACCATACATTTTTATTTGTAAAGGTTACCTGGGCTGCCATGTATTGTGTCGTTGTGTACTCCAGAGTTTAGATAAATAACCCTCTTAACTTTAGTACTGCTGGCAATGTCTTTCTGTATGCTGTAAATGTGTGTTGCTCTGATTTTGTTGATAAATAAAATGCTGATTGATCAGTAGCCAGGCAGGAAGTATAGTATAGGCGGGACAAAGAAAGAGGAGCATTCTGGGAACAGAAAGGCTGAGTCAGGAAACACTGCCAGCTGCTACCATGAGAAGCAAGATGTGAAGGCAGAGCTGAGAAAAGGTACCAAGCCACGTGGCTAAACATAAATAAGAATTATGGGTTAATTTAAGTGTAAGAGCTAGTCAGTAATAAGCTTGAGCTAATGGCCATACAGTTCATAAGTAATATAAGCCTCTCTGTGTTTACTTGGGTCCCAGCGGCTGCAGGACTGGTGAGTGTGAGAGATTTGTCTTGACCACCAGCAGGCTGGGACACAGGAAATCTTCAGCTACATAGTACTGTCACAAGGTCCCTTCCAGCTCTCAGAACATGACATGTTCTCTTCACTCTAGCCCAGGCTCTTTACACATAGCTTTTCTTCTTCCTGTAACACTCTTGACCTTCCAGGAGCCTACCTATCACTTGACCTTTTCTTTCAGCTTGAATACCACATTCTCATTTGAGATCCTTCCTCTTGCTTCTAAAGTAGGGACAGTGTTTCCTTCTGTGTATGTGAGGACACTGCACAAATTAGCACAATGGCTTGTCAGGGTTGCTTAAGTTATAATCTCCTCAAACACTCCAATTTTATGTATTAATATATACCTAGCATGTACAAGAAGTCAACTACTTGTTAAGAAAAATTAAACTAGATAATTATTTGGAAGATGGGCACAATGTAGACTATGAAGTGCCACTATTTACACCATTATTACAATTATATAAACTGTACATAATTCTTGGTTTTAAAACTCAGTCAGAACACATTCACAAACTGGCTTTCTGTATGTCATTTAATAGCTATGAAAGAATACAATTTGTACTTCATTTTCCAAATTGTCACTGATTTCCTTATAATTTTTAAAAGAAAGATATGATTTTTAAAATCCATTTCTATTTCCAGCTGTAAATAAAGCCCAATGGCACTATTATTCTTTATGGAACACCTTGTTGGACTATTTTAACATGAATTACTCTAATCCAAACATATCACTGAATCTGGAAACCCTAACACATGGTGATTACAGCATGAATTTTAAACGTTGCTTTCAAACAGTTCTCCAGATTTGTTCTCACAGATTTTTGTCAGGGCTTTTGCTTTCTTCTAATTTCTCAGGTAAATATTGTAATTAAAGATGCCTGCTGTCTTAATGTGGGGAAATAATTTAAGATTATTTGTGATGCATAGATATTTATGCTCACCATATGAAATGAACCATTAACTTTCTTTGCCTATAAAGTAAAACAAACCATTAACCTACGAGATTAAAAGGGGAAAAAACATGAACTTAAACTTCAAGCTCTTTTCTAGCCAATCTCTCAAGAATGTTTCAGGGACTTTTTGAGGCATTGTCCAAGATAACCCTTCAATCAAATATATCAAATTTGTGTGAATCTAGCTGGAGAAAATGTGTACTTCTCTTTTCATTTCTTAAGTAACAGATCATAGCAAAGTCGAACCTATAAAGAAATGCAGGGAAGAAAAAGTTAAATTCACACTTCACATTGCCAAATCTACCCTTCTCCAAAGAGATAATTACTGCCAATATCAACATTTTGTGTGTGTGCTCTGTGGAGATTCGCGCTTTTAAATCACTACTTTGAGATCACTTGCTGCCTTTCCACACAAGAGGCACATGTGCAAACAGACAGGTGATGTGGCTACATCTTATGAACAGAACTCATGTAACAATAAAGATACTCAACTTACATGTTCATTTGCAAAGGCTAGATATTATTAGTAACTGCAATTGGTCAACCATAGTGCTATTTCTTAAGAGAGATTTTGCTTTTTTCTCATGACTACTTCATGTAGAGTTGTCGTTTTTAAAATGTTCATTTAAATATTGTGTTTCTTTCATTTTCCTGCTCAGCTTTATTTCCACTTTGGTTGAGGTTTTTGTGGTTTGTTCCCATTACTCTTTAGAAGAACCTATATACAACAGAGTTGCAGGTGATGGCCCTTTACATTCATTTCTGTCTCTGTTTTGCACAATCATCATCTGTGTTGTAAGATCAAACTTCCTTTCCTTTCACTTACGTTTTATGTACTGAGTTTTTAGTTGAAATTCTTCAGCTATTAAATTGATTCCAATTGTCTCTTTTCTTTTTCCTATGTCACACTTTTATCATCTTTTTTATGACTTTTATTGGATGTATTTGGCGGTTCCATATGTGCATCTAGTACACTCTGATTCCTGTCATCTTCCATCCAGTCTAAAACACTCAATCTCTATCGTCTGCTCTTCCCTGGGACTCCCTTCCCCATCTGTAGTTTTACTTTAAGATAGTTTATTACGTCTTTTTAATTTTTTTAATTTTGAGACATAATTTCGTAATTATAATTTAATTACATTTCTCCCTTCTCTTTCCTCACTCTAAACAGTACCATGCAGCCCTTCCCATTCTCCTTCAAAGTTATGGCCTCTTTTTTTTCACTACTTGTTATTGTATACATATTTTCATTTGTATATATTCCTAAATACAACCTTCTCGGCTTGTTTAATCACAGTGGTCCTTAACCTGTGAGTCACAATCCATTTGGAGATGGAATGACCCTTTCGCAGGGGTCACCTATGACCACAAGAAAACATGGATATCTACATTGCAATTCACAACTGTAGCAAAATTGTAGTTATGAAATAGCAACAAAAATAATTTTATGGTTGGGAGTCACCACAACACAAGGAACTGTGTTAAAAAGTCGCAGCATTAGGAAGGTGGAGAACCACTGGTTTAATGCTCCCTGTATGTATGTTTTCAGGGCTGAACATGTGGCAATAGACAACAAATCGGTGTGTTCTTCTCTGGGGAAGACTACTTCCCTGGCCCCCAGCTTTACTCAGTTGCCTGTAGTTCTTTGTGTAGGGTTGAGGCCTTCTGGGCTTTTCACCATCCAATTTGGCATGTGGGTGGGATTTTACTTCTTTTTATCTTTCCTACGACAAAAGAAATTACTTATCATCTTTTTCAATTTTTAATATTTAGTTTAATTAATACTCATGTTGTGTTAAAATCTATTTCTTTGATTGTAGAAAAATAGTCTATAGGATGCATTTCAAAGTATCCAAATAATTAAGCATGCATGAACTATAAGTTGTGTTTATGCATGTGGGTATATTTCAAAAACTCAGTTTCAGAAACCTGAAAGTTCCATAACTTCTTATAAAATCAGAGAGAATTTAAGTAGCTTATTTCATAATATTATTTTCGTTGCTATTTCACAACTGTAATTTTGCTACTGTTATGTAAATATCTGTGTTTTCCTATAATCTTGTGCCATGTCTGTGAAAAGGTCATATGACTCCCAAAGTAGTTGCAGCCCACAGGTTGAGAATTGCTGCTCTAAAGGGTAGGATTTAGGCAACTGTAGATCACTTTGATAAGGAATGGGGAATTGTTATCACATATACAAGTCTTTCCTTAGCTCTATTATATACTCCTAAACACCAGATTGATGTCTGAACCCACAGACAATATTTATATCTGCACATATTATTTTTCTATATACCCATCTCTATGATGAAGTTTAAATTAAGGACAGCAGGAGTTAACAATAACTAATAATAAAATGTGTTATAGCAAGTATTATTGTATTAGTTATTTTTTTACTGCTGTGAAAAAACATCATGACCAAAGAAACAAAAAAAGAAGTGTTTAGTTCAGCTCACATAAGAAACCTTAAGCAGGAGGCAGAGAACACAATGGGCATTGCATGTGGTTTTTAAAACCTCAAAGCTCACCACCAGTGACATTCCTCCTTCAAAAAAAGCCACATTCTTTAATCCTACCCAAACACTTCCACCAATTGGGGACCAAGCCTTCAAACATATGAGACTATGGGGGCCATTCTCATTCAAACCACCAGTTACTTAAAACCTATAAAACATTTATTAAAGCATTTTCCAGTTAATGTTTGGGGGCTATTTTTTTTTACCCCAGGTAATTGAAAATGGAAAGAGATAAATCATGGATGTGGTGCCAAGGAACACTTTATTTAGTCCCACAATATCTGTCTTGTCTTCTGCATGGACCATGGATCCTAGAGGACTTCCTGAGTTGGTGGTTGGCTAAAGCCTCTCTGTGGGCTTTACGGCTACCACTGCATCATGTTCTTCAATCATTATGTATTGCCTGTCTCTGCTTTTATTTCTGTTCTTTTTTCTGCCAATTTTTTGTCTTTTAAAAAAATCCTTTCTATATTCTAACATATAGTTCATTTCCTTTAATATTTGAAAAAGTTTGATTTTACCCTACAAGATTTCTTTCCCTTATAAAACACACTTCTCGGGCTAGAGAAATAGCTTGCTGCTCTTTGTGCAAAGCTGGAGTTTGGTTCCCTGTGCCCATCTCAGGATGCTCAAGTTACCTGTAGCTACCATACCAGGAGATCTGACACCTTTTTGTGGCCCTTGCAGGTTCTTGCATACAAGTTAATATAAATGTACATACATGCACCCTCAGTAAAAATAAAATAACCCTTTGTATTAGAGTTGCTAAAAGAAAAGAAAATCTATGAAATCTCTACGAGGGTGAAATTTTAGTGTACTTTGCTTTTCCATGCTCCCAAACATTCTTCAATATTATCAGTAAAGACTGGAATTTCGGCCTTGCTATTTAAGTAATTTATAGTTTTTGTCTTGAATATTTTGTTTTTATTCATTCATTTTATGCCTTTCAGTAATATTTTCACATTGCTGATGTTGCTGGTTTACATATCAGAAACATTCTTGTTCTCTTTGTCCATGGACATCAGGCTGTGAATTCCCTGCACCATACTTTATAGATAGATGCAGCATGAAATTTATCTCATTATTTATTTCAATAGTGTGTATTTTATATCTCTGCTCTGTTGTTAATTTTCTTTTATCCTGTTGTGGTCTTGGAATACTCATGAACTGTACATTGTGTCTTAGCTCTTTATTTTTCTGATCATTTTGAATTGTGTTCTCTAACTCTATTCTCTCTTTACCTCCCCCCTCCTAATCTTGCCTTTCTTTTTCTATATATGAAAGAATTAAAAAATTATTATTATTTTCTATTTTGTTAATTCTGCTTTTGCAAGTACCCACATCCTTACATTGGTTTTTAATTCCACAACTCTGTGCTATTTAACCTTTACAAATCGTATGTTATTTTCTCAATGACATAAAATTTAGGTCCAGAAGTCTGATGTTCCCTTCCATACTTGGTTATGTAATTATTGACTTCAATTTTTCTGATAAGTCTTATTCTTTTACTCTAATTGTGCAAGCTTTTTACTCATTTCATTCCAACCTCCAGAGAACCAAGCCCTGCAATACAGAATCTTTAATTATTGTTCACCAACTACTTGGGATGAAGCTAGGCATTTTTCTGGAAGGGCATCATTCTTCTCTGTCAGTTTTCCCCTGTTCTTTTGGGGGAAACCATACCACTATCTCAACTTTCAGCTGGTAATGAGTGTGCATGGTGTGCAGAGGTCTCACCAATGCCCCAACCCCTGCCTCATATCTGTTACTGTTGCTTAATCTCTAACTGGCTCTCACTTCTACAAATTACATTGCTCTGTGCCAGTATGTCCTCTACGATGTCTGTGAGTGCTTCTTTGTTACAGTAATGCTAATTTCTAACAGATATGTTTTCTCACTTTCTATCTTGTAAAACGAACTAAAAAAAAATTCTCCATGTTTTGTCATGTAGAACTTTTACTCAATTATGAGTTAGTTCTGGGAGCTGGGGTTCCCATAATGACATAAACACATACATTTTGAACCTTGTGAATTATCCATCCTGATGAGGAGGAATCAGACAAAAGACCCATTAGAATGTGAACATCTATGATAGGAATTAGTGAGAGATGTTAGGAAGGGAAAAACAAAGGCAGAGTCAAGAACAATCTGATGGCGCAGTTCCTGAGTGGTGTGCTGCTTTAGGACCCCTCCCTGTATTGTGTCTCTTCCACTTCTAATTCTTCTAGAGGTCTAGAGACCTAGTAAGAGTGAAGTGTAGCAATTAGAGCTGATGCTTTCCTTCACATCCTCAGCTTGCCGAGGGGATGAGTCTGCCTTCTGACTGCACTAAGGACTGTCTAACCTGTGGCTGCTTTCCACTGTGCTTTGGGTGACTTCACACTTGTTCTTGATCTACACTTCTTGCTGCATGAGTATGACTACAACAGCAACGTATTTTATGTGTCCTGGAATCATTCTCTCTGAGCCTAGTCTCTCCACAGAAGGTCAATGGTATTAACTGGAGATACCCAGGGTTTTAATCTTTCCTCTCCGATTCTTCTTCAACTTTTAGTGCCCAAATCTATGACTATGCCACATTGTTATAGAATATTATTTTATGATGTGTTACATTTGTTTATGCTCTGGAACAGTTGTTTAAAGATCTAAAGATGTATCGCATTATTTTATGTTGCATTTGTTTAACTCTGTGAAGCTGTGTTACTTTGCCTGTCTAAACACCTGATTGGTCTAATAAAGAGCTGAATGGCCAATAGCTTGGCAGAGAAAAGATAGTCAGGGCTGGCAGATAAAGAGAATAAATAGAAGGAGAAATTTGAGAGGAGAGGAGCAAGGAGTGAGAAAAGGAGAGGAGGCCAGGGGCCAGCCACACAGCCACACAGCCAGACACACAGTAAGAAGGAAAGAAAAGGTATACAGATAGAAGGGTAAAAGCCTAGAGGCAAAAAATAGATGGGATAATTTGTTAAGAAAAGCTGACTAGAAACAAGTCAAGCTAAGCCGAGCATTCATAAGAAAGAATAAGATTCTAAGTATATTTATTTGGGAGCTATGTAGCAGGCCCCCCAAAAGAGTAGAGCCAAAAGAGTGAAAAACAACCAACAACACCACATTCATTTGGATTTTGAAAAATGCTTCCTCCATTCCTTTATTTCTAATCCTATTTGGTGATCCATTTGCCTTGACTACACTGGCTTACATATTCTCATAGCTCAGGTCTCTTTCTCCCCAATCCACTCCAAGTACTTCAGAGAGTGTTGCCAGCACACATTTTGCACATTTACAATACATAATGCTAGTACTTTCTAACTTTGGTGGCTGCTTGTAAAATTAAGTATTTTTCTGTACTTAAAGTACATTTAGCTGAGTGTTTCCAGCCTGTTTATATTCTTAAAATATGAAATTATTTGTGAAATCAATAAGATGATCTTTTAACAGTAGAGCTGGAACCATACAAAGACAGACTATAATTTTCAACATTTAAAATCTTCATATTATAGAAAATTCTTCAGCAGTTATTCTTTGAACTTATCTCAGTTCTACTTCCTTGATGAGGACTATAATCATGCTAAGATTAAGTTTGCAGTTTTCATTGGCTTAAAATTAGAGGAGTGATAGAATGTTAAAAAACCAGTTTTTAGAAGGAGAATGGTTGCATTCATTTTATATTTGGATAATTTCAAATGGTTTAAGCAAATTAGGTCAACCATGTCAAGGTAGAGCAAAGAAAATACCAAGCATGATTTTCTTCCTCAAGAGAAATTATGACCAACTGAGAAAAAGAAAAGCTATAATCAGTGTGTCTTTTATTTATGGTATTACCTATACAGCTATAAATAATAAGGATATCCTAATCATTTCAACTACTGTAGGAATGCAAGTACCTTTGCAGTGAAAAACAGTCACATTTCTTTTCAAAAAGTACAACATGCCTATATATCATTTGGACATGAAGAATAGCCTTTAAACAGTGAAATTCCACAAGCAGATAAGTAGGCAAAGTGATCGTGATCAGAGAAGAGCATGGGTCAGACAAAGTACACTCTCACACTAAATTCACTTGTCTCTTTCCCACATGCTGGAAGGGGGGCATAGAATGACCAAGGTAATTATCAAAGACTTTGCCTTTACTTTCCATTTTAAAAGATTATGTAGTCTTTAAAGATTACTAATGGCTAGAACCTTTCAGTTTAAAATTGAATACTTCATCCTAGGGTAGAAAATAAGGAATGGAACAAGACAGTGAAAAATGGAACACAGACCTCCAGCAGCCCAATGTTTTATTGTTCTGCAGTGCTGTTAGATACTCAAAGACAAATGAGAAGCATTGGAAGGTCTATGTGCTCAGGGTTATGGCCTGTTAAACCCCCACCCTCAAAACACATTTTCTGCCCAATATCAAACTTTCTCCTCCCAAAGTTCTCAAAGGAAACCAACAACACTCTTTGTTGCCCCTGAACCTATGATGTGGACTGGCAAAGTTAAAGACTACAAAAAGGCATGTGGGGGCATGAGAATGACTGGTCCTTGTAAAGAGGATGACACTGTCTCCCAAGCGTTTGTAGAATAAAACCCTGAAAAGTCAGCCCTTGGCCTCTCTTACTGCCCACTTACCACACAGTCTGTTAATACATTTCTACCACCAAGCAAAGATGACAAATGACGGACTTGAAGGTTCTACCTGAGTGCCACCTGTAGATGTAACCATCTTGTTAAATAAGAAACACAGAGCCAAATATAGAGTTAAAAGCCAAGAGGTCAGAGCAATAGCTAAGAGCTGAGATTAGAAACCTTACCCTTCACTGCCGCTGCTGTCCCACCTCTCCGCAAGAGACCTCCTTCCTGTGTCTCTGTCTTTTTATAGACTTTCTGTTTTGCCTTCTCATTGGTTGTAAACCCAGCCCATGACCTCCTCATCACTGCCCATCTATACAGACCTCCAGGACTTCTATGGTTGGTATTGAGATTAAAGGCATGTGTCTCCATGCTGGCTATATCCTTGAACACACAGAGATCTGCCTAGCTCTGCCTCCCTAGTGCTGGGATTAAAGGTGTGTGCCACCACCACCAGGTAGGACAGCAGCGGCAGTGAAGGGTAAGGTTTTTAATCTCAGCTCTTAGCTATTGCTCTGACCTCTTGGCTTTTAACTCTGCATTTGGCTCTGTGTTTCTTATTTAACAAGACAGTTACATCTACAGCCACCTTCCACAAAATAGCATGAACAGAGAAAGAGGAGGGTTTATATAAGCGAGAATTGTTGAGACCAAGGTTGGATAAAGCACAGGTTCAAATAGCCAAACGAATGGAAACACATGAACTATGAACCAATGCCTGAGGGGTCCCCAACTGGATCAGGCCTTCTGAATGGGTGAGACAGTTGATTGGCTTGATCTGTTTGGGAGGCATCCAGGCAGTGGGACCGGGTCCTGTGCTCATTGCATGAGTTGGCTGTTTGAAACCTGGGGCCTAAGCAGGGTCGCTTGGCTCGGCCTGGGAGGAGGGGACTGGACCTGCCTGGACTGAGTCTACCAGGTTGATCTCAGTCCTCGGGGGAGGCTTTGCCCTGGAGGAGGTGGGAATAGGGGGTGGGCTGGGGGGAAGGTGAGGGGGGGGGGCGGGAGAGGGGAGAATACGGGAATCCGTGGTTGATATGTAGAACTGAATTGTATTGCAAAATAAAAAGAATGCCATAAAAAAAAAAAAAAGAAGGCTCTTAGGATGGTATCGTGCTGTGTCCTGTTCTCAGTGCCCAGTTGTTTGGCTTGTTTTCAGTGTCATGTGGCCTATGATGGAGACTGTGTCTCTTAACTCAGCAGTGGCTGTTTTTCTCTCAGCCACAGAAAAAAATGTAAACAGATATTACAGTTTTGGAGAAACTGCCTTGGAATTTCCTCTCTGCTTTTCAGTCCCGGTCTGCCTCCGTGTGCCAGAAGCTGACTGGTTCCAACAAAGCAGCCTCGCAAAGGCTTGGGCTGAACTATCAACAATGTGATTGTCTTTTGAAAATGCACAGAAGAAAGAGCTAACATTTGACATGCCAGGGAAACCCGACAAAGTACACTGGGGATTATTTCTTCCCGCCATTGTAATCCACTAACTTCTTGTTGCTAGTTCTTAATCCAACATCATGTCTAGACAATTTCTTCTGTACCTCCAACAAAGCTCTGGGAAAAATACAACTCATCTCCACATGCTTCTACTGCCTTCAGCTATTATTCCTGGCCAACTGCAGCAAGGGCATGCTCTTTTAAGTTGGGACTTTTTGTCTTTCTAGGACTATGGGACTCTGCTTTGAGTACAATAGCGGACAAGAAACACAGGTACTTGAGGTTCCTTTTAGAAGATTAATTTAATATTCCCTTGAAACAAGTGTTAGGTAAACAATAGAGGATATTGCTATAACTTCTAGAAAGCATGTGTGCAGTGTAACTAATGCATAAATGATGACATGATTATATTAAAAAGAAGAGGTTTGAAATTTTTAAATGTGCCTAAATACACTCTAAATAAAGAAAATATACTTCAAAATAAAAGAAGAGGCTTTTTAACTCAGAGCATTTATTATTGGAACAGAATTGCACAAGTGAAGAAGAATTTAAATGTGATGGTGAAAGCCAGTCCTCCTGGCTCTTGGCTTCCCCCACCACCAAATCAATTTACAACAGCCCCAGGACAAGAAAGGAGCCTCCCTGCCTTTTAAGCTCTGTACCACGGAATAGGAGACAAAGCGAGTTGATGCAGAATAATTTGCAATTTCCTGCAAAAATGACTTCCATGAAGTTGTTTAAAGTCATCCAGAACTGCAAAACGGATCCTACAGATCAAATAAATATGAGAACATTTCAATCGCTAACTAAACCATGTTGGCTTTTCATTCCAGTCGGCAGCCAAATGGATGTTTGCAAGCTAGAGGAATTTTAAATAATTTTTCATGGGAGCAACTTTAAAAAACAAAAAAAACAAAACAAAAACCCTTATTTTCTGCCGTGTTTTTGTATTAGCTTTTGAACTCTAAGAATTGAAGGGAAAGAACCCAAACTGAGAGTCATAAACAGTACTTACAAATCTCTTTAGTAAATAGCTTAGAATTCGTAATCTCTGTCTATAAACAGCCTCATCCTTGGAATGTAACACACTAGGGGTTAGTGGTCCTTTAAGTGACTTATGAACAACACAAATTTATAAGGAGCTAAATATACGCATTTCAAGTATCAACTACAGTTATTCTTTAATAACGAAGAAGAGGCCAAAGAGCTCGGAAGTAAAGAGGTAAGCTATGGTTGAGTGCAAACCACAGGTAACAAGAGAAGAGTCACAGAGTGAATACATAAGGTTGGTGTAAGCTTGGCATACGTGTGTGTGTGTGTGTGTGTGTGTGTGTGTGTGTGTGTGTGTGTGTACATGTTAGTTTGATGAGTTTGGTACATGCACTTGAATGTTTGAATTAGGGTTAGTAAAAGCAAATGCTTCAGTCACAGAACTTAGGGGAAAGAATGGAGAACTGTCATTGAGCACTCCAGCTGCCACACACGCACTCTTTTGAGTGTAACTTAGTGCCTGTTATGCTGTATATGCCAAGTCCGTCATCTTTTGCTCTGTGTACACACCAAAAAATAAGGTTGAGAATATTCAGATTGTGAAGGTTTTTGAAAAACTGATTGGACCTGCATCATGAGTCAAACAGAAAAAGTAATTTTTTCTTACCTACCCTCTGACCCACTGTCATATATAATGTACCATTAAAGCATCCATTCAGTATGAGTGGAAAGACAAATAATACACACTGTCTGCCTTTAGACTCTCTCTCTCTCTCTCTCTCTCTCTCTCTCTCTCTCTCTCTCTCTCTCTCTCTCTCTCTCTCTCTGTCTCCCTCTCTGTCCCTCCCTCCCTCTCTCTTCCCCCTCTCTGTCTTCCTTTTTGTCTCTCTCTCTGTCTCTCCCTCTCTGTCTCTGCCTCTCTCTGTCTCTCTCTCTCGCTTGCTCGCTCACTCGCTCACTCACTCTCAATAAAAGAGGAAAACAAACAACATGTCTGGGCTGTGGAAGCAGTACCTGAAGTAGAGCTCCTGAATAAGTGGTGAGCTCACTTATTCAGGTGGGTCAGATGGCATAGCTATTGCCAGGGAAAGACAGAAATATCAACCAGGAAGTGCTCTAAATTTCCTCTCTTCCTAGGAATTTCTATTCCTCTCTCTGCAGTTTTTGGGAATTCCTAATGAAGAAGCACAGGGAGCCAAATGAGTTTGTTATCCTTCCACCAAATATCTGTTTAGCAGCTCCCTGTCTCTGTCACTATTCTGGACCCTGTGGGTCCTTCTTACCCACAAAACAGCTTAGATACTGTGATAGGAGTCATGAGAAACCAGTAAGAAGTAAATGCATTGCACCCTGTAAAGTCAAGATGGGAGATTCATCTTATCAGAGTCACAATTTCATATATATATATATATATATATATATATATATATATATATATATTATATATATATGTGTGTGTGTGTGTGTGTGTGTGTGTGTGAGAGAGAGAGAGAGAGAGAGAGAGAGAGAGAGAGAGAGAGAGAACTTAATTGGTATTGAAGGCTAAGCATGTTTTTTTTTTCATCTGAAAACAACCACAGACATCCAATGCAGTAGAATCAAATATGTATAAATACAAGATTTCAAAATAATTTCATATTTATAATTAGATACCACAGCACCCTACTGATTAAAACCTTCCTGTTATTAGGAATATGTTGTTGGAAGAGTTAACAAGAATTAATGGGTTTATTTGATCACTGTTTAGCTGAACCATCATATATAGGCAGAGAATAAGCTATCTCTTAAGTAGCATTTACATAACATTTATGACAAATGTATTATATGAAATACAGTTTTCTTCCAAAAATCCTAATAATAGTCAACTCATTTATTCTCTTATAGTAATATAATTCTAAAATAATGTCAGATATTACTATTTTTACTACAGAAGAGTCTTATTTTCCAAAGTCCAATCTAACTTGGAATAGAATGAACTTCTATAAAAATAAGTGATATAATGATGTTGCATTACTTATGAAAGTCTCAGTGTCTTTGATAATGTGAATGAACACATTTGAAACATAGCACTTTCCAGGGAGAATGCATATTGAAAGTCGCAGTCTGCCCTCTAATAAATTGCCAAACAAATAGGACTTGTTGATAACTTATAATTTGTGTTAGAGATTTTTTCCCCTGCAACTTTGGCCTGTCTAAGGTCTGTGTAGGAAGTGATACTTGGGGATCAGGCGAGGGAGAGGGGACTTGGGGAATCTTCATTGCTGGGAGGTTGCCAAAGAGACCTAGCACAGCTGTCATTTAACACCTGTCCTCTCTTCAAAAGCAGGGGGTGACATTCATAGAGAAACCAGAGCTATGCGGATTAGAGGAAACTACTCAAAGATGGATGGCCTATTGTTTCTGATCTTTTGGGCACCAGGATCATTGCTAAGGGACTAATGTCAAGTTTGAAGGAAATCTACATTATATAATTGCCTTTTCCAACATATGATCCACCGACGGGGTTTTAAAGTGGAAACACAATCCAACCATCTCCAAATATTATTAAATATGCTCATGAGCAACCAAAAAATGCAGCTACATTTATTGTTGAAGAGAGGTACCAATAAAGAATAACTTTAATGCACAGGGGGAAATCCAGCAATCTCACACAAATAGTTATGTGACAGGGTCTGCGGCTGTTCACATGAGGACAACAGGGTGGTTGGCACTACTGAGGTTTCTGCTGCCACAGAGTGATAGTAATAAATTTAGCATAGCTAAAAAAAAGTCTATTTCCAATAAAGACAAAAAATTTAATACATCTGCATGTATTAATGTATAATTGATCTATGAAGAATGCAAGAAGACAGGATTCACTTTTACTGGCTTCAATCGCTCATCTAAGCTACTGAATGCTGTACTCTGCTGGTGCTATCATGTGTTTGAAAAGAAAGGCAAACTGGAGTAAATTCAAAGGCAAGCAAGTGAACTGATAAGAGGTTTGGAAATAAGGCAGACGTGTGAGCGGTGGACATGTTTGGACTAGAGGAGAAACACAGGAGAGACGTGTTAATTGTCCACAAACATTTAGGGGTGTTATTGGAAGAGGAAGAATAATATGGTCATCATTAGGAAAAGGTAAGAAGCCAGAAACTTAGGATATTCATGAGAATTTCTAGGACTAATTCATTTACTTTGCACTTGCGGCAATTTATTTAACTCTGTAGCCTGATATCATTCAAGTTCAAGAACCTAGGCACAGACAGCATGCACTTTCAGACCCAAGGGCACAGAAAGCTCACAAATCAATGTTTGTGGGTAAAACCTAGTTGAAAAGAAATATATAGCCTTTATCTTTTGAGACAAGTAGCCCGAAGTGGTGTGGGGGCCTCACTCCTACTTAAGATTCCTCAGAGAGCTCAGAAGTTGCACAGCATTAGAGAGAGTTGAAGAAAGGGGAATAATATTTCTGCAAAACATGGGGACACTTGGACGTTCTGTTAGCAGCTCTACGGAAGATTCTTTATGTACTGATGTTGCCAGAACATACTAGCTATCTATGACCACTAAGGGAAGAGAGTTTCCCCTTTTCCATGTAGTAGACCTTAATTTCCTTTCTCTTCTCTATAACTCTCCCTCCCAGCAGGCACTTGGTGGTACAGGGGGCAGGGAACTAAGGGAGTATAAAATTTTTATAATTAAGGCTGGATTAGTAGTGAGAATGCCCCGCCATCCAAGGCTGAGCAGCATTTTTGATGTTTGAAAGAAGTGTGTAATGTTGGATTAAGCTACAAGTAACAGAGTCTTTTTTTCTCTGAGGGGGCTTTGATGTTGGGGGTTGAGTGGGCCCCTTGCTCTCTGTAGTTACCTCTGTGCATTTCTGATGGGGCGCTTGGTGTTCTAACCCATTGAAGCAGAGTCCTTGAGCCAAGAAAAATCGACACTTGTCCTCATTAATGGGTTCATCTGGATTGTTTTTTGGGTTATTTCTCACTGTTTCTTCCCCCCCTCTGATTTAACAGTTTCCAGTGACTTTGATTGATCTAACATAATCTATTTTTCCACTTTTTTTCAAAGCATGAAAATTTCCCTGCCAGGTGGATATTCCCCAATTCTCACAACTCAACTTCTGATTTTTTTTTTAAATAAGAGTGATTCTGCACAGTGAAAACTCATAACTCATTTGAATGGAAAACAGTCACGGGGGTGGGGGAGCCACACTCCATTGTACTTGATTGTTGACACTTGGTGGCAGCTGTTACTGCCAATCTATCTTTAACCAACTGTGAGCAAATCAAAATCATTCACACACAGACACACACACACACAGACACACACACACACAGACACACACACACACACACACACACACACACACACACACACACACACACGTGCATAAACATATCCCTCTTCCATTATGTTAATGTAATTTACAGACTACTAGAATAACTATCTATCTCCTGTAAATATTTTCACTCACACCTTTAAGTGCAATTCCGATGGCTTTCTATTTTTCCCATTGTCACTTCTCGTGCTTATCAGCTTTATCTTCGTGGCATTGCAGGAAGGAGCAATATGCAAATTGACAATAACTCAAAACTGAAGCAAACATAGCTAAAATCCTGTAAAGGAAAAACCTGACAAATCGGAAACTATATTACAATCTTGTCCTCTGGCTATAGCTGGGAAATGAAGTTCCTGTTTTGTGATGCCCCCTGTGCTGCTATAACTTCTGATCTGAAAATGCTATATGGATCAAATTATGCTCGTGATCTCCATTTGACCAAAAGACTTCATGCACACATTGCACACTGGTGCAACTCTGCAAAAAAAGGAAGGTATAGCATATGAATCAAACTAACTCCAACAACTTGCACTTCATGCTTCCATAGGTAGCCCTAACACTTGCACCAGAGTCTGAGAACCTTGCCACTGCCTTACAAAGATGAGTAATTTTCTTCTGACCTGACCTACTGACGAGGCTGCTGGGAGCACATTAGATTCGTCTGTTAATTAACTAGTGAGTCCATTACACCTCCCTCCCTAAATATTTCACAAACAATCTAAATGAAGATGGTAAAGGGCCATCATTAATGCATAAACCATTTTGGTGTGACCTCTTCTCTGAACTCTTTTTATCTCTGAAAGAGGTGAGTCTCTTCCATGGAATAACAACTATTAAATAATACATGTCCATGTAAAATGTGCATTCTCAGGAGCAATGCGATAGGCCAGATGCAAAATCACTTATGTACACTGAGATTACTGTCAATACATGAGCATTATTATGTGGCTAAGCAAGAGACAGAGGCCCAGCCTTCTGATAAAAATACAGGCAGCTCCTTCATTTTCATGGATTTCACTGTTGTGTATGAGCAGTAGTGATGGCATGGTAGAACAGCAGTGCATGAGCGAAGATCAAATTTTTATAAATTTTAAAGCTTTTGGAATAGTCTTTCGCCTACAATTAAAATATCCTCATGATGATTCCTATCTTGCATAATATAGAAAGAAAACTTAGGTTAATTTCTTGTTTTTAATGTTTTGGGTTGGGTTTTTTTGTTTTGGTTTTTTGGATTTTTGTTTGTTTGTTTTCTTTGAGACAAAGTCCTATGTATCCCAGTCTGGCCTGGAACTTGCTACATACCAAGGATGACCTTGAACTCCTAATTCTTCTGACTCTCCACAAATCCCAAGTGTTAGGATCACAGGTGCATACAACTAGGCCTAACCTTGACCTTTCTGATACTTACTTTCTAAAACAGCCATAAAAATAACACTACAACCATAGTAATACTGCCCAACCACATAGACCTTTCTCTAATCAACAGGGAGGTTTTCAGTAGGGACCAAAATCTGATGACTGTCGAATGTGCCTAGACTTGATGATAAACAAAACCATACTAGAAGTCATTTTACTCAATTTTTTTCTCCAAATGTACCAAACATGAATAAAACAGAGACATGTGTTTATGTGCACCCCTCACCTCACAACCTCTCAAGTACTATAAGAGTTTGTGACACTCTTCTGCGGTTTACAAACTGGTGAGAAAACTAGAACTAAAGACAGTGGGGAACATTCCTACCCCTGATATTTTTAAAAAATGGTGTTTCTCCTTTATCTTTTAATATTTTTTCTTGCTTGCTTATGAAAATTACTTCAAACATACTAGCAATGAGACATATTAAAAATGAGGAGGCAGTTACTTCTTAAATAAAATTCATTCATAAAAACAAATTAAAAGAGTCAACAATATGGCTCAGGGGGTAAGAGGGCTTGCCTCAAAAACTTGAAGACCTGAGCCTAAAGCCCAGTTTAAGGTGAAGGGAAAATAGTCCTCTGACTCTGCATACATGTGCTTGAATCACACACACACACACACACACACACACACACACACATACACACATGTGCCTGCACTCACACAAACAAATACATAAGGGGAGCCGGAGTGATGTCTAGCTATTAAGAACTTTGCTACTTTGGAAAAGGACCAGATTTCTGCTCCTAGTACTCACATAAAGTGTATCACAACCACAAGCTCCAGCTCCACGGGATTCTTCTGACCTCCATGGGCATCTATACACACACACAAAAAAAATATTAAAACATTTATTAGAAGTTAGAGTTTGTGATACTATTGAAGTAAGTATGGAAAGATGCAATGAAGAAGCACAGCCCTTGCCCCCTCCGCCATGGGATTTTCTGCCTAATGGTGCATTAGGATCTTTATGGTCCTAAATGCATGTACTTTAGTTGATTTAAGATGGAAAAATCCAAGCCGGGCGGTGGTGGCGCACGCCTTTAATCCCAGCACTCGGGAGGCAGAGCCAAGCGGATCTCTGTGAGTTCGAGGCCAGCCTGGGCTACCGAGTGAGTTCCAGGAAAGGCGCAAAGCTACACAGAGAAACCCTGTCTCGAAAAACCAAAAAAAAAAAAAAAAGATGGAAAAATCTAGATCAGTGTGTTCAAAACACCGAAGAGTTGTATTATCACTTTTCCAACTTAGATGGTGATTTAATTCCTTTAGAGGAAAAAATTAATGTGGATATCTGAAGCATGAAAATATCTCAGAAGCATACAAAAACCACAACACTCGCAGAGGAATCTGCTAGAGAGGATCAGGCACACAGAATAGCCCAGGAGTGGTAGGAATCAAGTGTAACCCTCATCCAAAAGTGGGCCTCCACTGGCAGCCAGTCTTTACATCTTTGGAGAAAAGATGTAAAACTTACTGATAAATATGAACTATAGTATTGATGTGATACATAAAACAATAAAAAGATAATACTGCGATCCAGTGAGCAAACAAAAGAAGATAGGATGTACAGGGAAGCCCCAAGAGTTCTTTTTCTGTCAAAGGTTTAAAGATGCACTGATTCTCACATTAAAGCAAGATGGCTTAGTTCCCAGCACTTGTCTAGCAACTCTTGGATTTCAAGCTATTATCTGCAATTATAAAAATAACTCCTTCCCCTTTTTGTCAATGCCAAAGTTCTGCCCACCTTTTTTAAAAACAGTGAAGCTGTAGATGATCCATGGATTCTGTCATCTCCATTGTACTGGTTCAGAGCATTTCACAGCAAAGCCACCAGCAACTGACGGGCAGAATTTCCTTCCACTATAACAAGTCTGTGGGTTTATCCTTGTTTGTTTGACTGTCCACTTCTTTGGCTTAATAAATGATTAATAATTTGTAAGTCAGCACTCCAAGCTAATGCTCTATGGTTTTTTTAATTGCTAGATAGTTTTTTTTTTAAAAAAAAACAACTTGATTTTGATTCTAGCCATGTCTGAATCGCTACTTTTTAACTCCACATAGACATGAAGAGAAGTTTATGGACATATGTTACATAGAAGACTGTGTTAACAAGGCAAGCATGGAAAGGGAAGCGTAGCCTTTGACTCTCCTTGTTTGGAAATACTTTTATGCTTAGCTGCCCAAGTGACTGATAAAGAAGAATTAAATAACAGCACACAAATATCTGGAAAGATACTATCAATATGAATTTAATGCAGATACAAACAGCATAAGTCACAATGCATTTTAAAGTATTTTATACAAAATGTAAATTATTTCTCTAAGTTGTATTATCATATCTTTCTTAAAGAATTTTTTAATTTCTATTTTGATAGTTTCATACAACACATTTTCATCATATTCATTCTTCTCCCAGGCCTCCTTCAGCTCCCTACCCATTCCACTTAATGTTTTTTTCTCTCCCCACAAAATTTCTTTCAGTTTATTCTTTGCTAATTTGGGGGATTGTAGTTTAATTACATTTCTCCCTTTCCTTTTCTCTCTCCAAGTCCTCCCATTCACCCTTCCTTCCTCTCCTTCAAATTTATGGCCTCTTTTTTCATTAATTGTATTGCTTATACCTATAGGCATTTGTGTGTACATATATGTTTCTAAATGTAATCTGTTGAGTCCATATGATGTTACTTGTATGGATGTTTTCAAGGCTGACTCTGACACAGCACAATCTAATTGGTGTGCTGTTCCCTGGAGAGGACCACCTCTCTTGCTCCCAGCTTTACTCAGTTGCCTCTAATACCTTGTATAGAGTTCTATCCACATTTGCCCTTATACGCACATATCAGTGTAGTCTTCAGCCCTCAACAGCAAAACTTCTCTTTGCAACAGACAGAAATGACTACAGAAAACCATAACCAAATAAAATACAGAGTGGTGGAGCCCAGATCCAAAGGAGAAGTCTCCAAAACACTCCATCTCCAAAGGCTGAGGGAACACTGAAGAAGAGGGACAGAAAGTTTGTAAGAATCCGCAGACAATGGTTCGTTGTTAAATTGTCTCTTAATGACATCAGCAGTTAAACCTGTGAAGTTTCACCAGTATGCCTGCCACCTGTGAGCCGAACAAGAATGACACCAGTGGACATGCCAAACTGGACAGGGGCAAACATTAAGTACATAAAACAAAGCCCATGGAGTCTAGTTTGTGTTGGATGACTGCTCCTGGACATAGGGCCTACTCTGGAGTATAGACGATATACCACATGTCATTTCGTTGACAAAAACTGACATTCCCTCATGGAGCAACCATTGAGCGACGCTAGGTCTTTGGCTATGGGTGGGACCTTCTTAACAAAGCTGTGATGGTAGCTGCTGTGTTGGTGACTTCCTAACAGAACTGAAGTACTTTTTATATACCCCCAAAGTAAAATTATTACATGCATTAGATTTGTGTTTACATACATTTCATCCTTCAAAAATTAATAATCTACCTTAGAATTTATGCTAATGTTGTGTAGGTCAGGAAAAAAACTCACTAAGTAGAAGAATCATTTTCTCAGTTAGAATATATAAAGCTCTATAGTTAACAATTTTAATCACCTTGAAAGATAACAGCCTGGCTTTCCCATAAAATAGATGATTTTAAAAAAAATACAATGATTTACAAATTTGAGTGTGAAGTCATATGCAAAACTAAATTTTTAAAGAAAATATTATGGTAGTAATTATAAACTGATTTTTTTCTTCTACTCAATAAAAGTGCATCTGGAACATTAAAAAAAATTGTCCTAAAGTTTAAAAAAGGCAGAATAGACCAACACTCTTTGGATTCACCTCCTTACCAAGTATCACCCAACTATCCACAGTTAGTCATTTCCTCTATTATATTCCCATACTACTTATTATAGCATAGAAATACAGAAGTTGAAAGTATGCATTTTGTAGATCTCATCCATTTCTCCATCGTTGGGTGATCCCCGTGTCTTTCTGGGGGTCCTGTTTTCCAGGTAGACTCCCTGGTGATGTGAGTAGCAGTCCAGTCATCCTTGTTCCACATCTAGTATCCTCCTATGAGTGAGTACATACCATGGACATGAGTGGGAATAATGAAGGGCGAGGGTCAAGGGAAAAAGAGCTTGGGGAAGCAGGAGATCCCAGCTGGATCAAGAACAGAGAGGGAAAACAAGGAATAGGAGACCATGGTAAATGAAGACCCCATGAGAATAGGAAGAAGCAAAGTGCTAGAGAGGCCCACAGAAATCCACAAAGATACCCCCACAATAGACTGCTGGCAGTGGTCGAGAGACAGCCCGAACTGACCTCTGGTGATGGGATGGCCAAACACCCTAATTGTCGTGCTAGAAACCCCATCCAATGACTGAGGGATCTGGATGCAGAAATCCACGGCTAGGCCCCGGGTGGAGCTCCGGGAGTCCAATTAGCGAGAAAGAGGAGGGTTTATATGAGCAAGAATTGTTGAGATCAAGGTTGGATAAAGCACAGGGACAAATAGCCAAACGAATGGAAACACATGAACTATGAACCAATGGCTGAGGGGTCACCAACTGGATCAGGGCCTCTGAATGGGTGAGACAGTTGATTGGTTTGATCTGTTTGGGAGGCATCCAGGCAGTGGGACCAGATCTTGTGCTCATTGCATGAGTTGGCTGTTTGAAACCTGGGGCTTATACAGGGTCACTTGGCTCGGCCTGGGAGAAGGGGACTGGACCTGCCTGGACTGAGTTTACCAGGTTGATCTCAGTCCTGGGGGGGGGGCTTTGCCCTGGAGGAGGTGGGAATAGGGAGTAGGCTGGGGGAAGGGGAGGGGGGGGCGGGAGCGGGGAGAACAAAGGAATCCGTGGCTGATATGTAGAACTGAATTGTTTTGTAAAATAAAATTTAAAAAAAAAAAATTTAAAAAAAAAAAGAAAGTATGCATTTTGAAATTACACAACCTAGTAACAGATCCTTAGTGAGTTACCTGTACAACTTAGGGCAAGTTATTTAACTTAGCCTGATAATGCCCAACTCATTATTTTAGGAAAAATATAATCAAACATTTAGTTGGAGGATCAATATTACTCTGCTCTCTTCACAGTTTGTTGTATATGTACATTAGTGCTAAGTTCTAAGTTGAAACATGTCTGCTATTTAGCTAGTTAGTTATAGTATGTGTATTGGTACACAAATTCCATAGGACTCATGTGGAGATAAGAGGAAACTTGAAGGAATTGGTCCTCTCTTTCTGCCATGTGAGTTCCAGCCATTTAACTCAGATTTTCCAGACATGATGGCAAGGGCTTTTACAGGTTAAGCCATCTTGTTGGCCCGGTTTGCTTTAACATTATTAATTATAGCTAACACTTTATAGGGCTCCTCCTCCTCCTCCTTCTCCCCCCTCCTCATCCTCCCCCCTCCTCCTCTCTCTCTTTCTCTCTCTGTGTCTCTGTCTCTCTGTGTGTCTGTATCTTTGTGAGTATGTATGTAGAAGCCAGCAGAGGCCAGAGGATCCCCTGGAGCTGGAGTTAGAGTTTGTTATGAAATTCCTCAATATGGGCAATAAACTTGGGTCCTCTGCAAGAGCATATGCCCTTAACTGCTGAGCCATCTCTCCATCCCCATGCCAGTAATTTTCTAAGTAATTTCTACTTATTAATTCATTCAAAGCCCAGGAAATGAATTCTTGACTTTCATTTGAAACAGAAGAAATAAAGATGCCAGAAATATTAAGTAGCTGGTCTCAAAACACACATTTATAAATAGGCACAGCAGAGATTTGAACCCCAAAACCATGACTCCCAAGTACACACCTTTAAACATTAATGCCCATCAGCTGATTTACAAAGTAATTTAATGCAATTACTTGGTAGTTCCTTATGATATATACACACTATGGCCCAAAACAAACTAAAATAGAGGTTTTCTTGAGTAGTTCACAGGGTGTCTAGACAGACAAACATATACACATAATTATGGTAAAATACCAACAAGGACAAGTCTGCAATTAATTTTCTCCCTTTTTCTGTCCACTGCTCACTTCAAATGTCATCTCAAGCCTGCTGCCTATTGGGATGGATTACTCTTGCCCTACCTCACAGTAATGCCTACATGCAGACTAAGGTCTTTATGATTTCATTTATCAGGAAACTTCTCAATCAGAGATGGACAGAGACTCAGCCTCACTGCCAAATACAAAGCAGGTCATGAGTTCTGTTGAGCAGACAAGTCCTCTAGGCTTTGGACCAGTTATTGAAGTCTTTAAATAAAGGCTGCTCACTTTGGGAAATAAACCTCTCTGTCTGAGGGAAGAAGGAAAGCACTTGCTAAATATAAAACTCATTGATACACATACATATGGTGGTAGTGCATATCTCAATCTGAAGATGTGCTCACCTGTGGAAATGCTGAACCTCTCCCTTTGTCTATGATGTCAACACCATCTTCCATAGAAAAACCATCTGATGCATAACCCATCAGTTTATGCCAGACGTATACGGTGACATGTGTTTCTACTTATTCTTTGGATAATGTCCACAGGCAGATTGGAATAAGCCTGCACAAGGTCAGATCAATTCCACTGCTGTATCAATGTTAAACACAAGCTCCATGCCTAATTTCCTCTTGAGTTGTTGTGTTGTTCTGCATTCTTCAATGGAATAGCCATTGCTATGGTTCAGGTCTGAACTGTCTCCCACAGGCTCATACTTTGAATGCTTGGGCCCAATGGGTGGCTGTATATTGGAGATTGGGCCAAACTGAAAGCAAGTCTTCAGAAGTGAGAGTTATCCTTGCTTCAGATCCAGTTCCCTGCTTCCCGGACAAGTCAAGGCTTGAGGAGCTCTGCCACACACTTCTGCTAATGTGTTTGCTTCCATAACCAAGGCACATTCCTACTGACAGTAGTCGTCACTGTGTTTCAATGCCATTCTGGACTTTTTGTTCTTACCTCTGAATCAATCTTCATTGTTGTTTAAAAAAAATAGAAGTTCCATGTTTGCAATTAAGAAGCTTTGTGTTCACTTCCTGCCTGTCAGAGTGTGGCACCCCCAAGCATCTTTGAGTTTTGAGCAGATTCCATTCCTTTCGTACAACGTGTTATAATTCCTTTAAAAACATGATGGACATCCATGATGTCAAATCATAGTCTAAATCATCAAACAAATGACAAAAATAATAAAAATTCTAAAGACTTTCTCTTTTCTTTGAGTTTAGAGTCAAGAGACTATGGAAAAACATATTGAGATTCTTGGAAGTCTAAGTTTCTGCCACAGAGGATTTTTTGTTGTTGTTTAAGATTTGCTTTACTAGGACAATAATAATTGCACATGTTTATGACATGCAATATGACACTTCACTATTGTATAAATATGTGTATAGGGCATCGATACTGATCAAATTAGAGTAGTTAGCGTGTCAATCATTTCATTTCAGATATTTGTCATTCTGTAGTAATAATATTTACATTCCTTTCTTCTAGTTGTTTTAGAATAAGGGTACGTTGTTGTTGTTAACTACCATCGTTCCACTGTGCAGTAGAGCAGTGGAAGTTATTATTCCTATCCGTTGCAAACTTGTACCTGGTGACCTCTCCCCTGTCCTCCAGCCTCTTGTAATCACCATTCTACCCTCTTTTCTATGAGAGCCGCTGTAGATTCTGCAAACAAATCACACCATTCAGTATTTAAATTTCTGTGTCTGGCTGCTTTCACTTAACATAATATCTTTTAGATTTGTCTATGTTGTTGCAAAAGATAAATTCTATTGTTCTTTGTGGCTGAATTCTTGTCTGTCAGACATATACATCACATTTTCTTAATCCACTCAAGTATCTCTGGGTACCTATGTTGCCATATCTCGGATATTGTGAATAGTGCTACAGTAAATGTGGCAGTGTAGATCTCAGTACACTGACTTTATTTCCCCCCATATGTACAGTAGAAGGGTCACTATGTTACTTGGTCATTCTGTATTTTCTGGAACATTGTAATAATTGACGTTCCAACGAACAGTGTGTTCTTCCTTTTCCTCACATTCTCACCAGCACTTGCTAGTTTTCATGGTCTTTGACACACTGGGAACTATGACATTATATGTGATCATGTTTTTGCTTTCTATTTCCTAATAGTAGCTTTTTTTTCCTGTTTTATACTTGTTCATGATTTCTATGTTCTTTTTTGAGAAATGTCTTTGTCCGTTTTAAATTTGAATTTCTTGTGCTCTCTTCAATGACTAGTTTGACTTCTTTGTAGATTCTGGATATTAGCCCCATGTCAGATATACGGTTGAAAGGGTTTTTCTCATTCTGTACTTGTCTCTTCACTCTTGTGATTGTTTCCCTTGCTGTGAAGAAAGTTGGGTTCAGCTTAATCCGGTTGGTCTAGTTTTGCTTCTGTTGTCTGTGCTTTGGAAGTCTTATCCAAGCACTCTTTACCCAAACCAATGTTATGAGCCATTTCCACTGTTTTCTTCCAGCAGTGTCCTGAGAGCCAAAGTCAGGGATTACCAAAAAACAATGAACTGCTGACAAATGGTGAAACAAGGGTGATCCTTGTAATTATTGTGGCCACAGAAAGCAAACACCAAGGGCCCAGACTGCCCGATTCTGTTTATATACCATATCCAGAAAATGAAAAATCGATAGCATGAGAAAGCAACTTGACAGAGCTCATGAGCTGAAAGGAAACCAGAATGGAGAGTGGTGGCTTGGTGGGTGTGGGCTTTCCTTCTAGGGTGCTGAAAATGTTCTGTAGATAACACTCTGAATGTCCTCAGTGTCCTGAGAGGAGCATACAAAACCGAGATCTAACCAGCTGCACAAATTCTAAAATATGTACAAAATTTTTGCATCCATGATCTAGCTAGGAAGGCCTGCTAACCTTAAACACAATATTTTGAGTTCTTAGCAAAACAAACAAACAAAATAAATTACCCTGAAAAACATTTGTCCGGTAGCATATTAGGTTTTATCCTTACCTGACTCACTTTTTCTTTTGTATCTTTTGTTGGTTGGAGAATCTGAAAATATGGAGCCCTGTCATGTTTTCAGTCTAGCAAGCACTATGACAGGAATGTTCCCTTTCTATTTTAGTTAAAAACAAGCAGCTTATTCTTTTATTTCTTTAATCTCTTTCTTTCTTTCTTTCTTTCTTTCTTTCTTTCTTTCTTTCTTTCTTTCTTTCTTTCTTTCTTTCTTTCTTTCTTTCTTTCTTGGTTGGTTTGGTTCAGTTTTTCCAGACAGTCTTTTTTATGTAACAGTCCTGGCTGTCCTGGAATTAGCTTTGTAGATCAGGCTGGCTTCCAACTCACAGACATCTGCCTGCCTCTGCCTTCCAAGTGCTGGGATTAAAGACATGCACCAACATTGCCTGGCCTCTTTTTCTAATCTTAAGAGAGCACAACTGAAAGAAATAAAATGATATTTTCAACATCAGGTCCTTTAAATTTCTTTCAGTGTCCACAGATCTCAAAGAAATGGGATTCACTCCACTGCCAGGCTCACAGGACTCCTCAGGGCCACAGGAGAGGTATCACGTTGCTTTGCAGTTAAATTCAGTATTTGGTCTAGGAACTTCAGATATTATCTCTGATAAGCCAGCTATTAGTATATTGCCTGAAATGTCTGATGGCTTTATAACAGTTGTCTCTCCTCCCCATCTTCCCTCTTCCCCCTCTTCTCTGTGTTTACCTCTCACCTGTCCAATCCCTCTTTCTCTCTCTAACTAATTGAAGGTCCCCCCCCCCCAGCACAGTCATCTCTCATCTCGGGGGTTTCGTGGGGAATAGGTCTCCCCAGAATGAGCATTCTACATCCTCACCTTAGAAGTCACATAGGATCTTTTCTTTAAAACCCTAATAATCAGCCCAGATTTGAAGAAAGACACTCCTCAAGGGTTTGAAGTCTTCTAAGTGAGTTTCACTGCAGAGAGGAAGGTGGAAAGCATCAGTTACGATCCTCACCTGTGAATTTAATTGGAAGTCTGAATCATGAAAGTGCTATCTTAATAAAACAAATAAAATATTTATTTGAGGAAATAAATAACTTACAGTGATAACTTCAATAAAGAAGCTGCAGAAATGTTCAAGGACAGGACAAGAAAAAGCAGAGTTTCTGTCTGCAAGGTGTAGAAGGTTCTTCAGAGAAACCAATAACCGTGAAGTGGGTCTTCAAGAAAGACTGAATTTCACATTGAGAAAGGGGGAACAATTTCACAAATAAGAGTCCCGGGAGAAACTCACACTGAGATGAGAAAGTGTCTGAGGTGGCCCAGGAATTGCAGTTTTATCACAATACACATTAGGGTCTAGAAGAGGCTGGTGAAATCAAGTGGAATTGGATTGTGGAGAACATTGTCTATTGGCAAAAGAAGAGCTTGGATATTCTCTTTGCAGGTATTCGATCCCCCCAAAAGTGTTTCTTCATACATTTGTGTCCTGAGCCCTCTGGGGAGAGCATAAAGATAGAAAAGGATGCTGGGGCTACGTATCTGAGAAGCTGTGCACAGTTTTCATTGGCTGTCTCAGGAGCTACCAATGAATCTGAGCCTATTTAGGGACTTAGGACGTCTTACAGTGGAAAATTAATTTACCACAAAGAAACGTCCTCGTGTATCTGAATAATGAATGCTTTTTGAATAATGAATGCTTTTTTGACATAAAAGACACCAATCATCCCACAGCTTCTATCATATGAAACACCCTTGGTAAGCCAGTTCTAGCTCAGAAGCAATTGGGAGAGATCTGAGAACGTGATACAGAGGAAAAGCTCTGGTTCTGTTTTCAATGGCTCTAAAGACAGCAAGACCGGAACAAAGAATAGTTAAGATCTGTTAATAAATGGAGAGCCGAAAAAGAAAGAAAGCAGCTGCAGGAGCAAGAATAGGGTGATGAGCACATGCTAACACTCAAAGGAATTGGATACAGAATGAGTGTGACAATCCCTATGGGGGGATGGTGGGATCAGTCTTCCTAACCGACACGTTATCAGATTGTATAGCTCTCCCATCCTGTATCAACATGAACTTGAGGATTAAATAAAAATTTTAAAACACATATATCACAGTAGACTCAGGAGGTAGCCCAGTTGGTAAGGTACTTGCCTTTGAAACAGAGATCTGAGTTTGTTTCCCCAGAAAAATATGTTTAAAAAGCCAGGCATGATAGCATGTACTTGTAATGCCAATTTTGGGGAGCTAAGGACAGGCAGATCTCTGGGGATTACAGGTCAGCAAGCCTAGCTTACTTGGTGAGTCCCAGAACACTGAGAAACCCTATCTCAAAACAAAAGGGGGGTGGTGCCTAAGGAACACCACCCGAGGCTGACCTCCACTTTCTGCACACATCACATAATCTGTCTACATTACACTAGGCTTATTATTAGACCTGGCCAAAGAGCTAGAGGAAATGAGTAACCCAGTTTCAAATGGATGATTAAATAAAGGATAGCTGTTAATTTTTTTCACTATATTTTATTTTTAACACTTAGTTTTTGTTTTAGAGTTTCCTACATGAGTATTGTAGTCACATGATTCCACCCCACTGGTCCCATCCCAACTGTTCTTCTGTTCCCCTCACTCCCTCTTAACATCATGACCTCTTTCTCTCCAACTATTAGTGTTATATACATGCATGTATGTATATATGTATAATTATGTCCCGCTGACTCCATTTGGGATTGGACCACCTATAAACGGTCTGGATTGATTCTCCCTCTTTTAGCAACCATTAATTCCATGTAGATATTTATCTAGGGGTGAGGCATTGTGAGATTTCTCACTTCTATGTTGGGTGTTGCCCTGGTTGGGTTTTTTGTCCATCTGTCTGTCTGTCTTTTCTTTTTGCTTTTCTTTTCTATTCTTTCTTTCTGTCTTTCTTTCTTTTTTATGTATTTATTTATTGTCAACTTGACACAAGCTAGGCTTATCTGAGAAGAGGGAAATTCAATTGAGAAAACATCTCCTTCTGTAAGATTGACCTCTAGGCAAACCTGTGGGACATACTTTTTCTTGGTGGATGATTGATGTGAGAGTCCCAAGGCCACCGTGGGTGCTGCATTTCTGGTCAAGCGGTCCTGGGATGTATAAGAAAGCAAGGTATAAGAAGCAAGCCAACATGTAACATTTCTCCGTGGCCTTTACCTCATGTCCTACCTTCAGATTCCTGCCTTGAGTTCCTCCCCTGACACCCTTCAGTGATGGAGCGTGACCTGAGAGTTCTAAGATGGAGCAAGCCCTTTCTCCCCTGAATTGCTTTTTGTCATGGTGTTTTATTACAGCAGTGGAGATCTAAGATGGGTTTCATTGTGCAGTTCTTGTCTAGGCAGTCATATTGTTGAGATTAGTTGCCCTGTCATATATAAAAGATACAATCTTCTAACCGAAATCTTGGTCCTCTGGCCTCTATAATCTAGTAGACACACTGGGATTCTGTGACTCGTACACTCTCCCCATTCCCTCTTCCATGATGTTCTCTGCACCTTAGTTATAGGGATCATGCTGTAGCTGTATCAACTAGGGATGTGCTCCATATAGTCAGTTGCTCTCTGAACTTTGACCAGTTCCTACTTTCTATGTTAGGCTCCATCTGGTTAAAAAAAAAAAAAAGCAGTCCTTCATGAGGAATGAGAGCTACACTTATCTGTGGTAATAGTATGTTCTCTTCTAGGGTCCATGACGTAACCAGTCAGGGAAATTGACTGGGTTTGCAGTGCCAGGCATGAATTCCCTCCTATTACACAGGCCTTACATCCAATTACAATTTTTTAAGACAAACTTTGTTTTTCTATTGCTGCTAAATTTTCAAAGAAGTTGTCACAGGGAGTAGAGTCCAGAGTGAACATTTCTTAAAGACATTTTGAGAAGATGCAAGCCTTGCTTTTCAATCCGTTCTGTAAGTGAGCCTTGCAGCATCTATGAAAATATTATTATTTTACAGGTTGTATCTTTATCCTTAGGGAAGAAGCTACACTGTGTGAAATGTACTATAGGTGGCTTTATTTTTGTCTTTACTTTCAGAAATTGTTGGTGTAGCTTAGAAACTGACTCTGGAACAAGTTAGCAGCAGCATATATATACACAAGACTTTAAAAACTAAAACAAAAATGTGCTGGCCCAATGTCAGTTACCATGGGCAATTATTTGCAGATGCATCATGGTTTACTAAGCCCCCGTGCTGTTCATTTGCCTGCCTGACATTACATTATAGGCTCAGCACCTGTGGACATTTGCACGCACATCTTTTACAGCCAAATTTTCTGCAGGGGAGAGGAAAAACTTCCATGGGAAAGGAACTCAGTGGAGAGGAAGCTGTTCATCACTCAGCTGCTCAAACCTGGTAGGCATTTATTTTGGTCTTGGTAAAACTATGCCTCTAAAAGCCAAATACATTATACAATTTGTCCAGTGTTACCTGCATATATTGCAAGTGAACCATTCATTTCAAGCATATCCATTGTCAGATATGAAAATCATAGGCAGGCAATTATAATTGTGTTGAAAGGCAATAATATAAACCTATAGTAAAGCTTTTAAATGCCTTTGAAAAATCCTGTTTCTGGGTTCTCAGAAGAAATGAGTCAGCATAGCCTTTGGAGCTAGTTCCAGACAGGTTAAATAGACCAAAGAGCCTATCTACCTCAGAATAAGGTTTCGGACTATCCGTGTAATAACTGCTTTCAGATTCTGTTTTCCAATAGAAATAGCCACAATGCCAAAGCATTCTTGAAGGAAAAGTCCCATGACATAAAGAGGAAATGAGATAATGCCCCATAAAATGCTTTGTGCCTGCCTGAAATACAGCAAATACCAATAAAAATTCACTTTGATTTTGTAGTACAAATACACGATCAACTTGGCAAGAAGAGGGAAATTTGTATTCCTTGGTTGAAGAACACCAGTAGGGATAAGTTTGAAAAAAATATTTTGGAGTATATTTTGTTTTCAATAGATGTTTGGGCACCAGAAGAAAGTGATGTGAATGCTTGATATGTGGTAAATATTTTTATTAAAATAATATGAAAATTACAGACAAGGACAGGTAAATCATACAAGGATGGATTCTTTTAGAACCTCGCTGAGAATTTGTTCTTCAGTTCTTTCCTACACTATGCCCCCCTCGTTCAGATTCCTTCATGATTTGTGAAATTTTGATTATCTTTCAGAGAGGATGTTTATCCTGCTCTTATCTGCTTTTTAAGTTTCAAAGAAAAACCTGGCCACCTAAAAGTCCCCCCTACTCCACCTCAGTCCTGACTCTGCTGCTGTTAGTGCAAGTATATCTTTGGTCCAGTCCAGCAAGAGCAAGAAAAGCAAGATTGTGACAGCAAAAGGTTCTTTTTTGACATCTGAGGCTTCTCTTAGCATAAAGATATCATTATGGTGCCTTTAAGAAGAAAGCAAGATGCATATCTAGAAACTTCATCTATGCTATGAGATGGGTGGATACTACTGACAGACTGTGCAAAATGAGACAATAGGCTGTAGCATTAGTGGGGTTGCTTGCAGATTTCTGAATAACTACAATGAGATAAAATTAATTCCTGTCTGCCTCTTCCCCTCCATGGACTGTTGTCATTCCATCACTTCATGATCAGCCACTCTACCTGCTAAGAACTGGGACATTGTGTTTCTAGATATGAACATTCTTCTTTATATTTCAAACATTAAACCTCTATCATTCTTCCCTAGAGCTTTCTAATGTTTTATATATATATATATATATATATATATATATATATATATATATATATATATATAATTTTAAGTGGTTTGAATCAGAAATGAACCTCTTGATCTGTATTTCCCACACCACTCTCTGGCCCCATGTCACCCTACTAACTCACTTTTCCTTTAATAGAGTATGACTTTGGGATGCTCTCTGCTAGGCATCTTATTTTGCCATATAGGAAGGTCACCATTTTACATAATTGCTCATTTTACATGATACTTTGCATTATAAATTGTATACAGTAGTAACTATTAACTTGCTTTTAAAATATCATAAATCATCTGTATTTCAGCCAAAATACTGAAAATAATTTTCTCCACTATAACTAATTACTTTGTAGACACAAAGAGATCTAGCCATGAAGGTGTTTACATAACCATTTTTTTCACCATAGAAAAGACTAGAAGTCATCTAATGTCCAATAGTAGAGCACCAGAAGTATAATCTTTTGTATAGTATGAAAAAATTTAAATTTTTTATTATAGAAGACTACTTGTCATTGGAAGAATTCACTATATTTTTTAAGTTTTAATGAAATTAGAAACTAATAGTATCAAAATGCTGCTTTTGTAATATCAAAAGTATGAATGCAGAAGCAACTGAAAAGTTAAAGGCTACAGTATTAATGGTAGTGGTTTCCAATTACGACTGGACTTTACATAACTTCACTTTTCTGTTTTGATTCAATATTTACAAAAAAGCATCTCAATGTGCTATGTCATTATTATAACAGATATAAATCTTTCAAAATATTAATGTGATTTTTTTATTATTGGATAAGCTTTTAAGATTAAAAAAACCTACTACAGGCAGTTTAGAAGGACAGACAGTCACAAATTACAGGAGTGTTCAACAATGTAACTAAAACATATATTTAAATAGAAAGTTAATAGCATTAAACTTTTTCTCAGTCTCTATTTCCCATCTCGCATATACTCTGCACATTATTTTCCATGCATTCAAGAATTTCATTTCTTTTCCCTAAAGCACTAGTGGCTGTTTTTTATCATACATGCAGAATCAAAACTGTTGTTGGATTCAATCCTTCTAGCTATCCAAATGCTTGTCTTTAATACTGTCTCTCTTCCTCCGGTTGCCGTAGACACTGACTTCTGATTACGTGCTATGTGTTGTTTGTGCTTTGCCTCTGCCTTTACTCTCCATCCAGTTACACTACTTCTTTCAGGGTTCATTCCCAACTCTTGTTCGCTCAAAAAACTACTTTGTAAGAAACCGCCATACTGATTTCCAGCGTGGCTGTACAAGTTTGCACTCCCACCAACAGTGGAGGAGTGATCCCCTTGTTCCATATCCTCTCCAACATAAGTTGTCATCAGTGTTTTTGATCTTAGCCAATCTGATGGGTGTAAGATGGTATCTTAGAGTCATTTTGATTTGCATTTCCCTGATGACTAAGGATGTTGAGCAATTCCTTAAATGTCTTTTGGTCATTTGGGATACTTCTGTTGAGAATTCTCTGTTTAGATCTGTAGTCTATTTTTTAATTGGATTGTTTGGTAATTTGCTGTCTAGTTTCTTGAGTTCTTTATATATTTTGGAGATCAGCCCTCTGTCAGATATGGGGTTGGTGAAGATCGTTTCCCATTTTGTAGGCTGTCATTTTGTCTCATTTACTGTGTCCTTTGCCTTACAGAAGTGTCTCATTTTCAAGAGGTTCCATTTATTAATTGTTTCTCTCAGTGTCTGTGCTACTGGGTCTGTTTGAGGGGCCCCTGACAGTGTGATCAGGATCTATCTCTGGTGCATGAGCTGGCTTTCTGGATCCCATTACCTATGGTCAGACACCTTGCTCACCCCTGATAAAGCGGGGAGGGGCTTGGTCCTGCCTCAACTGAATGTACCAGGCTTAGTTGTCCCCCTATGGGAGAACTTACCCTGTTGGAGGAGGGGATGAGGGGCGGGAGAAGGCAGAGGGGGCGGGAGGAGGGATGAGAGAGAGAGATCTGGGGTTGGTATATAAAATAAATTTTAAAAATGTGGGATGGCTTGGGAAAGAGAGCTGGAGGGTGGGAGGAGGGAGGAGGGGAGGGTCTGTGGATAGCATGAGGAGTGAGTAGAAAATTTCTTAAAAAAGAAAATAACCAAAAAAAATAAAAAAAAATACTTTGGCCAGGGCTCATTACCGAACTTCCATTTTGCTTTATAGCTCAATGGTGTAACCAGCCCACACACTTGTCTCACCTGGGCCAGTCCTTCCCATCAGTGTTGGTGCATGGCCAGAATGTCCTTGAAAAATTAAAAATATTACTACTGTGTGTATTATCTTTCAAAGTATAGGTACATTGTATAGACAGTAAGTATTCAACATGTACTTCTTGATAGATTAATAAAGATTTACCTTTATTATATTATTTAAAAAGTAGAATTCATTATTTTTACTGAGGCATGATGTCTTTACATTTTTACAAGATAAATTATAGTAATGTTATATGCATATACAATTATTATAGTCATATCAGAATACTAAGTACATGAGTATTTGAAAATATTTTTTGAATTACACTATTTTATGGAATGAAGTTTTGGAAACTCAGATTGTAAATAAATCCAATTACATTCTTTTTTATTTTTTTTTTAAGTACTGGCTTGTCCAAGCACTCCTATTTAAACAGCAAACAAATGTTGAGTGAGAAGAAATGCTGATGCTGTGAATGAAACCCATAAAACACAGGTCCAGAATGAAGAATTAGAAATAGGTGGGGGAATATTTCCTTCTCTTGCTGCTCACACACCAGCTATTTTTCTAAAATTCAGTTTTTGTTATTCAGTTGTGTACATGTGTGCCATGGGGAGTTGCTACGGGTGGCTGTGGAGGCCAGAAGAAGGTTTCAGATCCCCTAGAAGTGGAGTTTCAGGCAGTTGTGAACCACTTGACATAGGTGCCATATATATATATATATATATATATATATATATATATATATATATATATATATATATATAAAATAGTGGAGAACTGAACTAGGTCCTCTGCAAGGGCTTGTGCTTTTAACCACTGAGCCATCTCTCCGGCCTCTACATACCAGATGCTCAGCTGTGGCATTTTCGAACAGAGATGCTGGAAGACAAATAATACTGTAGATTTCCCTAAGGCTACTGATGATGAACAATAAAGGTATGGTGCTAAATGGTAAGGAGTGTGAAGCATCTTGGTCCTGAGGCACCACATCTTATACATTAGAGCTTACAGAAATTATAACACACCAACATATTTTCCGGTTTTATACTTCAACTGAAATGTAAGCCAAAATTAAGAAAAGAAATAGAAAAGAAACTCAATCTTTTTTTTTTTTTTTTTTTTTTTTTTTGCGGGGATGGGTAGGAAGAGAAGTAGAAGTGTGATAATTCATTTGGATGCAGAAAAGAAACACTGTGACAAGATGAAGTAGCCACTGTGTACCATCAGTCACTATAGTCTGTAAGTGTAGGACCACTGAATCTACACAAAACCATTGGTGCAAACACGATCTCCATGTTTTAAGGATAGAAATCATATTATCAACAGTTGTGAGACCATGAAGGGTTAGAAGCCACCATGGTGAACCAAACCTTCTTTCAGGAGCTAACTTATATACAGTTCAGCTGCAGTGGTACTTGACAATTTTTCATCTTGGCTTCTGTTCTTAGAGAAACCTAAAAAGCCATGAAAGCAAAGAAAATTAAATTGTCAAGAAAACATGAGTTACCTTTGCCCCCTCCCACGCACACACACAAAAAAACTTAATTATTATCTATTAGAGCAAATGTTAACAGTCTTCTTGTCTGAGTTCAGATTTTGATAGCTTATGTTCGTGTTCAAAGAATGTTTTAGAAAACCATAACTGTGTAAGAAGAAATGATAAATATCAGATAAAACATTCCAGGCTCCTCAAAACAATGTTGTCAATTTCTTATTTAGAGTTTCACTAACCAGATACTCCAACAAAGATACAAAGGGCTTTGGGGAATTTGACTTCTGCAGCCCTCCCCAGGGTCTTAGAGGACCTGGAAGGAATTCTAAATAAACAAAGTCTTCCAGTCAACCTGGCCACAAAGAGTTTACAAACTCCTCCCCTCTGCCCTTAAGTGGGCTCCACAACTTCACCACCAGCCTGCACTTCCAAGTACACAGGGGTCCTAGATTATCAGAAACCAGATCCTGCTGGGATGAGTAAACACCAATCAACCGCCCCATTAGCCTCCAGAGTCTCAGGGTACTTTGTTTATAGCAAACAGAAAGACAGCTTGTAAGGACCTGGGAAGCCAGAGCCTTCCGGTCTGCCATTGTGCAGCGTTTTTTTTTGTTGTTTTTTTTTTTTCTGTACACCCCTCTGTGCTGTACACATATGAATACTAACTTTTTATCTTAATAAAACAAGAGACATGGAATATAAACATCCATGGTCTTCCTTCAGGCAACTTCTTTCCCAACTATGTCACATCTGCAGGTAGGGTCTAAATTGCAAAGACAAAAATGAAGATGCCTCCCCCCTCCCCGGCCCTAAACTCTAACACTAACTCTCTTAGAGGCATGATTAGTCATGGGACTTCTTTTCCAATCCAAGGCAGAGACATCTCGATTTATTATCCATCCAGGGCTGTCCTTGAAATGCAGATGTTTCGGGCCATGGGCTCTTCTCAGAGATGCAGCTGGCCTAATTCTTTATTGCTGCCCTCAGACAATGACACGAGGAGAGCTGGGCCAAGTCCTCAATGCTGCTGTTTTGCTCGGAGAATGGCTAATATATGAGGTGTGTTAAGACAGCCCAGAGGAGCACTGGTGGCCCCTCAGGCAAGGTCACCAAGCTGGATTGGAACCGGCTGAGGACCCTGTAGGGTTGAGAGTTCAGCTGCTTAGTTATGATATCATCCCTAGAGAAGTCATTCTTACTTGCAAGAGCCAGTCCGCAAAAACTGCATTGGCAAGAGGGCAAACTAGAAAGGTCAGCCTTTTTTGTTTTACAAAGTGGAGGTGATCAAATTCTGGACATTGTTGCCAATCACTAGTCTTTAGTTAATTGTTTCCTAGCATCTCACCGGGTAGCTGCCAAAAGTTGCACAATGCTCACTTTTTAAAAATTAGACATTTTCACACATCTGCAGAAATATTTGTAATCTCAACATATTTTTATTCTGGAAATGTGTGTTTGCTGTCATATTCAGTGCAAAAAGTGTGAGCCTGAAGCTCAAGGAAAATTTAATTATTACAGTCTATAGGGAGACTCAACACATGTAGAAATAACTGTGACATCAAATATGAAAATACAATCAGAAAACTTTGATCATACCTTCGTGTGTTAGTATTATGGCACAAACAAATCACTGCAGAGGTTTCCTAGTGACTATTGATAATACAATTCTGCATAACTCTCCTTCCACATCACAGAAGGAAATGACAGTGTGGTGCGATCCAAGGGCATCACGATGTGGATTCTGCCAGGGCCATTTCCCACATTTTTTAACCATTCATTGGATTAGATTTGCCTGTGGATTTAGGAATGGGGTACTTTCCTAGCAGCTGCAATAAATTTTTAAAAAGGTGGGTCTTGGTCATAGTATCAGGAGTTCCCATGTTTCTTAGTTAGCATTTTAACTTCCCATATTTACCTGGACCACCAACCTTCCATTCCTTGCAGAAGAGTCTTGGATCAATATGATAGATAAAGATAAAGCTTAGGGTAAACGATTACCCTATAAGCTGATGGAAATTATAATTCCAATGTATAGCGGACACTGGAGGGTATAGTAAGCTCACAAGCATAATAAATTCATCACTTATTTTCCAATGATTGATTTGTATTCTGATTTAATTAGCCATGAAAGAGTCCATTTTTTAGAGCCTTCTTTTACTTTTCATTTTTATTTCTTTCACCACTGCCTGCTGTAGAAGCTAATCCTCAGCTGTCAAGTTAAGAAAATTTAAAGGGACTGTAAATAAAAACATTACCAATCATGAATGTGTTTTCATATATCAACTCTAGTTCTCAAAGTTTTTATAGACGGACTGAGACCTGTAATTCGATTGTGGAAGATCGTCTTACTGTTATAATTAATGTTCATTACAATCTGATCATTTACAAATGTAACCTGCACAAATTGATATATTATTAGCTTCCCCCAAAACAGATGTTTTAACATAGACACTAAACCTATAATTTTCATGTTGCTCCATTTTAAGTAACCAGTATGTGACTTTAAGAGAGTTATATATTTATAGAACTCAGAAATGAATAAAAGTTGATCCACAAAGTGGATGAGGGTCAGGGTGGGATAAGGGATTTGGGATGATGGACTGACAGAGAGAACGGTTTCGTTACTAAAATAACAAACTCACAAATGCATCCAGAAAGTTCACTGAGAGTGTCCATGTTTATTTTAACTAGCCACCACAAAAATGGGAGCTGTGGGGACAATGGTGCGGGCCAGCTGTTGTTTTTCTTGAGGAGATCCCAGCTCTGTGTGCTCAGGAGCACTACTGGAGATGGCCGGGCCGAGACAAATGTTCTGTCCACACTTTAAATGGCAACTGGTTAGTAAATGACTCCCAATAGGGTGAACACTTGCTATTGACAATAAGGTAATATAAGGACCATGCAGAGCAATCGGGATGGGAATGGGAATGAAAAATCTTTAATCTGAAATTACAGCTGTCAGGGTTGTATTATAAAACATGAAAGCTGCATCTGCGGTTAGAATTAATGTGTCCCCAAAGCCAAGTTTCTCATAAACTGCATCTTGCAGATACATATTTTATAAATAGACTACCAGTCTTCTATAAATCAAAGAGAACTGTGGCCTATATTAGGGAATTAAGAGGGGTCATCTCTCCCAGCACTGGTATTTGTTGAGCAGCACAAGTAGGGGGAGGAGTACTGTGTGAAATGAACATCGATTTCCAAAGTCTGGCGGTGAGGTGAGAAGTCTCCGTCCTGCACAACAACACCTCACTGATCCTGGCACCGCATACGAAGGACAGTAAGATACACTTCCTAATAAGCTGTGAATGAGAAGAAACGGGCCCCTGAGAACAATGTTAAGAAAATTGTCTTCCTAGAAAATTTACCTGCCCCCCCCCCCGAAAAAATGTAAAGTTTTTAGTGGAAGTTTCTTTTTTAAAAATCTATTTTGACCTCTTAGGAGGAATCACATTCTTTTTAAAATAGTCAAGGTGCAAACAAGATCATTTCAAATCAGAAACACATAAAAAACTATATTAATAATGCCACATAAGCATGTTATGTTGAAGCCTCAGAAGAGTGTGAGAAATCATTTTTTAAAACAATTTTATTTTTTTAAAGTAAACATGACTAGTACCAAAAGGTCTTATACTGTAAATCTCTGAGAACATGAAACATTTAGTTTCACAGTGGCTCACATCCCATCTGTGTATTTGATGATGGCTCACACTTGGAGGACAGAAATAGCTCTCATGAGTGAGGTATTGTCCTTACCACTAATACATACCTCATAGGGGTGAGCTCTGAACGGCACTGTAGGCTTAGAAAAGATAAAAGTATGCCCTTTTCAGCATTACTTAATGTGACATGTTTTCTTAAAAACAGAGAAATGCAAGAGTAATACACAGAAGCAGCATGTGCAAGCTGAGTTCCCATTCCACAAGATGTATGTAACCTATTATATTAGTCAGGGTTCTCTAGAGGAACTGAATGTGTGTGTGTGTGTGTGTGTGTGTGTGTGTGTGTGTGTGTGTGTGTGTGTGTGTGTATTAATTAGATTGGATTTCAGGCTGTGGTCCTGCAAGTCCTGATGGTCGCCTACCAATGAAAAGTTCAAGAATCAGGACTTGTTTAGTCCACCAGGTTGGATGTCTTGGCTGGTCTTCAGTATATACTGGGATCCTGCCGAAGTAGGCACTAATACCAGTGAAGAAATGGACTTGTCAGCAAGGGTGAGGGCAAACAAGCAGAAATATAGCAAGTGCTTCCTTCTTTCATGTCCTTTACATAGGCTTCCACCAGAAGGTGTGAACTAGATTGAAGGTGGATCTTCCCACCTCAGAAGACCTGGATTAAAGGGCATTCTTCCTACTCCAAGTGATTTAATTGAGAAAAATTTCTCATGGATGTACCCAGCCACTTGGGTTTTAGTTAATTCTAGATGTAGTCAAGTTGACCCCAAGAATAGCCATGACACCTATCCTGGTAAATGATCTGAAATTTGTTACAGCCACATAAAAACAGGCAGGATGATTTTTCTAAAAGCTTGGAAGAAAAACTCATTGAAAGCAAACACTCCATCTTCCAAAACCAAGTGATATTTTCATTCACCTGTTTTATTACTGGTGCTAACCCAAAAGACAAAATGGAAAAAGAGTGAATGCAGATTGATAACATGCTTTGTGATGATTTATCAGAAAATTAGCTTCCTGTAGTCAATGCAAATCTCCCTCCATTTCAAGGGTCAGCAACTGCCAAAACTATTGGGCAAACAAGTGGGATCTGGGAATGCAAGTACCCTCATTGAAAGAGTAAGTTTTCTGTGTCTGAGGTCTACAGACAAGACATGTAGTTCCATCGGGAGACACCACTGACTACTCAAGTGCATCGGTGGCTACGAATGGGACTTTTCCTCCCACTATGTCTCACAATCATACTGACTTTGTCTCTTTTCTATGGCGCTTAGCCTTAGTTTCTTATGTATTTATGACCTCCAGACTCCATAACCACAGAGACTTTTCCTAAGCCCCCCTTGTCATTCACCAGCATGCTTCCACCGGTGTAAAATGTAGCAGCCCAACTAAATAAGGAATGGAGTAGAGAGTGGAGGCCACAACTGGAGGCTACAGTGTGCTGTGGAATGGTCTGTATGGCAAATGTGTTGCTGATTAGTCAATAAATAAAACACTGATTGGCCATTGGCTAGGCAGGAAGTGTAGGCGGGACAAGGAGGAGAATAAAGCTGGGAAGTGGAAGGCTGAGTCAGAGAGACACTGCCAGCCGCCATGATGACAAACAGCATGTGAAGATGCCGGTAAGCCACGAGCCACATGGCAAGGTATAGATTAATGGAAATAGATTAATTTAAGCTGTAAGAACAGTTAGCAAGAAGCCTGCCATGGCCATACAGTTTGTAACCAATATAAGTCTCTGTGTTTACTTGGTCGGGTCTGAGCGGCTGTGGGACTGGCAGGTGAGAGAGATTTGTCCTGACTGTGGGCCAGTCAGGAAAACTCTAGCTACAAATGGCGTCAAACGTGGTGGCAAGAGTCTCCACCTAAAAACTGAGAAAAAAGATTCTAAAACGGAGCTAAAAACAGGTTCCTAATTGTCTCTCTCAAATGAACAGCAGCTGCCAGTTTGAGCTACTTGTGGGTTCCTAGCGTGCTCGACCTGCAGTATGGCGGGAATGAGGCCTCTGCAAGTGGCACATTAAGCTGTGTGGTGGATTTAGCCTTTGCTAGTGAAAAAAAAAAAAAAAAGAGGTTTCTGGACTACACACTGCTTGGCTAAAAGCATAGACCCACGATAGCTCCCAGAGCTGGTGGAAAAGGTAACACCACCATGTTGGGAAGCTGAGGTGGGCAGAGCCAGCAGCCACAGCTGCTGCAGTTTAAAGCAATAGATTCACAATAAGACAGATTCAGATGTAATAGTTTACAATGTGTGTAAAAGATATGTAGGCTTGAAAGAGACAAAAAAGGTGATATATACAGTTATAGAAACAAATACATAGTTTTAAAAAATAAAGTCTTTAAAGAGACAGTAAAATTAATATATAAAATAAGCCACGTAAAGATGAATATTACACAGAGAATCTGGATTGTGTTGTCTTTGGGATTCTTAACTGCAGAGAGATATTTGATTGTAAAGGAAGCTGAGTTAAACCAATATGTATATTTTAAAGATATCTTGACTTCAAAATTTGAATATAAGGATATGTTGCTTTGGAAAGGAGACTCTACTTTTGTTCCCACAGAAAGCCAGAGGCTATGGATTTGTTCCAGATTAAGATACATCAGGTTTGACCAGCCAAGACCCCCTGAAAGGTCTCCGATGACACCATGGCCCAGATGATCCAACATCCAGAATGGTTTGAAGACATCTGGCTCAGACGATACAGCCTCATGGACTATTCCATAATTCTAAAATTTTCTTTGTTTCCCCATAAGATACAGCGCCCCCCTCCAGCAGGAAGTAGTAAGAGAAGCTACGCCCAAATTCCTAAATTATATGTAATTTTACTTTGTTAAGGTTAAAACCTTCCTTTTTGAAAAAAAGAAAAGGGGAAGTGCTGTGGGATGGTCTGTATGGCAAATGTGTTGCTGATTAGTCAATAAATAAAACACTGATTGGCCATTGGCTAGGCAGGAAGTGTAGGCGGGACAAGGAGGAGAATAAAGCTGGGAAGTGGAAGGCTGAGTCAGAGAGACACTGCCAGCCGCCATGATGACAAACAGCATGTGAAGATGCCGGTAAGCCACGAGCCACATGGCAAGGTATAGATTAATGGAAATGGATTAATTTAAGCTGTAAGAACAGTTAGCAAGAAGCCTGCCATGGCCATACAGTTTGTAACCAATATAAGTCTCTGTGTTTACTTGGTCGGGTCTGAGTGGCTGTGGGACTGGCAGGTGAGAGAGATTTGTCCTGACTGTGGGCCAGTCAGGAAAACTCTAGCTACAACAGTGTTATACTCAAAGGGCTCAGAGTGGCTCTAGCCCAAGAATTCCCATATGAGATGAATTTTGAACTATAGATCAAAGTTCCAGCTATTGATCTGACACTGAGCCAAACACTTGGTTAGTAAATGCCACACTGAATACATGTTTGTGAGCTGTAGTATTTTCATAGTTTGATAACACTGAATTTGAGTGCAAAACTTTTATATTAACAGAATGAGTGATTCAAAATTAAAAATAAAACCTTCAGTTGTAAACATCTTCTATTTACAGTAATTAACTTTGATCCCCAAAATTTTTTATTCATTTTACATACCAATCACAGATGCCCCTCTTCCAACATCTTCTATTTACAGTAATTAACTTTGATTCCCAAAAGCCTAATAATGATTCTGTAGGTGGTAACTGGGACATAGGCATACTCAGCAGACAAAGGGGTTTCCTTAATCATTGAGGGATCTTGAGTCAGATCAGTGCAGGATTCATGACTTCAACACAGAAAACAATTTCATCACTGGCCAGTATGAGTTAGGGCTTGGATTTTATTAAATTATAAAGGAACTCGAAAAAAAGAGTAAGAGAATGTCCAAGAGCACAGGGGTGAAGAGAAAGAGAGATGCTAAAGGAAAATTGAGGCATATGCAAAGTGTGAATGTGGGCTTCTTGAGAGAGAGTCCCAATGAAGTGCCTTAGCCACAGATACCATTTAATGGCTCTCAATTTACACCTCACAGGGTTGCTAAGAAACAAAACGGAGCTCCTTTCTCCTCTCTTTTTTCAATAAGTGTAATTATAGGGTTGTTCTGGGGGTGCCTTAGATCGAATTATAATCTAATAAAGTGAATCCAGGAACCGTTAGGGTTTCACAAATAGGTACGCCTTTTCAAGTGAGGTGGAAAAGGGAGTTTCTGGTGAGATCTTTGGCAAATTGCAGATTTATAATTAAAAAGGAGTAAGACTTGAAGCAAATGTTGCTAACAGTGTTTAAATTCTTGATTTGAGGAGGTCAAGAGGTTTCAAACAGATTCCAGGGCGGAAGTCTCCTTTTCCTTCTCACGGCGCCCATTTCAGCCACCTTGACGATTCAGTTAGGAAAGGAAACCAACCTGGATATGAACCCATCAATGTGAAAGAATAAAAATTGCTTCCATATATTCTGAAGCTCACAGAGGTAAAGAGAAAGAAATTGGTGGGAAGATAACACAGGAACGATAGAAAAGAGAAACAAACAGGGAACAGGGGTATTATAAAAATGACCATGAGAAAAATTCCTCTCTCACCCTTTGGCCATCAGAGGCTAGAGTGACTACATACCACCAGATATGGTGTGCAGACTCTTAGCCCCCAAAAATAAACATCATAAGAGAATGTTTTATATCTGACCTCTTGGCTTACAGGAGAAAATGAAAAAAGTCACTCAAAACACTGGACAAGTCCCTCTGAAGCTGGTTGTCACCCCGAACATAAGCATGTCTTGTCTGAATTTTGTTACCAAACTATCCACATTCTACCCCATATACAAATGATGAAGAAAAGAAATAAGTCACTGATATAACCCTGCTTAATATTATCATGTGATCAAACCACAATTAACAAAAATAAAAGCTACTATTTACTCTCATCAGCTTTCCATAAACAGAAGTGTATTTGACAGTTTAGTTCTGCAAGTTAAGAACATTAGAGTAAGATTTTCTTCCCTTCATAATTTGATTGCAGAAATATGGTACACACGCACATATATATACATATATACATATATATGTGTATATATATATGTGTTTTCCTAGTATGTATTGGAATACTATCTGCAATGTAAATGTTTTTATATAAAGTTCATCATATCATATACACATTTGCTATAAAATATAAAACAAAACTAAAAATTTCTGTTTCCCTCAATATCCAAAATATACTTGTACAAAACTATGTGATTGAAAATACAAGTGACGGACATAGAGATGACTAAGCCAATAAAGGCCTGCACCTCAAGCATGAGGAGGAGTTCAGCTCTCCATCGCCCACAGAAAAGTAAGGCGTGGTCATTAATGTCTGTAATCTCAGTGCTGAGGGCTGGCAGAGAAAAGTCAGTCTCCAGAGCTTGATGGGCATGCAGTCTAGCCAATCAGTATACTTTATGTTCAGTGAAAGACCCTATCTCTAAATCATAGTGGAGAATGGCTGAGGAAGACACCTAATAGTAGTGTCTGACCTCCACTACACACCCACACCTGTGCACATGCACCCATTAGCACATATACTACACATGTACACAAATAAACTATGGAGAAAAGGGAGGGAGGGAGGGAGGGAGGGAGGGAAGGAGGGAGGAGAACCTTAAAATCATTTTACTTTATTTGTAATGCTTTGGAAAGTAGGAAAGTAAAGACTGGTTATCAAGCCTCCCATGCATGTCTGGCACCTCCAGCATGGTAAGGTAGAAAGAAGCACAAGTAGGCATGTCTGGGAGACCAGGTGATAAGGCTTAAGGCCATAAGGGAACTGACCAAAGCAAGGAGCACTCAAGGGCAGTCTTGAGAAATCATCTAAGCAGCAGCTCAGAATGGGTGCGGTTATGATCACCAGTGTCTGGCCACCGTAAGCCCTTTGACCTTTCAGTCAGTGGGAAGGCCATAGAGATACCCCAGCTTCTCCCAAGTCACACTTGGCATCCCAGTTTAGTCTCTGGTCTCTTGGCTTCCATCTCATCCTTGCCTTGTCGTCTTCCTGATGCTGATGATGGGACTGGAGCTCTCAAGCCACGCTCTCTCTTGCCAGCTGTTCTCTATTAGAATTAAGAGTTGATCTTGGCTGACAACCTGATTGGATTGAGAGATCCCTAGAAGATTGGTAAAACATGATTCTTGTTGTGTCTGTAAGGGTGTTTGCAGAGAAAACAGTCATGTCAGTCAGCAAACTAAGTGGGCAGGACTTGTCCTAAATGCTGAGCATGCCATTCAGTAGACTCAGGACTGGAGCAGGATGAGAAACAGAAGCATATGCTACTGTGCACATGCCCACCACTTCTTGAGTGGTTTTATCATTTTTTTAAATTATTTATTAAGAAATCTTTTATTCATTTTACATACCAGTCACCAATCCCCCCTTCCCGTCTCCCACCTCTCCAGCCTCCCTCCATTCCCTCTTACAAGAAGGTAAAGCCCTCCCATGCAGAGTCAGCAGAGCCTGCTACATTCAGTAGAGGCATGTCCAAGCCCCTCCCCCTGACTCAAGGCTGTGCCAGGTGTCCCACTACAGATTGTGGGCTCCAAAAAGCCCCCTCGTGCAGTAGGGATGGATTCTGATCCTACTGCCAGGGGGCCCCTTAAGCAGATCAAGCTACACAACTGTCTCACTTATTACAGGGGGCCTAGTCCCGTCCCATGGAGGCTCCAGAGGTATTGGTCTAAATTTCATGAGTTCCCACTTGTTTGGTTTGGTTGTCTCTGCAGGTTTCCCCATCAGGATCTTGATGCCCCTTGCTCACAGAATCCCTCTTCTCTCTCTTGAACTGAACTCCTGGAGCTTGGCCTGGTGTTTGGCTGTACATCTCTGCATCTGTTGCCGACAGTTACTGGATAAAGACTCTATGGGGTAGGTAAGCCAGTCCAGACACATCTCCACTATCGCTAATTGTCTGACATGGGGTCATCCTTGTGGATTCCTGGGAACTTCCCTAGCACCCAGTTTTTTCTTCCTATCCCCATGATGTCTCCCTCTATTATGGTATGTCCTTCATTGCTCTTCCACTCTGTCCCTGTTCCAGCTCAACCATCCCATTCCCTGGTGTTCTCCTCTCCCATCCCCTATCCTCCATTGCCCCCATCCCCAGTTTACTCGTGCAAGCACAGATTGGTTTTATCATTTTAAATTTAACTTCTCACAATCTTATACATCTATGCAATATACTGATAGCACTTTTGTGTCCATTTCCCTCTCTCATTTCCCTCCCATGCTTATGGAGTCCCTTCTTCCAAACTTGTCCCCTTCCTACTCTTTTTCCGCGTGAGGTCTTATGCTGTAACTGAGAATTTCCCTGTGTCCCGCCTGGTCTGCAGCTGCTCAGACCTAAATAAACACACACAGGCTTATATTATTTTTAAACTATGGCCATGGCAGGCTTCTTGGTAGCTAGCTCTTATATCTTAAATTAACTCATTTCTATAAATTTATACTTTGCCACTTGGCTTGTGGCTTACATCTTATCTTTACATCTTGCTTCTCCTGGTGGTGGATAGCAGCGTCCCCTCTGCTCTCTTTTCTCCTTCCTCTCTCTCTAGTTATAATGTCCTCTCTAACCTTATTCTGCCTCACCATTGGCCAAACAGCTTTATTTATCAACCAATCAGAGCAACACATATTCACAGCATATAGAACAACATCACCCATCATTATGCAGGTAGCCACAACGGCTGTGTGCTCATGGTTACACTGGCTATGTCACATGAAGAAAACAGGAAGTCATAGCATGCTTCCCTCTCCTCCAGCTCTTACTGTCTTTCCACCTCATTTTCAGATATGTTCGCTGGGCCTTGGAGGGTGTGACATTGATGTTCTGATTAGAGCTAATCACTCAACATTCTCTTATTCTCAGTCATGAATCTCTGTTAGCTATTTCCCACCTCAAAAAAAAAATAGACTGATAGCTCTAGTGTAAGGCTATAAACACAAATATTTAGAAGGCAGTTTGGCTACATGCTCATTTAATTTGGCATTAGCAGTAATTTCCTCTTAGGGCCTGTGACTTTCCATCCCTTTCAACTCAGCTTAACAGTAACATGGAGCATCTTGCAAATTCATTCAGAAAGGAGTTGCTTAAGCCCCTCTCCAAACAGTCATGCCACTATCACACCAGAGGGTACATCTTGTCTGGAAGGTCAGTGTTACAGTACAGAGAGTCTACCATTGGGTAAAAATATGAATGACCTTTCTTCCCCAGAAGTCTGGACAGCATCTCATGGGACTGTGAATGCTAGCTGACCGGCAGAGAGGAAGGGTCCAGCTCACTTGCAGCTCTTTGAGATCTGTATGTTGTATCTGAAGCATGTGGTGCTTTCATCAGCACGATTTTACCGCCTAGGTCCGCTGAGAAAACAAGAGCAATGGCAGTGGTCCATACTATTTTGGGTGTCAATCTGAGATCCCTGGGTAATAACATAGAGGGAAATATTTTCTACCTGGCACTGTGATTTATGTTTAATATTCTATGGCTTCTGAGAGAATCCTTTTCCTTCCATATAGGATATGTCCACATGAACATTTTTCAAAATTAAGTACATCTTTCAGTTATATTATAATGTAGTGGGTTTCTAGGTGGCTTTTTACTATATCCTTAGCATTCCCTGGCTCTCTCTCTGAATCCATGACTTTTCTTATTCCCCTGCTTCATCCCTCTTAAACCTTTCCAGTTGTAGGATTCACACGCCTCTTTCTTATCACACATGTTTTAATATCTATAGAGCTTCTTATCCCTCCTGCTGAGGCACTAGCCTCTGACCTTAAAAGTAGGGAGTCAGGGTCTCCACGCAACTTGATAATGAACACAGTGCAATTTTTACTGCTGTTCTTGACTGTGAATGTCAAACCCCACATTCTCAGCCTTATAACAGTCTTGCACCAGTGGCTCTCCTAAGAGGAGTCCATGCCTTTAGTCCCACAATGGCTGCACCACTGGCCTCTCACTGTAAGGCTTCCAATTGCTTGAATTGAGTGTACCACGTCTCCCAGGTCTCCATTCTGCAGACAGCTATTCTGAGTCGGTTCAGCCTTTGGTCTGCTCACATGAGCCAATTTATTCAATCCTAATATGAATAATCTGTTTACTTTCTTGGGAGATCCTAACTCATATAAGGATCTTATAATTGATCAGGAAGGAAGCTGGAGGCTGAAGGAGGAGAAAGGGCACAGTGCTTCCCACCCACTGTCTCTTTGCCTCCTGTTCTTGGCAGGAGCATCAACAGGGGTACTCTACCAGTTCGTGACAGTTGACTCACTTTCAGCTTTTCATTCTGCTTTGCATTTTCCCGAGACTTACAGAATCTGTACCATACTGCACACTAGCATCAATGAGCTCCTTCAGAGAGGTCTACATTTGTTTTCCCCAAGCTGCTAACCTGGAATTATCCTAGTCTCCTCTTCCTTTTGTTGGTGAGGCCGACATGAGGCCTGTGTTTCATCTGCAGGTACTACTTCACAGTGTTTTAGACTTACTTTGTCCTTGGTTCTTCAGTGCACATTGCAGTCTTTTTAAGGAAATCCATATGCATTCTACCAGATGGGCCTTTGCCATATGAAGTCTGCATTTTAAGATATACTGAGATATAATTTATATACCATAAAATCCACTCACTTAGGGAGTGTTCTCTGGTTCCCATTGTAATCAGAGTTTTATAGCCATCACCACTGTCTAGTTACAGAATGTTTTCGTCGTCCCTTAAAGAAACCCTTTGTCTATTATCAGTCATTTTTCCTTACCCTACCTTCCTACCTCCTAATAATCACTATACCTTTCATTTCTGATGATTCACTTTCGACATTTCCTATACTTGGTGTGCTATAAGCTGAAGTGTGCTGCCCTGGGACTCATATGCTGATGTTCCAACTTCTTAGATTACCATATTTGGAGATGGCGTTTCCAGAAAGGTGATTCAGACTAAAGGAGGTCATAAGCATTGAAGGCAAATACAGTAGGGTTTGGTGCTTTGTAAGAAGGGGAAGAAATAGCAGGGCTATGAATGCACAGGGGAAAGGCCATGTAAGGACAGAGTAAGAAGGTGGCCAAGGACAGTGATTTCAGGAAAAAGCAAAGTCTACATTCTTGATATTGACGTTTGATGCCCCAGAACTGTGAGAATGGCTAGAGAGATGGCTTGGAGGTTAAGAACTCTGGCTGCTCTTACAGAGGACCGAGGTTTGTTTCCCATCACCCATATACTGGCTCACAGCCCTCCACAGTTCCAGTTTCAGTAGATCCCGAACCCTCCTCTGATCTCTTCAGGCAACACGCGTGCACATGTGCATGTACATACAAGCAGGGAAAATACTCATCACACATTTAAATAAATCCTAAAAAAGAAAAACTGACAAAATAAATTTATGCTGTTTAAGTCACCCAGTCTGTGACACTTTGATAAAACAGACATTTAATGCATGGAAGTCATGCAATCTGTGTTCTTTTTTGTCCTTCCACTTAGTGTAATAAATTCAGTTTTTATTAATAATATGTATTAATACTTCATTATTTTTATTGTCAAATAATATGCTATCATATATATATATAGTGATAGCTTATTATGAAAATATCTCTCACATTCAAAGAAACTAGAACTGCAATTTCTAATGTGTTTAATCTGTGCACATATGTACAATACCACATTTTCTGTGTCTACTTATATATTATACTTTGAGTCCATTGACATTATGACTATTATAGTAAAACATGTGTGAAGCCAAGAACAATGGTGCCTCCCTGTCATATTAGTACTTGGGAAGCAGAGGTGAAAAGATTATGAGTTCAAGTCCCAAAGGCTGCTTCAAAGGTTGGTGATGCATCTCAATGTTTGTCTAGTATGCAGCAGGCCTAGAGTTTGAAGGAAAGTGTGAACAGATGAGCGTGTAAACACTTGTTTTCATTTAGAACTCAATGGATAAAACAGAAAACAAGTAACAAGGGTGTAACCCTGAGGGGTCATGGCCTACAATTTCACTTGGAAATATGTCCATACTCCTAATAAATGGCAGATTAAGGCATGTCCAACTGAGGCTTCATGATCACAACTCATGATGCATTTTTAGTGTTTGAGTTTTGATGCTTATTGTATTACTAGAATAAGTTTGACATGAATTAAAAGCTGATTATTTAGTTGGTCTATAGCTGCAGATTTTAACATTTTCGCCAGAATGACTTCACTCTCTGTTATCCAAATCCCATCCTGGTTTAGGTACTTTCAAGATTATAAATGCTCTAAAACCCCCTTTTACAAGAAAGATAAAGAAAACAGGCATACATATTTCTACAGACAGTTTGAATTCTTTCAAGTTCCTATGCACTTGGCTTCTGATATAGCAAAGCATCCACTCTTAATTTCTCTTCTCTTTGAGCTATGTTACTACTCTCTAATAGCTGATTTAAAAAAATTCCTCTGTTGGTTATAAATCCAAGTCATTAAAACTCCATCTCAGTTGGACTTTGAAGTCTGGGATATACAGTGGACATTCCTGCTAAATAGTCCTGTGCAGGCAGAGGCATGAATGGTTTCCAGAGTTTACTCAAACAAGAGCCCTTCATTTTTCTGTTGATCAAGAACAGAAAGTCCACTGTCCACAAAGAAAAATGATAGGGCCTCACTCTTATGTGGAGTCATGTTAAGGTCCTAACCTATCTGCCTCATGTATGCAACTGCTAAACAATGAGCTGGATGACATGATATCAGAGGTCTTCCAATTTGAAGGAGATTGGGATTCTGTAAGTATTTAAGTAGCAACAATATTTAAATAAGAATTTGTGCCCCATTGCCTTGGTATAAGCCTTAAGTAATCCTCCTTGTATGTTACAACACAACTTTGACACTCCATCTCAAGGATCACTATCAAAGAGATGTCCCGTAAAGTGTTTATCTCAATGCCCACTTGTTTTAGTTAGGGTTTCTATTGTGGTAAAGAGACATCATGACCACAGCAACTCTTATAAAGCAAAACATTTAGGTGGGGCTGCCTTACAGTTTCAGAGGTTTAGTCCATTGTCATCATGCAGGAAGCAAGGCAGCATGCAGTCCGACATGGTGCTGGAGAGGTAGCTGAGAGTTCTACATCTTGATCCACAGAAAATAGGAAGTGAACTGAGACACACTTCCTCCAACAAGGTCACATCTTCTAATAGTACTACTCAATATGAGCTTATGGGAGCCAATTACATTCAAACTACCACATCCACCTAATTTGCAGCATCTTCTTTCTTGAACTCTATCTTTTAATAAAAATGTTTGCCTCTCTGATAATTTCTAAGCTTTTGCTGAGGGAACATGTGAATTCACATCTGCCTCAAAGCTTTCTTCTTCTCTGTGAGCACATACAGTTGGGAATGAGGGTGAAATTCTAGTGTTTTGTAGCACAGTTGGCTGATTACATTTTACAAAAATTAATCACATTTTTCAAAATACCTATAAGATTGTGAATGTTCCCAACACAAAGAAAACAGAAATTTTCAGATGTAAAACCCAATTATTTAAAGACTGTCACCCTGAATGTGTTGAAGTGCCACACTGCACTGCACAAATGTACAATTTTTGTTTCAATTTTGAAAGTTAAATAATCCCAGCCTTAGAATTGCCACACAGGTTGTACTAGTGTGATTGGTCAATTCTTCAGGAACACTACCTTAATTGAAGTGTGACCGTGTCTTAAAAGAGAAAGCCATTAATTCATTGGTTCCCAATATTCTTCCAGAAATATTTTGGTTTTCAACTACATGGCTATACCCACCATAACTTATCTCTAAGACAGGTTGTGCAGCCAAAGAGCAAACATTAAACTCTACTTGCTCATGAGCATACAGTTTCACTGTTCATAAAATATCTGTTCTTAGTTATTTAATTCATATGATTTATAATATGCATACAAATACAGAAATTTATAAGATAATTATAAATACACAAAAATAATATTTTAAGGTTGAATATCCAAAACTTTTTATTGATGAGTTTCATAAAGAAAACTCTAGAGACCTGACCTTCTGAATAAGCAAGCTTTGAAGGATGAAAAGAGTACAAACACTGTCTCCTCCGGCAGAGAACTGTAAGAAGCTGGCACTGAAGGTGCTGAATCTCCGGAGCAGAGGAGGACAGGAAGTAGAGAGTGAGGACCTGAGTGTGGGGGCATAGGTGAAAGCTGATGTGAGGCCTAGGCCACGAAGCCTCTAGGAAATAGTGAGTTGTTCCAAAAAACCAGCAAGACATTTTACCTTACCAAAAGTTAACTTTACAAAACTCCATGACTTTTTGTTTGTTTGTTTGTTGTTGTTGTTGTTGGACTTGCTACAATGACTTAAAGACAACTTTCTGAGAACTTGTCTTACTTTAAATTCATTTTCAAGTTGCCCTCTGTGCATATTACCTGCCCAAGGTGTGATAAATCAAACACCTAATTCCATCTTCTTTAAATTAATATCCCTTCTCCTGCCAACAACTTCTGAACATACATACCACATATTAACTAGGAACTTACTTATGGTATAAAAGAATTCTATGACCAAGCTATAATAATGAACATTAAAGGAACTTACAATTAAGATAATGCAAACAGTTAGTCACATAAATAATATTTTTAAATGTGAGAGAATGTTCACATTATATATAAAACACTGGGTTTGTCTGTGTTGTTAGGAGTCAAGAATATGGTGGCTGCTACACTTTAGGATAGAAAGGCAAATTGTGATTCAACATGCTACAAATTCAATTTGGTAACAAACTAATTAAATATGACTTTTCCAATGAAAATATTAAAATGTGATGATAGATTTTTAGGTCACAAAGTGGGAAAATATATTAAAATGAGGAATAATTCCTTCGATTCCACAGAAAAATTTTGATGGAATACTGGATTCTAACACTTATTTTAGATACTAGGTATTTGTTCTACTTTACTAGCCAGGAAACTTGCTCTCCTTTTCAACTTCTTATGCCACCATGGCTGACAAGTGCGAACAGTTTGAAAGCCTAGCTGTAGATGTATCCAACCTTCCCATCAAACAATAAACACAGAACCAATGCAAAGAAGAAAGCCAAGAGGTCAGAGCCAAGAGCCAAAACCTTACCCTTCCTCCTGCAGTGGTCCTACCTCTCCGAACCAGAGCTACCCCTGTGTTAAAGTCTTTATATAGAGTTCCTGTCCTGCCTTCTCATTGGTTGTAAACCCAACCACATGACCGCCTCCTCACAGCCTGTCTGTATAGGCCTCCAGGTTTTCCATGATTGGTATTAAGATTAAAGGCATGTGTATCCAATAATGGCTGTATCCCTGAACACACAGAGACTTACCCAGCTCTGCCTACTAAGTGCTGGAATTACAAGCGTACGCTACCACTGCCCTGCTTTCCTATGGCTTGCTAATAGCTCTGACCCCCGGGCAACTTTATTTATTAACATACAAATAACATTTTAATACAAATAAAATATCACCATATTTCCCCTTTTCTATTTTAATAAAAAGGAAAAAAAAGAAAAAGCTTATAACTAATATAAGAAAAACTATATACAAAAGGACAATAACTATATACAATATATACAAGTAATAAATACCTAAACAATGTCTAGTCCATTTGTATTTGACAAATTCAGAGAAAATAATTTCATTATCTATCCTATTTTTGTAAGTCCAAAATGTATCCTAATTAATCTTCAACTATAACTAACTAACCTTCAACTATAACTAACTAATCTTCAACTCCCTCAGAGACCCAAGAAGGAAATAATATTAGCTAACAAAAATAAAAACAGGAAGTGCACATAAGCAACCTCCAAAAAATTTGTGAGTTGACAGAAACAGACAGCTGTCTGGACAGTCACCTGAGGTTTCTCCGAAGTGCTGGGGCATCATCTTCAGCCTATAGGCTTAGCATATCTGACAGACTCATTTGTGAAGTAGGATGTACACAAGGTCAACAGTTCAACCTCACATTGAGTGAGAGTAGTCCATGTACCAGAAACACCTGAATTCCACCAGTGTCATGTCATGATTCAGGATTTCAAATTCTGGAAATTGCTGATGGTTTTCCAACTCAGCTGTCCATTCTTCCTGGCTGTGTATATATGGCTTCATCTCAGCATCCCATTCTTCTCCATATCCCTCCATCAAATGCCAGTCTACTATTGAGTGGCGTGAGCTTAGTTACTCTTCAAGAATAACTGTTTCAGCTGCTGTTCCATTGCACATCAAAGGCCATCGGCCCACTGCCTGTTCAGCTGCCTTCGAAGAAAAGGGCACTGTACCTTTTTCGAATTGCGAAGGCCACTTCAGGGATGGTGCCATATTGTCCTGGCCTCTGAAGATGCCTTTTGATAAAGCCATAACCACACTTGTTTTGGCAAGAATCAGTAATCCTTTGTTTTATGTCCTGTTTGTCCATTTTGTCCTGTTGATTCGAGGATACTTTGTTGTCCAGTGGCTAACTTTTGCCACAATGAAAGTTAACTCCATATGCAGTTTCTTCAATGCCCATATTTTCTCTGAAGTAGATTGGTACTGCCAGGAGCGACATGTCTCATAGTCATAACAAAAAAGAAAAATTTTCTAAGTTATTAAAACATTTTAAATGCCATATTCTGTAGATCTCTGAAGGGTTTGAAGATAACCTGTCTATCTAAAATATATCTACTCAATCTTGAAAACATACCTAATATAACTACAAGTTCTATTATAATATCTAACTACTAACTTTCATTTCTTTATATCCTAATAGTTGGTAATAACATTCAAGGATCAGAAAATTGCATTACATTGTTAGATGAACGGTACAATTAGAAAAATATATATAACATTTTCTAACAATATCAATTTCAATATATATAATTTGTATACAATATAAAACAATCCAATCCAATGTAAAGTATTTACATTTTTCTTTTCTTTCTTTCTTTTTTTTTTTAATAAGAACCTTAAATCTAATCTCCTTTGCTTAGCTTTTTTCCTAACCCTTGACAACAACTTGTAACCAACCCCCCTAATCAATGAAAATTATCCCAGACCCAAAACCCATTAAAAGACCAAAAAAACCAACCGCCCCACACCACCTCTTTGGGAATGTGGGCGTCGTATTCTTGAAATTGCTTCCTGCTGGGTATGGGCGAAGGTATCTTTATCCTGAAAGAAAAATTTTAGGTTAATTGTCAAATTCTAGGAAAGGAAAATATATCCTTCGTTATCCAGTCTGTGTATAATGCCAAAATTCAGGGTTTATCTCAAATCCTTATTCAAGTAGTCTTTGAGACTGGATCATCTCAGCTAGCTCTTCTCAAAATTGCTCTGAGCACTTTGTAGTTCAAAGCTGATCTGTAGATGATGTTTGTCAGCTTAGTGATGTTATTATTGTCCACGTGGAATTGTTGTTGTTGTGGGGCCCCATCTTCTTCCTGGAGACTTCAGTTGATGTTAGGCCTAACCGTGATTTCCTGCAAAAAACTGATAAGAGACTCGAACACAAAGACTATATATGCGACTTTTTAGAATTAGTTAGTACTCTATATGACCATTTATATCTTAACAAAGTTTAAAATGTATATATATCTATATATATTGATCTTGTAAATTTTGATATAAAATTCATACTTTAAGAAAAGTTTAAAGAATCAGAATAGAATCAAAGAGTTGAGATTCGTAATAGAATAGTCCCTTAATTAATTTGGCTTTTCTCCTGTCCCATAGCAGAAGATGGCTCTTTTCCTCTGGCATGATACAGGGAGTTTGCATTTTCCTTTTAACAACATGCTTGAGTTTAAAGAAGGAGAGAGCCATTCTCCAACTCCAAAGTCAGCTTTAAATTTTAATTGAACTGGGACTATTAGAAGTTAAATAGTGTTAAATCTTTAAAGAAGAGCAGAAACAAACATTTAGGAAGACATAAATTTTTTTTTTAGATAACATACCCATACGCCATTTCACTCTGTTTCTTAGGATAGATGATTTGTTCCTTTTCTTCAGTTGTCTCATTTGTCCAGTGTTCTTCAAATTCGTTAACCTTCATTCTCCTAAAAGACAAAAACAAAAACCTTTCCCCAAGGTTTTTTGGGGATGTTCCTTTTTGACAAGTTACCTGATTAAATGAAAAGGCATGTGTTACTGGTGTAAGTTAGTTTAAATTGGATGTTTACGATAGTTGATGAACTATCACCTCCTCTAATTAAGAGGTCTCTCTTGTTCAAATCGAACCTTTATCAATTTTGATGGTACCCACAGCTTATCTTCTCCTGTAGAAATAAAAGCAAAACCTCGTCCCCAACGTAACACATACCCTGGTTTCCATTCTGAGGTCAGCACATCCTTAAAGTATATAGGTTGATTTAATTCTGTAGTTTTTTCTATTATCCAATGTCTCTCTGCAGCTGTTGTTCCTTTCTCATTGGCATTGAGAAAATTCAAAGTTAATAGAGCATTATGTAGTCTATTTCTGGGGGTTTTTGTTACTCCTTTTTGTTTATTTAGCATATCCTTTAGAGTTCTGTTTGATCTTTCTATAACTGCTTGACCTGTAGGATTATGTGGTATACCTGTAACATGGTTTATATTATAATAAGCAAAAAACTGTTTCATTTTAACAGAGACATATGATGGAGCATTATCAGTTTTGATTTGTGCAGGTATACCCATAATGGCCATAACTTCTAGCAAATGAGTGATTACAGAATCAGCTTTTTCAGAACTCAAAGCAGTTGCCCATTGAAATCCTGAATAAGTATCGATAGTGTGGTGTACATATTTCAGTTTTCCAAATTCTGCAAAGTGAAACACGTCCATCTGCCAGATTTCATTCCTCTGAGTACCCTTTGGGTTACATCCTGCTGGTAATGGTGTTTGATTGTAGAAGGAACAAGTAGGACATTTCTTTACTATTTCTTTGGCTTGTTGCCAGGTTATGGAAAAATCCTTTTTTAAACCTTTACTATTTACATGATGTTTTTTATGAAATTCTGAGGCCTCCAGCACATTTCCTATCAATAATTTATCAATCTCATCATTGCCTTGTGCTAGAGGGCCTGGCAGACCAGTATGGGATCGGATGTGAGTTATATATAAAGGATGACTCCGTTTTCTGATTGTATCTTGTAATTGAATAAATAATGAAGTTAATTCTGAAGCATCGTGGATAAATTCTGCAGTCTCAATATGTAATACTACTCTTTCAGCATACTGAGAGTCAGTTACTATATTGAGAGGTTCTGAAAAATCCATTAATACCAACAGAATAGCATACAATTCTGATTTTTGAACTGAATTATAAGGACTTTGAACCACTTTACTTAAATTTTCTGATTTGTAACCTGCCTTTCCTTGTTTGTTGGCATCTGTATAAAATGTACGAACTCCAGATATGGGTTTTTTCCTCACAATTTGAGGCAAGATCCAATCAGCTCTCTTTATAAGATCAATTCTATTGCTTTTGGGATATTTGCTGTTAATTTCTCCCAAAAAATTACTACAAGCTTTTTGCCAAGCTTCATTTTCTATCCATAATTTTTCAATGTCCTCCTTAGTTAAAGGTACGACAATTTCTGCTGGGTCTATTCCTGCTAATTGACGAAGTCTCAATTTTCCTTTCCAAATCAAGTCAGAGATTTTTTCCACATAAGTTTTTAATTTTTTATTTGGTTTATTTGGTAAAAATATCCATTCCAATATAATATCTTCCCTTTGCATTAATATTCCTGTTGGGGAATGCCTAGAAGGTAAAATAACCAAAATGCAATCCAGCTTTGGATCAATACGATCTACGTGCCCTTCATGTACTTTCTTTTCTACCAAGGCCAATTCTTTCTCAGCTTCAGGTGATAATTCTCTTGGACTATTTAAGTCCTTATCACCTTCTAAGGTTTTAAACAAATTATTCAGTTCATCATTTTTTACCCCAACAATAGTTCTTAGATGAGAAATGTCTCCAAATAATCTTTGAAAGTCATTAAGAGTCTGTAGTCGATCTCTCCTAATTTGCACTTTTTGAGGTCTAATTTTTTGAAGTTCTATTTTATATCCTAAATAATTAATAGAATCTCCTCTTTGTACCTTTTCTAAAGCAATTTGTAATCCCCAGCAAGGCAAAATTTTCTTTACTTTTTCAAACATTCTTTCTAAAGTATCTGCATTTGAATCAGCTAATAAAATGTCATCCATATAATGATAAATTATAGATTTAGGAAATTTTTTACGTACCACTTCTAATGGCTGTTTTACAAAATATTGGCACAAAGTTGGGCTATTCAACATTCCCTGTGGGAGAACCCTCCATTGAAATCTTTTAACCGGTTGAGAATTATTATAAGTAGGCACTGTGAAAGCAAATCTTTCTCTGTCTTTTTCTTGTAAGGGTATTGAAAAGAAACAGTCTTTTAAATCAATAACTATGAGAGGCCAGCCTTTTGGTAACAGAGTAGGTAAAGGAATTCCAGATTGTAAAGAGCCCATTGGCTGAATTACTTTGTTAATTGCTCTAAGGTCTGTTACCATTCTCCATTTACCAGATTTTTTTTTTATAACAAATACAGGAGAATTCCAAGGGCTGGTTGATTCTTCAATATGATGAGCATTTAACTGTTCTTCCACCAGCTCTTGTAAAGCCTGGAGTTTCTCTGTTGTTAAAGGCCATTGCTGAACCCATACAGGCTTGTCTGTTGACCATTTTAAAGGTAGAGCTGTTAGTGTTTTTGGAAGATTATCAGTTGTTGTGCCCTGTTCTTGTATGACATGGATGGCTGGTGAGCACTCATTAGAATAATATCTTTTAATATTTCTCTCAGAAACATGTACTAATTTATGATTTGTTTCTGAGATTGGAGGGATATTAATCTGAGTATTCCACTGTTGTAACAAGTCTCGACCCCACAGGTTCATAGCTATGTTAGCCATATATGGTTTTAATTTTCCTTTCTGTCCTTCTGGACCTATACATTCAAGCCATCTTACACTTTGTTTCACTCTAGATAATGTCCCAATTCCTAAGAGTTGAATGTTTACCTCCTGAAGAGGCCAAGTTGGATGCCAAAATTCTGGTGCAATTATGGTAATGTCAGCACCTGTGTCTACCAGACCAGACAACAAAACACCATTTATTTTTATTGTTAGTTTTGGTCTTTGTTCATTAATAGAAGTTTGCCAAAAAATTTTCTTTATGTTTTTTCCTGTATTTCCTATTTTCTCTGTTTCATCATCTCGACTAACATGATTTATTCCAATAGACATTTGGTTATTTAGTTGCTTTGAGTAGGGGTTTCCTCTACAACTGCAGGAAAGGTTTGAACTGGATTTACTGTGGGGGCCTGCCTGAGGCCCCTCTGGGAGTTTCCCGAAGGTCGAGGCAGAGGGTTACCTTGTCTGTCCCTTGTTGATCTACATTCGTTGGTCCAGTGTTTTCCCTTACCACACCTTCTGCATACTCCAGAAGGAAGGGGCATTCTGTTGCCAGTGTTCCTTGAATAAACATTATTTCTAGGAATGACCTGTTTACAATCCCTTTTCAAATGTCCTTGCTTTCCACATCCAAAACATCTAACATTGCTCAAACCTTTTGAAATTGCTTTTCCTACCCACATATCATCATGGTCATAAGCCTCTACATTAACTGTATCTCTAATCCAATCTTCCAAAGGTGCAGATCTTGCCTTTAACGGCCTAATTATTCTTTTGCACGCTGCATTTGCATTCTCAAAGGCTAAAGATTCAATTATTATCTGACTAGCCTGTGAATTCGGGACCATTTTTTGTACTGCTGAAGTCAATCTTTGTAAGAAGTCTGTGAAAGATTCTTTGGGGCCCTGTATAACCTTTGTAAATGACTCAGTTTTTTTTCCTGGTTCTTCAACTCTGTCCCATGCATTCAAAGCTGCCGTTTTACATAGAAGTAGGGTTTGGACATCATATGAACATTGTGTTTGTACTGAAGCATATTGGCCTTCGCCAATAAGCTGATCCTGGCAGACTTGTATTCCGCTATCCCTCCATTGTCTTTCTATATTTTTAGCCTCATTACTGAACCACATTTTCCACTGGAGATTTTGTCCGGGTTCAAGAACAGCCTGTGCCAATTCCCGCCAGTCCTTTGGTATAATCCTATTACAAGTTGACCAGGTGTTTAACATTTGCTTTACATATGGGGAGTGCATGCCATAAGATGCTATTGCCTCCTTAAATCTTCGTAAGTCTAACATTTCAACTGGAACCCAAGTATTTTGTTCATTCTCTTCATCAGGTAGCTGCTGTACGGCTACTGGATAAATTAAGGGTGATTGTGTGAAAACTGGCTTTCTTTCTGTAACCTTACGATCCAATTTTGAAACAACTTCACTATTTATTTCTTCTGTCTGAATTTGAATTTCTCTATAATTCATTTTTACCGGTTTAACAAGTTTTTCTAAGACTGTTATCCTGGCACTTAAGTTGACGATCTTTTTAAATAGTAAAATGAGGATAAGAAAAGTAATAAACTGAATAATTCGATCAATATTAATCTTTTCATATAGTTGTTCCATTGTCAGAGTGCCTAAAATTTCAAACAAAGCCCAATTTTCTTCCAATGTACACATAAAGCCCATTTTTTTTTAATGTAGAAAAAAATTCTCTTTTAAATAGATATGTTAATTGACTTACCAAGTCTGGGTAGAACAGTAGGATCCCAGGGAATTTCACAGCCACCTGGTGTTCGAGGTGTGAATCCAGCGAGAGAGAGAGAGAGAGAGAGAGAGAGAGAGAGAGAGAGAGAGAGAGAAAGTGTAGCCGCTTGAGCCGAGTCAAGCCTTGGCTTTACAGGCAGGGGCCCTGTTCAGCGGGGCAGGTCTGAGTTGTTTGTAGCAGTTCCAGCTGCGGGTCAGTCAGGCCTGGGCCCAAGCTAGGCAGCCCAAGCCCAGGCTGGAAACCGGACCTGCCGCCAAGCCAAGCCAATCGGTTTTTAATGAATTCTTGTCACGTTGGGCGCCAAATGTAGATGTATCCAACCTTCCCATCAAACAATAAACACAGAACCAATGCAAAGAAGAAAGCCAAGAGGTCAGAGCCAAGAGCCAAAACCTTACCCTTCCTCCTGCAGTGGTCCTACCTCTCCGAACCAGAGCTACCCCTGTGTTAAAGTCTTTATATAGAGTTCCTGTCCTGCCTTCTCATTGGTTGTAAACCCAACCACATGACCGCCTCCTCACAGCCTGTCTGTATAGGCCTCCAGGTTTTCCATGATTGGTATTAAGATTAAAGGCATGTGTATCCAATAATGGCTGTATCCCTGAACACACAGAGACTTACCCAGCTCTGCCTACTAAGTGCTGGAATTACAAGCGTACGCTACCACTGCCCTGCTTTCCTATGGCTTGCTAATAGCTCTGACCCCCGGGCAACTTTATTTATTAACATACAAATAACATTTTAATACAAATAAAATATCACCATACCTAGCCCAGCAGAAACCACTGTGGTCTGAAAATGTTCTAGTCATCTTGTGTTGGAGTGGGGAGGGTGTTGATGAATGACACACATGAAACAAACAGCAAGGAGCTGTTCAAGTAATGAAATGACCCGCAGTGAACAATCACCATGAAGTCATCTAAGGAAAACAAACCTTGGGTTTGCTGAACACATTTTGTCATGTTCCATAGAGGACCACTTGCCAGCTCTGTCCCTCCAGCCCTCCCCAAATAACCACACAGAGACTTAATATTAATTATAAATACTCAGCTGATAGCATAGGCTTGTTTTTAGCTAGTTCTTATAAGTTAAATTAACCCATTTATATTAATCTATGTGCTGCCCTGAGGCTCACTTACCTCATCTACACATTTCCCATCCTGCTCATTCTGTATCTCATGGCATCTCCTCCAACTCTCCCCTTCTCCTCAGCATTCTCTCTGCCATGAAAATCCTGCCTAGCCATCTTACAGTCAGCTTTTTATTAACAATGGGAGCAACACATCTTCACAGGGTACAGAAGGATTATCCTACAGCAGAAAACAGTTGCTTTCTCCAACACTGTTGAACAGAATCCTGTCCAGCTGATCTATCTTCATATAGGTTTCATTGCTAAACATAGCAAATGTCATCTTCACAATAAAAATGAACTTTAAGTAGATAACAAGCAACATTGCCCTTGTACTTTATATAGATGAAAAGAGTAGTCTTTTTTTTTTTTTTTCAGTTTTTCGAGACAGGGTTTCCCTGTGTTGCTTTGCGCCTTTTCTAGAACTCACTTGGTAGTCCAGGCTGGCCTTGAACTCACAGAGATCTGCCTGGCTCTGCCTCCCGAGTGCTGGGATTAAAGGCATGCTCCACCACCGCCCGGCCAAGAGTAGTCTTTCTATAGAGCAAAATCCAAGGGGATCATACCATGCTCCCCGAATTGAAAACTCACAAAGAAAAATACATTCTCATTTACTGTAACAACAACCCCACACCAAACTAACAGACAGCTAGAGCTATCTCACCAAACTGGCAATATAGCCAAGCATTCTATGCTGTTAAACAAGAAAAGAATGCAAATAAAGATCTCCTAGTCAGACTGAGAAAGACAGAGGGAATAGGGACATAAAAGACTGCTGATGAGTTTCTGAAAGAAGATGGATGGTGGTAACAACATGAGAAAGTTTGAGCTTAGGATGTACTGTTAGGGGCAATAATGAAGCTATGTCAAGAACAGAGAGGAAGATGAAAACAGGGACATGTAAATGAAGTCTGCCTCTGGCACAGCTCACCAGGTTGTGTTCCTGGATGGTGGAAACTGAACATTCAACATCTACCTCCTTTAGGTAGAAGCCCTAAAGAAATCTCTGAAGCGCTTGTATGGACTTGGTTTACTTCATTTTTCCCCAGCATGGTATTTTTATTAGTTATTTGAGACTTTCATACAGTGCATCCCAATCACTCTCACTTCCCATTCCTCTCAGGGTCATCCTCTCACTCTGACCCCCCCCCCCAACCAAAGAATAATGTACCGATTCCAATTTGCATTGCCCATGTACTCACTGAAGCATGGCCAAACTTTCAAAAATTCTCTTTCTTCAATCTTTTGGGGACCTAGGGCATGAAAACTGATTTCTTCTCACTCAAGTTCAATTTGAGCATACCAGTCCATAAACTCTGTGTAGCCAAACTCCAGGCTCCTATTCTACTGTTCATGAGGTACACCAACGGCACAGAAAATGAACTCAAGATAATAATACTTCTTTCTTAAACAAAAAAAAGATAACCAAAAGTATTCAGAAAAATTACTAAGAATAATCATAGAATATAAATATCTAAATAAAGTAAGCAGAAAATTAAAAAGAAATGTTTTAAAGAATGATAATTAATACCATCACAGAGTCAAGAGACGATTATACCTACCAAACAAGAATAGGATGCTATTAAAAATTATTTATTCAGGCTTGTGGGAGTGAAGTTTTTCAATTGAAACAATAAATATATTTGAGAAATACCTAGAATTACAGAGAAAATACAAAAATGCTAAATGTGAGAGGGAACAAACAATAAATAGAGAAACATGGAGCAAGGTTTTACACAAAGAGAAAGCCTAACACTTTCATTAGAATGTAACATTTCTAGGTTCAGTAGAAAGTAGACTAGGAAAATAAGGATGGAAAGGAAAAGGTAACAGTTTTTTGTTTTTTTTTTAAAAAAAGGCCCCCTCGCTAAGACAACCATTCCTTGTGATATCAGTGACCCCCAGACCCATAAGTACACCCTGCACTGATTGGGAACAGGTAAAGCCCCATCTCTGGACTGAACAGACCAGGTCTCAAACCCCTAGGCCCTAGGGGCATATTCCATGCCCCTTGCCCCAGGCATTGGAGCCCCAGGGACCAGGCAGCTGCCTCTCCCCTGCACCCTCACCAAGACGACCATCCCCTGTGACATCATTGACCACAGGACCCATAAGCCCACTCTGCACCAATTGGGAACAATGACCACAGGAACCATAAGCCCACCTTGTACCGATTGGGAATAGCTGCTTCCTAAGACAGAGCCCATTAGCGCCTATTAGACTAAGAGCTGCTCCCTGAGACACAGCATCCATCAACACCAAGTGGACCAAGAGCCCTAATTAGACCAAGAGTTCCCATTAGACCAAGAGAGGCTCCCTCAGACACAGACACTGCTTGCACCCAGTGGAGGAAGAGATGGGTAGACACCAGTGCAAAAATACAGTCAACTACATAAATACCAACATGGCACCATCAGAACCTAGTGGTTCTACATTGGCAAGACCTGAACATCCCAATGCAGAAGAAGCAGATGAAATAAAAATTACTTTAAGAAGATGATGGAGGCCTTTAAAGAGGAAATGAAAAATTCCATTAAAGAAATCGAGGAAAAGACAAACAAAAAATTGGAAGAAATCAATAAATCCCTTAAAGCCAAGAAAAAGCAATTAAACAGGTAAAGGAAACAGTTCAAGATGTAAAAACCAAATAGAGACAATAAAGAGGACACAAACTGAGGGAATGCTGGAAATGGAAAATCTGAGTAAACAAGCAGGAACTACAGATGCAAGCATAACTAACAGAATGCAAGAGATGGAAGAGAATCTCTGTCATTGAAGTACAATAGAGGATTTGCCAGTCAAAGAAAACATTAAAGCCAAGAAAGTCATAACACAAAACATCCAGGAAATTTGGGATGCTATGAAAAGACCAAACCTAAGAAAAAAAGGGATAGAAAAAAGAGAAGAATACCAATACTCAAAGGCACAGAAAATATGTTCAAAAAATCATAGAAGAAAACTCTCCCAATCTGAAGAAGAAAATACTTATGAAGATACAGGAAGCTTACAGAACACCAAATAGACTGGATAAAAAAAAAATCCCCTTGCCACATAATAATAAAACCACTAAACATACAGAATAAAGAAAAAATATTAAGAGCTGAAAAGGAAAAAGGCCAAGTAACCTATAAAGGCAGACCCATTAGAATAACACTTCTAATGGAGACTTCTAATGACTTCTCAATGGAGACTCTGAAAGCCAGAAGGTCCTGGACAGACGTTATACACACACTAAGAGACCATGGATGCCAACCCAGACTATTTTATCCAGCAAAACTCTCAATCATCATAGATGGAGTAAACAAAATATTCCATGATAAAATCAGATTTAAACAATACCTATCCACAAATCCAGCCTTACAGAAAGCACTAGAAGGAAAATTCTAACCTATGGAAGTTAGATATAATCATGAAAACACAGGCAATAGATAACCCCACATCAACAAATACCAAAGAAGGGAAACACACAACACTACCAACAAAAAATAACAGGAATTAACAATCACTGGTCATTAATATCCATTAATATCAATGGTCTCAATTTGCCTATAAAAAGACACAGGCTGACAGAATGGGTACGAAAACAGGATCTATCCTTCTGCTGCATACAAGAAACACATCTCAACTTTAAAGACAGACACTACCTCAGAGTAAAAGGCTGGGAAAAGACTTTCCAATCAAATGGACTTAAAAAGCAAACTGGTATAGCTATCCTAATTATCTAACAAAGTAGACTTAAAACTAAAACCAATTGAAAGAGATCGGGGAGGACATTACATATTTATCACAGAGAAAATCCACCAAGATCAAGTCTCAATTCTGAATACTTATGCCTCAAATACAAGGGCACCCACATTTGTAAAAGAAACATTACTAAAGTTTAAATTGCACATCAAACCCCATACACTAATAGTGGGAGATTTCAACACCCCACTCTCCCCAATGGACAGGTCTGCCAGACAGAAACGTAACAGAGAAATAAGGAAACTAACAGATGTTATGACTCAAATGGACTTAGTAGAGATCTACAGAACATTCCAACCTAACACGTAAAAAAAATACCTTCTTCTCAGCACACCATGGAACCTTCTCTAGAATAGATCACATGCTTGGTCATAAAGCAAATCTCAACAGATACAAAAAAAAAAACATGGAATTTTTTTATCAGACCACCATGGCTTAAAGTTAGATTTCAACAACAACAAAAATTACAGAAAGCCTGCAATCTCATGGAAGCTGAACAATGAACAGCTGAATCACCAATGGGTCAAGGAAGAAATAAAGAAAGAAATTAAATTATAAGAGCTAGCTAGCAAGAAGCCTGCCATAGACCATACAGTTTGTAAGTAATACAAGCTTCTGTGTGTTTAATTGTGTCTGAGCGACTATGGGACTGGGTGGGACACAGGAAATTTTCCAACTACAAGTCACTCTGGAAATCAGTATGGTGGTTCCTTAGAAAATTGGAAATCAATCTACCTCAAGACCCAGCTATACCACTCTTGGGCATATACCCAAGAAATGCTCAATCATACCACAAGGACACACGCTCAACTATGTTCATAGCAACATTATTTGTAATAGCCAGAACCTGAAAACAACCTAGATGCCCCTCAACCAAAGAATGGATAAAGAAAATGTGGCACATATATACAATGGAGTATGACTCAGCAGTAAAAAACAATGATATTATGAAATTTGCAGGCAATTGGGTGGAACTAGAAAATAACATCCTGAGTGAGGTAACCCAGACTCAGAAGGACAAGCATGGTATGTACTCGCTCATAAGTGGATACTAGATGTAAAGCATAGGATAACCAGACTGCATAGCTCAAGGGGGACTAGCTATTAGGGAGAAACCTAGGAGGGACACATGATTCATCCAGCAAAGGAGAAATGGATGAGATCTACATAAGCAAACTGGCGGTGAGGATGGGTAATGGAGGGCAAGGGATGGGGGATGAGAACAGAGGGGAACAGGAGTTTTGCGCTGAAACAGGGAAAGAGTGGGGAGAGCAAGGAAAGGGATACTATGATAAATGAAGACATCATGGGAATAGGGAGAAACAGAGTGCTAGGGAAGCCCCCAGGAATCCACAAGGATGACCCCACCTTAGACTACTGGCAATAGTTGAGAGGGTGGCTAAACTGGCCTACTCTGGTGATCAGATGGGTGAATACCCTAACTGTCATCATAGAGCCTTCATCCGGTGACTGATGGAAGCAGATGCAGAGATTAACAGTCAGGTGCCAGGCTGAGCTCCAGGTGTCCAATTGATGAGAGAGAGGAGGGATTCTATGAGCAAGGGACATTGAGATCATGATGGGAAAACGTACAGAGACAGCCAACCAAACTAGTGGAAACACATGAACACTGGATCAATAGCTGTGGAGCCCCCATGGTACTGGTCTAGGCCCTCTGGATAGGCGAGATAGTTGTTTAGCTTGAAGTGTTTAGGGGAACCCCCAGGCAGTGGGATCGGGATCCATCCCTGATTTATGAGCCAGTTTTTTGGACCCAAGTGCCTATGGTGGGATACCTTTGCACAGCCTTGGTGCAGGGAGGAGGGGCTTGGACCTGCCTCAGCTGAATGTACCAGACTCTGCTGACTCCCCACAGGAGACCTTGCCTTGGAGGAGGTGGGAATGGAGAGTGGGCAGGGGGTGGGGGAAAGACTGGGGACAGGAGGAGGGAGGAGAGGAGGGATCTGTGGTTGGTATGTAAAAGGATTTGAAATTTTAATTAATTATTAATTAAAATCAAGTGAAAAATGATGCCATTGAGCTAAACTATTAGAAGTGGAGCTAGTGAAAGGGGTCAGATTCTAGACAAAATTGAGAGTAAAATCAATGGCAAGGCATTCAGTGTGGATTTTGGTATGTTCAACTTCTAGTTTGTATCACACATCTATCTTAAAGCAGTTGGAATTTGAGGCAATGATTCTGGCAATAATGTACAAATGCCAGTCACAGCAAAGGTTCCAGTGAATCTGCCAAAACTGGGTGTGTGCAGGGAACACACTTGGTTTAGAAGCATTTCTGTGTGATGCTGAGGAGAGGGAGAGGAACAGCTAAGAAGAAACATCTATTGGAATGGGGGAGTAAGAGCCTAGAGACAGTGGATTTCAGGAAAGCTAGTTATCATGTGCATCAAAACCTGCTTGTCTGAAAGTGAGATAAGAACTTAGCAATGACTGATGAATTCTGCAGCATGGAACGGTATGACAGAAACTGCCACTGTGCAACGTGTAGGCTGACTCCAAACTAAAGTGTAGTCAAGTGAAATAAAGACTTTCTTTTATAACATGTGGCATTATAGCATATGTTGTCCTATAACTGGAGATAATTTATTTCAAGAGAGAGAGAAAAACTACAGAAACACTATCCTTCCAGTTTGAAGTGGTAAATGGTATACAACGATGGCCTCAGACAGAGCAAAGAGAATCCATGCTTTGTACCTGGAGAGAAGGCAGAAACCTCAAAGGCAAGTGTTCAGGCTGGTAGATCTGTTGCAGCAGGACACAGGATTTGCCTTTTGAGCATTTTGATTTTTTTCCAGTAAGATAAAAAAAAGAAGAGGAAGAACAGAGAAGGTATAATATGGTCCATACCTTCTATAGTGTAGAAGGACAGAGATCCTTGGAGCATAAGTTGGTCCCAGCACAGCACTCAGAGCCCACTAGAGATTAGTGATCATGAACTTTGGCCACCTGATCCATGTGTTTCTTCCACTCTAGTCAGACGCTGGCACAGCTGAATAATATGTAAAGAGTTGGACTTAGTAGGCTTGGAGTTTTGCTCAGCCTACATAATGGTTGGAGAGATGGGCAAATGATCTGAGGTAGTGGGAAAGGAGGTTATTACGTGTATGTACCACAGAACTGAAGCTAAGAAAGGGGCAGTGAACAAAGGGGGGCTGGAGAGAAAGAGGTTCAGCCTTCTGGGTACTGAAGAGGGAAGAAAAAAGAAAGGAAGGAAGAGAGAGAAAGAAAGAGAGAAAAGCAGAGAGGGAGGAAGGAAGGAAAGAACTGGAAAAGAAGGAAGGAAGAAAAAGTGAGAAGGGGAAGGAAGTAGGGGAGGAGAAAACGAAAGAGGAAAGGAAAAGGAAGAAGGGTAAAGGAAGAGAAAAAAGAAGCAAGGAAGAAAAGGGAGGGGAGAGAAAATAAAGGAAAGACATAAAGAAAGAAAATAAAAAGAGAAAAGAAAGTACAGTCCAGGAGAAAGGGGGAGGGGCAAGGCAGCAATACACTGAGATTTATGTGTCTGAAATTGAGACTAGAAAGCTAGGCAAGAATTCACAATGTCAAGACCCAGAATATGGCAGGGGTGAATACAGTGGGTGGGAGGCAAGGGCAATTATGTGAGACACAAGAAAGTCAAGGACCTGAGTCATACAGTCATTGGGTAGACTTGTCTGCATAAACAAATCATCAAGATTCATTACCAGAGTTGTGTTGAAGAAAGATGGGTAGTAAACTGATAATTGGCTCTTCCTCCAATTCTGGGAGATTACATGAGGAAACAGTGTCTTGGGAATCAAGGGAGGTTCATGGCCAGAAAGAGTCAAATAGGATCTAGTGGCATATGAAGTGGGCTAAGTTTCTGAGCAGGGATGTTGAAAGTGTGAGGGTGTGATAAAGGTCTAGAGACAGTAGTGAGACCAGGAAAGTCCCCATCCTTTTCTTTGGGAAGGGGTCACATAAAGACTGTAGAGGAAAACTATTCAGGACTGATGAAATCAACAGGCGGGCAATGAAAGCATCATGGAGGGGAGGTATATATCAAATATCCATCCATTAATCCATTCTGATATGTTTTAATGTAGCACAAATTCTAATTGGTCTTGATAATAAAAACCCAGAGTCAAATGTGCTGATATATTGTGTACCCTAATAAACTTGCTTGAGGATCAGAGGACAGAGTCAGCCATTAGATCAGACATAGAGGTCAGGCAATGGTGGCACACACCTTTAATCCTATCCCTCAGGAGGCAAAGATCTGTCTGGATCTCTGTGAATTCAAGGCCACACTAGGCTACATGAGATTAATCCAGTATAGGAGAGAAACAGAGCCAGGCAGTGGTAGCACATATCTTTAATCCCAGCACTTGAGATCTCATGCCTTTGCTTGGGAAGCACACATGCCTTTAATCCCAGGAAGTAATATGGCAGAGCAGAGAAAGGTATATAAGGTGTGAGGAAACAGGAATTCACTCTCTTTAGGCTGAGGATTTCATAGAGGTAAGAGCTAGTGGCTGGCAGCTCTGCTTCTCTGATCTTTGAGCTTTCACCCTGATATCTGGCTCTGGGTATTTTATTGAAGCACCATCTAAGATTCGAACAACAGTCAGATATCAGGGTAAATGCTGAAAGATCAGAGAGACAAAGGAGCAAGCCACAGCCCCCTCTTACCTCACCAACTCCTCAGACTGAAGGAGCCAAGCTCCTGTCTCCACCCTGCCTTATCACTTCCTCTCTGCCCAGCAATATCACTTCCTGTTTCCTCCTCCCAAATGCTGGGATTAAAGGTGTGTGTCTCCCAAGTACTGGGATCAAAGGCATGATATTCCAAGTACTGGGATTAAAGATGTATGCCACTACTGCCTGATCTCTAGTGGCTAACACCACACTCTGATCTCTAGGCTAGCTTTATTTGTTAGAGCACAAACAAAATATCACCACATTTTAAGATATCCTGACAATTTTTATTTTTATGGTGGATCAAACAATGAAAATAATATAGTAAGATTATTTTAAAATATATATGGGGCTAGAAAGATGGCTCAGTGGTTAAAATGACTGCCTGTTCTTACAGAGGATTCCAATTCAACTCCCAGGGCTTCCATAGCAGCTAGCCCTCTATAACTCCAGCTGCAAGAGATCTTACTCCATGCACTCTTCTGAACCCCATGGGAAACAAACACACATGGTGCACATACACACATGCAAACAAAACAGTCATACATATAAAACAAAATAAATAAATTCTTTCTTTAAAGAGACAAGTAATTAAGGTAAACAAAACTTAAAGACAATAATAAAAGAACATGCAAATAGTGCACTACACTATAGATCAACTTTCTTAAAGCTAGGACCTTTTAATACAGTTCTTCATGTTGTGGTGACCCCTCAACCACAAAACTCTTTTGTTGCTACTTCAACACTGTAATTTTGCTACTGTTATACATCATAATGTAACTAGCTGATATACAGGATATCTGATTTTGTGACCCCATAAAAGATCATTTGACCCCCAATGGGGTCATGACCCACAGATTGAGAACCACTGGTATGTATTATTATGTCAATGACAATGTATGTCACCTCAGACTGAACAGTCCTATACTACCAACAAGGCTTGGTGACTTACAAAGTAGATGTTGATTTTTCACTCATGTTAGAGGTCCATTCAGAGTTCAGAACAGTATACGTTCCAAGTGTTTTATTTCCAAGCTACAACATTGTAGGTCTCACCACAAATGGAAAAGTTGGTAGTGGGGAGCTAACTCTTCAAACCCCTGTTCAGAAACACCACCACCATTAATTCTATCATTTCCTCTAGAGCCTGGGAAATTCAGGCTTCCACCATGATTATTCAGAAATGTTTAATATCTTTCCAAAGATTAATTATTCATTTATCAGTGACAAAACTGGCAGCTGAAATAGTTCAGAAGTCGCATAGGATTCTTTAAAGATCAAAGAAAGAACAGCACTCCCCATGTGAGGCTAGGAGCTTTCCAGATAAGTGGAATCATGCTTGGGTTATATGGAAACGCCATGTGCATTGAATGTGCCCTTAATGTTTCTCAGTTTACTTCTTGAGCTGTGCCTTTGTCTTGCAAACTTCCTTTGCTGACATTACGTCGCCCAGCCTCTGGCTTACAGCAGTATTCACTCAGTTTTGGCCACTGAACCAGTCTTCAGCTCTCTCACTAGTTGTATGCAAACACTAATCCACATGGTTGGCAGACCCATGTCACTAATGTCCACAGTTGTTTAGAAGTACTCACACAAAAAGAAAGTAAGGGAAAAAGTGTCAGTGCATTTTTTGGTAACTAGAAGCTGCAAACACATGGCCCACAAGGATAGAAATGAACCAAGTTGATTCCTAAGAGTAGATGTCTGTGGACTGGTCAGAAAAGTAGTTCACAGTCAAATTCTATAGAATTAGAATCTCCAAGCATTGTGTTTATTTATCAAATATTTTAAATATACAATTATATATATATATATATATATAAACATAGAAGCTACATATACTTTAATTTTCATTTTATTATCATCCTAATTTTCTATTTTATACAATTACAGCATAGAGTGGCAATAGTTCATTGGATCATGTCATATAATGATAAAATCAAGATAATCAGGATTTCTTCTCTTCTTCAACATTTGTCATTTTTGTGTCGGGAAATTGAGCTACTATCTTTTTCTTTATAGAATAAAGCAATGTAAACTCTAGTTATTCTAATGTGCTATAGACTACTAGTAGTTTTTTTAATAACTTTTATGGGGCTGGAGAGATGGTTCAGTCATTAATTGCCTGCCATACAGGCATGAGGATCTGGGCTTATATCCCCAGACTCACAAAGAAGCTGGGTATGGTAGCCAACTGTGTCCTCACCTAAACTGATGTGCTCTGGATTAGTGGGAGACGCTGTCTCAAGAAGTAAGCTTGGAGGAAAACATGAAACCCACAGACACAGATTCACATAGGCACATGAACACATACCACAAACATACTAAATATTTACACATACAAACTGTCAACCTGCAACATAGTTAAAATTAAGAATAATATTGGTCTAAGCACAACCCTCAGCCTACTGCCACATTTCAGCAATATGTCAGGTAAGAATTATACAAATTGAATTTAGGCAAGTAATGCCCAAACTTCATAAAAAGTGGAACCTGAACCAATTTTGATTTGGGCACATTTCCTGTGTCAACTCTACTAATGTCACTGACCCTTTGCTAATAGCACTGGTGAACTGCCTCTCCACACTCAGGATGAAAAACAGAAATGCAGGATTGGGATAAAAGAGCTCATCTCTTCAGCTTTGGATGCGCTGGGGACTGTGTGACTCAGAGGCATCTCAAAAGTAAGGGAGAGAAATCTTCCAGATTCCTCCCTTTGTCTATCAGACACAAGTGGCTGAACCTAAACCTGATGGCATTGCTGAAAGCTGTGTTTGAGAACATAGCTCCAGCTAATGAGGGTTTGAAAAGCTGATCTTATGTCACTGCTCTTTTTGATTTTTAGTTTTGTTTTTTTACAAAACTAATTCTTGTTTATAACCATCCTGTTCAGAGGCAGTAAGTATTTGTTCCTGGCTAACATGTGAGAGCTATTTTAAATAATCTTTTCCAACTTTCCACAGAATACCCTCCAGGGATGAGAAATTCAGACTAGCTGGTGAGTATCTTGTTTTCTGTTATTTTCTTTTCAAATGGGCTGGTCTAGACAGCTTCACCTCTGGCTAGTTGTAGCAGGTTCTGAGATCAGCTGCCTTGGTGGGGGGTGCATGTCTAAGTTCCTTCTAGAGAAGGTTCCAGGAGGCCCTGAATGCTAGTGTGTGATGAGGGTAGTGAGCTTTTAGTAGGAGTGCCTGATTTTTCATGTATAAATGCCTCCAGAACACAGTCCATGATCTAAACTTACATTCTCCATCCGTATTTTGAGGTCTTGGATGGAATGGAAAGGGATTAATCTTTCATATGAATTAAAGATGACTCTAACAATATGTTTCTTCCCAAGGTTAATAAACAGGAAAAGGCAAGTGATTAAGATGTGACCGTAATTATTACTGAATTCACTTCAGACTGCTACATAAAGCCACAAGAGGACTATCATTACAGGCCTCCTTTTTAATGTCAATCTTGTTTTTTTTTTTTTAATCACCCAGGGTTTTTTAATAAGTGGTCTAAGCTTTTTCAAGTTTAAGATGACATCATAAAAGTGATAGCATACTTTTACCATTTAATAATAATAAATATAGTAAGATTAAAAGGAACCTTCTAGTGTTGGGCTATTGTTTTACATCGTTAGTAAATGTTCAAAACCACAGAATAGACCAGCAATTATAAATAAAAAAGCATTTTCACATTAAAATAAAGATTGCCATGTAGGAACTCTGTGGTTCTGCACAGATTGGAATAATTTTCAAGCTTACCAGAATATTCATTATTGACCACTACTAGTAGAAGCACTCTAATTTACTCAATTCTGTATGTTTTGACAGAGGACTGATTTCTTTGAGATCACTTATTGATTAAGCAATAGAACCACAAAAAATATATGTCAATAATGTAATTTTCTGTAGTCTACTTTATTTCCTAATCTACACAGATATTCAAATACAGTTCACCAAAAGGTTAAAATAACAAAGGGACAAGCATTCCCAAACACTTGTTTGAATCAATATTTCTGTTCTTATTTTCTGTGGTTTAATTACAATTTTTTTTTTGCTGTTGGAAAGAGTGACATAAGAGCACACTAATGATGGTAGCTTGGATGTAGGAGTTAAAGATTGAAGTCTTGAGTCATGTTTTAGGCAGGCTGAGTGAGTGGTAAAGATCACATATTCTGAAACATGTGTGCCTAGTTTTGAAACTTGGTTCTACCAGTAGTAGACTTGTGACTTGGAGAAGGAACTTAATCTTTTAGGGCCTCTTTCCAGTTCCCTATGAAAATGAGAGCAATTACAGTGTCCTCTTCATTAGGATACCATGGGCTTATATTTTTTAGAGTATTTCTTGAATTTGCCACATGCCAATACGTAATGCAGTTGAATATAGGTATGTGTGCACCTGCTATAGCCTCCCAGCATTTCAGTTTTTCTACAGCACTAGTTATTTGGACATTTCACACTCCACACTTTCCCTACTAGGTAGTTAGTCCTACGTTGGTTGCATTCTGTATTTAAGATGTACAAACTTTCCTTCTCATTTATCCTCCTAAAAATACACACTGTGGAAATCTTTTAGATGATGATACATTAGGTATTGTATTGTGGTGGGCATTATAAGAGACTCCTTAGAATAGGCTATGTGCAAATACCATGCCATTTGATAGAAGGAACTTGAGCCTCCTTAGGTTTTAGTACCAGTGAGCTTTATACTGCTAATAGTACAATATATACTAAAACTTTAATTAAGCCTTTTCCAACCTAAATTGGTGGTTACTGTAATTAACGTAATTTTGTAAATAAGGAATTAATCTCCTACACAGACTGGGGGACAATGGTTTCATTATCACTGTTATGGGCTATATTATTAAAGCTATTTATCCTTGTTGCCAAATCTATTTTCTCATCTTTAAGATGAGATAAATCCCTCCCTCTAGGGGTTGTGACCAGAATTGAAAGATCTAAGTCAAGTCAATGCTTGGCAAGGTCTGTGGCTCATAGGAGGCACTCAGCATCCATCAGTAATTTTCAGCAGTGGATATGATCTTAGTTGCCTAGTAATAGAACTACAGTGAATTCTCAAGCATATGATTTTTGCTAATTTTATAATTATTTCCTTCTCCCATTACACATGAAGAGAATTGAAAGCTAGAAATGGCCAGATTACTCTGCAGAATACGAAACAAACATAAAAGAAGCCCTCTCCAGCACTGGCTATGTCTGAAATGATGGGTATGACTTTGTCATGCTGTGTTACAGATCCCCAAGATCTGGCCTGCTATCTTGCGAAAATATTGTGTTCACAGTAGGTAGGAATGATTAAGGTAACTTTATCCAAATTCATACAAACACTTCCTATCAGGTGGCTCTTGTTTACTGACATGCTTTCCATTACATCAGCATTCTTGTCCTATCCTCATTGGAGAGTAACAAGAAATGTGACACTGCCATAGAAAGAGAGCCTTCTGTGACGGACTACCTGCAGGTGATGGTGTCTCTAGCACCAATACATTTCTGTAAGAAAGTAGAATGGTATAGCCCATTTTTTTAAAGACAAAACCACAGCAGTGTGGACCCAGATGCACATATATAAGTCTAATCATTCTGTAGCATGAATCTTAAACGTACTTATTAATAAAAGCAAACCTGAGCCAGGTATTGTGGTGAATGCCGGAAGATCAGAGAAGCAGAACAAGCCACAGCCACCTCGCCTCACCAGTTCCTCAGCTGATCCTGTTTCCTCATACTGGGAGCTTCTGTGTCCTCATACAAATGGATCTCAGCTGAACTGCTGCTCAAAGGCCTGAATGCTTAACCAGCCAAAAGCTGAGAGCCATTCAGATATGAGGACACAGAGGCTTCCAAACTGAGGAAACAAGATCAGCTGAGAAGTTGGTCAGGTGAGGTTAGCTGTGGCTTGTGCTGCCTCTCTGGTCTTCTAGCGTTCACCCTAATACCCGGCTCAGGTTTGCTTTGATTAGTAAGTACATTTAAGATTCATGCTACATCATTCCATTTCGTTAGCATATCGTAGTTGCACAAAAGAAAGGGGTGCCTTGTGGCATTTTCATGTGTAGACAGCGTGCTTTGATCCGATTTATTTCCCACAGTCCCTTGTTGTCTCCTTTCTCCTACAACTGCTCTCCCCTCCCACCCAATGCTCCCCTTTCTAATTCCATGCCTTTTTTTTTTCTTTTTTCAAACCTAGATTCCATACATGAGAGAAAACATGAATTACTTGGTTACTTTTAATTCTTTCTTCACCTGTGATTGGTGACGTAGAATTAAGACAATGGTTGGATGTGTTCTTCACTCTTCAAATTCTCCAATCTCTCCTCTTCAGCTCATTGGACCTTAAATTTAGACTAGTGAAGTCATGCACCTTGCAGAAGCCACAACCACCACTTTACTAGACCAGCATAATCCCTAACTGCATTCTCAGTATTTCGCCTTATACCCACATATAAAAGTAGTCCTCACCCCTCATTTTTCTTGGAATTCCTTGGAAATTTCCTCTTTGCAACAGAGACCGTTACAAAAAAAAAAAATCAAAACAAGAGTTGTGGAACCCAGTCCCAACTGATATATCCATGAGGCAAATTATGTACCTAAGGCTCAGAGATCTCTATGGAAGATGGAGTGGACTGTAAGAGCCAGAACCTGGAGTTTGCTGTGAGATTGTGTCTCCAAGGAATGGCAGAAGCTACACCCATAAAGTCACTCCAACAAGAATGACTAAATGTGGCCTGAACAAGCACAGTAACAATAGACATGCTAATGTGGATGGGGCGGCATAGTGCAGGAGGCTTCAATCCTGAACGAAGGAGTACAGGCAACTAAGGAATATTGAGAGTGGGAAAACAGTCTTCCCAGGGTATCCTGGGTATCAGTACAATGGTATCCAATACCAAATGATCAGCCCTGAAAATATGTGCACACAACTAACATACAAACTAAGCAAGTTCTCTTTAGGAACACACACAGAGGCGGGGGTATAACAACTAATGGAAAAAGAGGCTATGAATTTGGAGGAGAGCAAAGAGGAGTAAATGGTAGGGTTTAGAGTGAGGAAGGGAAAGGGGGAAATTATGTTATTATAATCTCAAGAATTTTTTTCATTGAGCTGCTGCCACTTTCCATGGGCTCAGCCCCAGGATACCAAGAGTCCCTATCTCAAGTTGCATCGTGAATAGAGGCTCATGGTATTCCATCTCTGGGATAAGCTCTGTCTAGAAGAGGCACCAAATAGAAAGAAACAATAAAAGAATGAGCCTGCCTCATTTTCAAAATCATAAGCTCAATTCACTGTGATGTACAAAAGTGTAAAGATCTATAGCCTGCATTGTGTAAGTCAGCAATTTAAATAAAATCTTCATGTCTTCTTCAAGGGAGACACCAAGTCTTGATTTTCTTTCACATAGATATTCTATTTTTTTCTTTTCCTTTCTGCTAGTTTTATTGATAAAACCAAGCATCTTTCTTTACTTTCACATCTTCTCATTTAATTAGGCTAGAAGCAGGGTGTGAAATTTTACTGGGTATTAACTAATCTGGTATGTTGTCTTAAACAAAATGTTTTTTCACAACTCATCCATGACCTATTTTAAAATATAGACCTACTTTCCAGTGTCATGTAAACAGATCTGACTAGGAGTCAGAGGACATGTCTTCTACCCAATAAAGGCCACTAAATCTTTGCACACAAATAACGAGGGAAATGATGGCATCACCAACAGAAACTGGGAACTGGCAGCATGATCATTGTGTTCAAGGAAACACTAATTTTGATTTTAGAAAAACTGAATTTGAGGGAATGGTAGAACATGGGATGAGAAGTTAGAGGTGCAACTGCCATATGTAGAAAGTGTTGAACAAATCCTAATTGGTCTTAATAAAAACCCCGAGCCAGATATCAGGGTGAAAGCTGAAAGATCAGAGAAGCAGAGCAAGCCACAGCCACCACCTCTTACCTCACCAACTCCTCAGCCTGGAAGAGCGCAAGTTCCTGTCTCCCCTCCCGCCCCTGCCTTATATTCCTTTCCCTGCCCAACCATATCACTTCCTGTCTCAACCTTCCTAGTACTTGGATTAAAGATGTGTGCCACCACTGCCTGGCTCTGTTTCTCTTTTATACTGAATTAATCTCATGTCGCCTTGAATTCACAGAAATCCAGACAGATCTCTGCCTCTGCCTCCTGAGTGCTAAGTTAAAGGTGTGTGCCACCACTGCCTGACCTCTATGTTTAACTCTGTGGCTGGCTCTATCTTCTGATCTTCAGGCAAGCTTTATTTCTTGATTACAAACAAAATATCTCCACAGAAAGGGAAAGGTTGTAAATCAACTTTTAGGACTCATTAAGTATTAACTTCTTAATTATTAAAAGATTATTTTGTCTGGGTGTGTGTGGCAGTCTGCACCTGCCATCTCATGTTCTCTGGAGGCTGAGGCAGGAAGATTGCAAGTTCAGGGACTTTTTGGATTATAGAGAGCTTAGGACCAGCTTTAGCAATTTAGTGATACCTTGGCCCAAACTAAAACCTTAAAGTTCTTCCATGTGTCTCAATGGTAGGGTGCATGCCCAGTATGTACATGCAAGCATACACAAGTTCAGTCCTCAATAACACACACACACACACACACACACACACACACACACACACACACACACACACACACCCTTAAATGCATAGATTATTTCATGATACATTCTCAAGTTATATATTAGATACATCAGGGCAACTAATGCTTACCAATAAGGCGCACATTAGAAACCTTTTGTAATTTGATTACAGCGTGGGACATCATGTGTTCAAAGAGGTGTCACAGAATAATTGTTCCTGCACCTCTGAGCCTTGGGTTCCTATCTCTGGAACTGTGTGCAGCAATTAAAACTCCTTTTGCTGCTGGTTCAAGTACACATCAGTCGTATATCCTCAGCCGAGGAAGTCCATGTTCATATTCCTATAATCCTCTCTGACTGTGTCTTTCTGTGTTTCACCTTCTCTTACATGCCACTCTTGTCTCCTTATGCTCATGAGATCATTGTACTTCATGGATGGCTGAATTAATTTACATATTTAGTATATATAAAACTTAGAGACACTCCTGGACACAAAATCCTGGTATATACAAGACTGGTCACAAATCTTCATTTTTGTTATTCAAAAAGCAACAAAGATGTAACTCAAACTTCAAAACCAATGTGTATTAGAAGATAAGGAAAATATTAATAAATTAACAAGAAGAGAAACCCATAAAAATCATTAGTTCTACATTTGAACTTAATATATCTTCCTTTATATCAGGAAAGGAACAGTTTACTGTGTGTGTATGTATGTATCACATATATAATATAAATATAATAAAATAATTTTGAGTTTTCATATTTTAAAAAACTTAAAATTCCAATCTGTTAAAGTATGCCATTTGTCATAGGATTTTTAATATGTGTTTATCTTTATCATAGGTTTATGATTGTTTTGTCTGCATATATATGTGTAATACATGCAAACCTGGTAACCCCAGAGACCAGAAGAGCATGTTGGTTCCCCTGGAAATAGAGGAAACAGAGTTACACACAGTAGTGAGATGCCTGCTGTGGGTGCTTAGAATGGAATCTGAGCCGGGTGGTGGTGGCCCAGGCCTTTAATCCCAGCACTCGGGAGGTAGAGGCAGGTGGATCTCTGTGAGTTCGAGGCCAGCCTGGGCTACAGAGTGAGTTCCAGGACAGACTCCAAAGCTACACAGAGAAACCCTGTCTCAAAAAAAAAAAAAGAATGGAACCTGGATTCTCTGCTAGAACAGGAAGTTCTCTTAACCCTTAAGCCACCTTGCCAGCCCCTGTCATATGATTTTAAAACAGATTGTGGGAAGTGACAAGATAGCTCAAAGGTTAAGAGCACTCACTACTCTTGCTGAGGACCTAGGTTTAGTTCCCAGAAACTACATCAGGTATTTCACAACCATGTGTAACTCCAGTTCCAGGAGAAACAATGCTCTTGGACCTCTGTGGGGAACTGCATACATGTGGTGTATGTACACATAAATAAAAATAATAAATAAATATTTTAAAGGACACTATGAAACTTTCATTCAATATTCTCACTGAAAAGACCTAGATGTAATGCCCCCCATAAGAAAATATTCATTTTAACTTTTTAAAATAAATGTTCCGGAGTTCAGTGTTTCAAGTTTATTTTTGAAAAACCATAGAATATATATATACATGCATGTGTGTGTGTGTGTGTGTGTGTGTGTGTGTGTGTGTGTGTGTGTGTGTATCAAATGCAATGGTTACTATGTGACTATAATGTGGGTTTCTATATTCTACAATATATAACATTACTAAAGCTAACTTCCCTTATGAAAAGTAAGCTATGTATTAGCTGCTGTTTGCTGCCTCAGGTTCGTAGTTTCTAAACTCTAATATACCAGATGAAAGACTTCCTTTGAGACCTGTAGAGAATCTTCCACAGTGAATCTGGGCAAAAGAACAAGAATTCCAAATTTCCATAAGTATACTAAGTGATTCTAAGATGTGAAGTTTTCACCCATTCCTCTAAGAACTATTCTAGAGAGTTCTGTCAAGATTTATAAACCCTAATGAGTATTGTAGAATTAAAATAATTGTTATGCTAAAGTGACCATGTTAGGCCTTTTCTTTAAGATTCATGAATGTCTTCACAAATACAAATTTTTAAGAAATTATATTGAATAATACAAAGATATATAACACACTAAAAAGAATTGAAATTTGGGGATTCTTGTATTCTAGTAAAAGTTTTGCATCATCTGGGCATGGAGGTGCACATCTTTAATCCCAGAACTCAGGAGACAGAGGCAGGGAGATCCGTGAGTTTGAGGCCAGCTTAGTCTACATAGAGAGATCAAGGACAGCCAGGGCTACATAGAGAAACTCTATCTCAAAAAAACAAAACAAAACAAAAGTATCAATACGTTCACCAAAAAAATAATCTCTTGTGGTGGAGTTCTTAACTCTACTGGTTGATATTAACAATAAATATACTTTGTAAATTCAAACCAAACAGAACAACATCTCCATGCAACCCATCTGAAACTACTTAGTGTTACTTGAGAGCTGAGATGTTTTTCGGAGGTTGGTCCATGGAGGTGGGGACACTGAGTGGAGGGGACAGAAGCAGAGTAAAGGTTCAAGATCTCTCCCTTCCTCCCTATTTCCTTTGCACAGCTCGCCCTCCACAGTGAACGCTGTATGGAAATCCTATAGCATATATATAGGAAGGTAGCCTGGGCCTGCCTCAGTATTAAAAACTGATCTAAAAGGGATAAGCCGTCATCGTAGATGAATATTTGAAAGCCAATTTTAAGAACCCTTGTGTACAAACTAGTTTGTTTGTTTGTTTTTTTTTAATGTCAGGGTAGCTTTGTTTTGAAAAGCAATTGTTCTAGATGGTTTCTCCAAACAAGCAGGACAAAAGTGTTAAAAGCTTATATGTAATTTCACTGTGAGCAAAACGAATCTTATAAAAATCCTTATTGTTTCAATTAAATTTGAGAAAAATATCCCATGAAACTAAATTACCAAGAAAATCAATTACCAATAAACTGACATCATATTTGTATTATAGTGTGCCCTTTAAATAATCAAATGTTCTTCCATAAGCTTTAGCTTATTTCCCCAAAAGAGTTGACATGGCATTTTGTCTCATATTTGGAAGCTATCTTTTGCTGTTAATTTGCATTAAACAAACAACAAAAAGACAAGGAAATCAAAGGCAGTACCCCTATATGGTCCTCCCACACATCTTCAGCTGTGTGAGCAAACAGTTAAAACATGCAAATCCAGTTTGGAGGAAATTCGACATCTCTATTATAGATGAAAGGTAAACAAAGCAGATGAAGGATTAGTGCAATTCCAAATTTAAGATATTGCTCTCAGTGACTTATAATAAAGTGGTGTTGCATACGGTGGCATGTTTTAGATGACATTTCAATTGTACGAGCAATTTGCATTCTATCTGACATTAAATAACGTTCTTGGTATTATGAATTCCAGCAGCATCCCCATCTCCACAGCATAAAGATATGAACTATGAGGCACATCTTAATGAAGGGAGTAAGTTTTCCTGTCAATCTGCAATGTGAGACAAGGCAGTACCTGGGCTAAAACGCCAGCAACATTATTGTGAGTTGCCCACTCCTGGCATAGTACAAATCTTCAGTTAAGGCATTCTTCTTATTAAATAAAGATCTATAACTGAACACATGTATCTGTAATATCACTACAATCCAAAGAAAATTAAAAGACAGATTATGTCCAGGATATTACATGCACCACCACAGAGCACTGCTAGAATCTGGTATGCTCTTGTTGCTAAGATACCTGGCTAATGCCACGGAAACAAGCCCCTCTCACTAATCTAGTACAATCCATGCATGCTTCCACATATTTTGGCAGGAGAAAGTAGGAGTCCACTGACAATGGTTTGGGATATTACTAGCCAGTGTTCCTGAATTTATACATTTTTTATCTCTTTCTGGTAAGCTTCAACAATCTTAGTGAAATAAGAAATGTAACACTCTGTTAATGGCATTTGGTTGCTTTCTGCCATTTAAAACAAGTAAGATTACCATTTATCCTTCTGCATAGTCAATAAAAGTTGTTTAAAAAGGTAATTATTTAAGTGCTTTTGGTTGCAAAATTGTGGGGCTCCCCAAAATGATCCCCCTTAATCTTTGAGATTTCTATTGTTATGTGCACATAAATGACTAACTGCATTTTCTCTCTTTATTGCTTTTTCTCAAGGAGAGTGAGATATGCTGGTTTCCCTGGGTGCACACTGAATAAGAAATCAGGATACTAAAATGAGAAACTTTGATCAGAAATTGCTTACAAATCTCATATGCAGAAAGTTGACTTGTGACAATGTATCCTAAGATTTTTTATTTAACTCATTTAAGAGAAATATACACATATATAAAAGAGAAAATTAGCAATAATACACAAAATTCCGAAATGAAAAATGACTAGTCTGAGGCTTCTCCTTGTGGAAAATACAAATGTGTTTGCTACCTTCAGGAGACTTTTTTTTAGTTGTTATTTTAAAAGTGTGCCTATGCTAAAAACAACTAAGCAATTTTTTCCACTGAAAAACAATCAAGCAAATTTTATGTTTAATGTATCCCTTCTATGCAGTGCAATATGAGCTGCGGACCATCAGCTCCATTGAGCTCAAGTTATGATAACAATAACTTTTGCAGATGTTCATAGCTGTCAAATATTATTCTCTAAAATGTCAGAGAATGTGATAAAAAAAAGTAAACCAGAAAAATTATTCTAAAGCAATTGGTTGAACTCAGGAAGGCGAGGGAAGGTCAAACATTAATCCTTACCCATAAACAGTGAATGAACTATAGAGAAATCATAGCTGCATTGATTTTTTGAAGGAGGAAAAAACTGTGTACTGCATAGGTGGACACACAAGAAAGTGGATGCTTATACATGTACTAGTGACCAAATGCAAAGTGTACATCTCAAAGGTGCTCAAAGGAAAAGCTTCTATTTCTTAAGCAGTGATAACCTTTCTTTGATAATAATAAACCTGTGTTATCAAAATGTGCATCATGCATTCTCTTCTTTTTTTCCAGTCCATGGGTTTCCAAGGTCATCCTGGAGGGTTATTTGACCACGAACTCTGGGGGCTTCCTGTGTTTAGAATTCCATTCTCGCTGTTATGACAATAGCTCATCATGAGGTGCTTTTATTAGTGATAAAAACAAATATCATAACTATTACTTTGTTCCAAGGAAAGCTTGCAGAGGTATACACGTGCTTACTATTTTATTCATATGCTCTCAATATTTGAAAACCCCCGGGACATTGTTGCAATGAAAATTATTTCTAAATGACTGCCTAGGAAAAGTATACAAGGGTGACTGCATTATAAAACGGGAGATTGTTCACAAGAAAGAAGAAATAAATCAATAACAGGTGTGAGTATCTCAGAAAATATTACTTCAACATAAATTGTCCCTGTAAGAAGGACAGAAAAATGTTTTTACAAACCTTTTACTTTTTTCAATTCTCACTGGAATCCCATGTCAGAAGAGAAAATGGCTGTTTGCTTAGAATAAAGTGTCTTAGCCACCTACGTGGGCCTGACGGTAATGGCAAAGCAAGGTGCCGATCAATACCTATCTTCTTCATTCCTGAAGTAATAACTTTCAATAGGAAAATCTATTTACTTTTACTTACCTTTATTTTATTTCATTTTGCTTTAAAGAAGTTCATTCCAGAGGGAGGGTTTACCTTGCAAACAGCGGTTAACAAACTGATGATTTAACTGAGGGCTCCAGGCCAGTGAGCGTGTTACCATTCGCTACACCTGTGTGGTAATGCTAAGAAAGGTATTTCTCGGGACTGGAAGTTTGTTGTTTTAACAACAGCCACTAAATGCCTTTCAAGGCCCACAGCTGCTTTGCATGGCAGGTACAACAGTGAGGTCCGGCAGAAGCAAGGGTCAACATTTACATTCTTACATGAATGGTTTCTTCAGTCTTTTACATGCTGCTTTCTGAAGGCATATGAGATACTGTAAGGTATAATAAGCAAAATACCACTGCATGGGGCCTTTAAAAGGAAATTGCAAACTCTCAGAAACATAGAGTTTCACAGATTGTATAAAAGCCAAAGCTGGGAAGGACTACGTGTTCTCTGCCCGCGTACCAAAGCCAAAAGAGTGTCCAATGAAAATTATCACTGAATTATTATTATCGGACTTTATTTTAAATTATGCTTCAAAATGAAGCACATATGAGATTATAAACACTAAAACAAAATCTTTTCCAGCTCCTGGAGGTTTTTCTATTTTCTTGCTTCTTCTAATCTCTCCATTACTTTCTGTCCTAGGATTTTCAAGTTTATTTTTTTCTATTGATCTAGACTTGACTTGACCCTGTGGCTTCTTGTTTCCTAAACATATTTGCTTGTTGTTTTTTTCAGACTTTTTTAATTGTTTGACAGGTTTTTTTTTTTTCACAAACTCTCATTCCCCTCTCTCATAGCCCTATAGATAATCTTTTTCCAAGGAGAAGAAAATTGTGATTTAAAATATCTGATACTCAAAAACATTCTACATCAGTTCTTGTCAGTGACTCTAGTCAATGATTATTAGCTAAATTTTTATTTTGAAACTGTAATTAAGAGCTACTGAATTGTGATGTACATAAAATTATAGTGGTCATAATTAATGTGATAAAATAGTTTATCAAAATAACTTTTCAATTTTTCTACATCAAAAAGAATTTTGAATTTACACACATAAAGTAATTTTAGACTACAAATATTAGAGAGCCATTTTATTCTAGAAAGATTGTTCAAAATATTGGTATTAATATCAGTAATTTAAAGTTTTAAAACAACAAGAATGAACTAAATAGCAATCTGAGACCACTAATTCTCATTGTGATTTTTTTAAGTTAAGAATTGGTAATTAATTTTAAATGAAAGGGAGTAATAAAACTCTATTTCTGAATTCTGGTTCATGCATAAATCTCAGAACACTCACTGTGTGTATTTGTTACTAAGAAAGGAGATCACTGGAATTAAACCCCTGCTTAAATTAACTGCAAGATGGGAAATAAATTAGAAGCAGTGCTCTCCTTAGAATTTATATGAAAACATATATTAATGTAGACGTAATATAGCAAGAGAATTAATTGCAAACAGAGTAAAATATACACAGCGATGAGCCTATATTAGACTTCCGTCACTCGCATCCATGCATCCGTTAATAAGATGATGTCAACGATGAAGACACACATACTTTCCTTGTGTGGGTCAGCCTCGGACATGGAGGACCACGTTGTATAGGAAAGTGGTTAACGGCTTTCCTTTGACCAACTTTGCTGTGTATGTTCCTATGTGTGTGCACATGTTCCAGAAAACAATACACAAGAACGCTGTGTGTATTGTGAAAATACTCAGATACTCTCCCTAAGTAAGACCCCAAGAAATCCAAAGAAAGGTTATTGACAATTTTATAATAACAAAAAAAATGTTTCTCTTGTTAAAAGGCACCAGGAGATTATGGAAAATATTCAGGGTCTTAAAGGTTTTAGAAACCTTCTGTTGGTGTTGATCTCAGCAACGATAATTGTTATTCATTGGCTTGTACCTGCGGTGTACTTTGTTGTAGAATTCCATCTACTCTTTCATGTTCGATAGCTTGTGATTAAACTACATAGACTATCATCCTCAGAAACAATCATGCTGTTAGGAAAAACGCAATAAATAATAAACATTTCACCTTAGGCATGCGTTTTAAAGAAATCACTGTATAAGACTGAACCTACTACAGACAAGAATAGGTGTTATTTTAAAATGCAGACATCTTTCTTAAAATAGGGAAAATTCACAAAATGTAAGACAAAAATAAGTTTAAACCTCAGACTTAGATTAGGGCAAACAATGTTGCTTCTCCCCTCCAGCTATGATCCTTAGCATCCCAATTCAAAACACGGTACGTTGTCAGTGTTCTCTGCATTTTTACTGAATAAGCCAAAAAAAAAAAAAAAAAAAAGAGCCAACTTACAATTTATAATATTTTTTTGTAATAGTTACAAGGCCTTAAAAAATGCATTCCTCTTACTGTGCCTCATAAAATCAGTTATTAAAACCTTGAATACTGTCATGATTAAGGAAAAATAACTGTGTTCTAATACGTCACACGGGTGGCACTTTGGGCTAATTGTAATTCCTTCCTGAATAGGACTGCAGATCCACAGAGATAAGCAGTATCCTAGACTGGGAAGGAAAGAAGAAAGGGACAAACAGGACAGAGCAGAGGCCACCAGAACGGCGCATAGTCACCATGTGCCCATCCACAAAGTCTCACTTTTGTTTAGAGAAAATAACACCAAAATGTTCTCAGCAAGGAATTCTTTGGAAAACTAAAGGTTGTCAAATTTTTCTAAATGATGCCAAACAAAGATATTTTAAGATAGCCATTAAATGTTAACAGTGATGGCTAGGAGGGTGGAGAGTGGGAGACATGGAGAGAGAGATCTAGTAAAGAAGTGTTATTATGCTTTATGAATATTTAAGAGCATCTAGCAAACTAAAATGACTATAAAGGCATGGAACTCTTAGAAGGAGTTCAGTTAATCATTTCCTACATATTTATTTCTTAAATATATGTTTACATGCACTTGTGTGTGTATGTCAAAACTATATAACTATCTAGAAAGATTTGTGTAAATTACACACAAATAATAATAATATTCTTACTCTACTGGATTACTATAGTAATTTCTTTTCCAATTCTTTATTTCCTTAGGTTTTAAGGAGAGATGGTAAGAATTAGGTCCCAACAGCAGTCATGGTCATGATTGAGTGTTCTGGGCCTTGATCTGAGAAATTAAATCCCAGACAGTTGTAGTAATCAGAATACATGACAACCATGATGCAATTAGTTGTTTTTTGTTTTGTTTTGTTTTGTTTTTTTAACAGGCCAGATTAATCTCCTTTCTATTTTGGAGGCCTTCAGACTTTACTCCTTTCAAACCTGGACCCAAATAAATGGAGTTGGTTTATATACATTCTCTGTGCTTGCACAATAGCTGATAGATAACTGGTTTGGCACTGTGAAGTGAAAGACTTTCAGCAATGGAGCTGCTAATCTTTGTGGAGTGGTTGGACACATGCCTTTTTTTTTTTAAATCTCACATGACTTAGCAGTGGAAAAGGCCTAAATATCATATGCATTGATGTCTGTCCAAATCACAAATTTCTATCATTTGTGCTTAGGAGTGGTCTAGACATATTTATAAAAAGACTGTATAAGCTTTGTGCATGTGTTTGTGCATGTACATGCGTGTGTGTGAAGACTGAGTGTATGAATTTTAAAAATTCACTTCACCTGTATCTATGACTTAAATAAAACTATGCAGCTCTAACTCATAGCGATAGAAAGAGATCATTTCAGACTAGTGAAACAGTCAGCAAATGATGGGGTGAACAGTACCAGGCAGGCTACATTAGTCTTCCCACTCACATGCGGGAGCTTGAAAAAAAAAATGCTGGTGGACACAGGCCTTTCTTCGAAGAGGTTTCACACATGCATTTTTAATCAGGATTATATTTCACAGAGATCTGTCACCGCTCACAAGTGCAGCCATCCGTTCCTTCTTGAAATGTATCAGCTCTAGGCCTCAACCCTGAACTAGTTTTTCTTTGTACCACTCTGGACACAGGGTGCTGCTTTTCTTACAGGGAAAAAAAAATAATCCCTTAGAATTTCATAGGACCCTCATGCCCACTGTTTTTATTTCAAACATACAACAGTTTTTATCTGGAAACTTCTTCCATGTCACCCTGTCTACCTAGTTACCAGTCTAGACATTTGACTTTAATATATTTGCTTATTCTAAATTTGATAATTTACATAAATTTTGGGTTGCATTTAATCCTACACTTTTCTCCAATTCCTAATCAATTGTATCACTAATCTACTCTGTCCAACAGTAATTGATACTATATAATGAGCCAAATACAATGAAAAATTGTCTTGTGGCTATCTTTTACTAATACACTCCAAATATGGAGTATATAATGTAGCCATACTGTAAAAATATGCTTTTACCTATACACATAGAAAAATGTCCTATATAAATGTGTAAATGTAAATAAATAACTAAAATGTGTTTGTATCTGTGTGTCTTCAATTAACCAAAGGGATGTAGGCTTCAAGAGAGAAGAGGAAAGGTTATGGACTCTGATGAAACTAATGTTTCCTTAGATGGTATATGTTGTTCATTACATAATCTATTTTAGAATAACTATATTCGAAACTTTTAGGGTTATTTATAACAACAAAAATTCATTCTCAAGTGTTCAACTCAATTTAAAACCAGATTTTTAAGTTTGTATGTGACACATCGGATATCTAACAAATGCCAAATCTTATGAAAACAACCAAAAATATGTCACACATACAGTTATATCTAACATTGGTTATAAAATATACTTCAAAAAGAGTGTTTCAAAGAAAATGTTTCAGTTATAAAAATTAAAATAAACTCTAAAATCTGTAAGAATGAAAACCAGTGAAGTCACTTCAGATCTGTAAGTGGGGACTATTGCATAACTGCACATTCCACAGAAATACCCCGACCCCAGTAGTAACAGGAACAGTCTCTTGAAGTAACTATATCTATACGCTGTCAAGCAACTGGTCATAAAAGAACTGAATAAAAGGCCATTTGAAATTCGATAGTGCTGAAAATACCACAGCTGATTTTTTATATTGTCTGACAGTTTAGAACAAAGAATTTCAGACAGAGGTTTTAGACCCTCCCTGTGATATCTGACTTCCCCAAAGTTTATGCAGAAGATTAGCAAACGTGAAAGGCCTCAAAATAAAAGTCAATATACTAAGCCATTGGGTGCTTGACTCTCGGTTCCATTGTGTTCGAGAGATTACTTCATTTCTCTCCATCCTCATCACGAACCTTGCATCTTAACATCTGCCAAAGCGTTTAGAGAACTGGAGCTCATATCTGAAAATCTGGCATGGACGAGACAGCCTGGGTTATTATACAACCTCTTTTTCAGAAACATTACATTTTTCATGTTCACATTGCCTTTCATTTTACCACTGTGAGAAAGTTTGGACAATAAACTTCAAAACTCTATTGTACCTAATTAGAACACAAAAAAGCAGTGACTTGAATTTTTTAAAAGCTTTAAAGACAAAATGGTCTTTGAGATCCAGTGTCGTCTAGTTTAAGTACAAGGGGAAAGAGGAGGTTAAAGGAATCATACTTTTTCCCCAATGCCTTAGCATTTAGTTAACAAGGAACCCACAGCTTTAAGGTTGCTTAGCCCACAGCCTCAAACAGCACATTTATATTCGCCAAATCCTCTCATGTTTCCAAAGGAGAACTGTACAGGATATTAATTTAAAATATTTTTCTCTATTTAGGAAAATCTTTTTGTGTCATTTCTTTAAAAATCATTTTACAAATTGCTTTTCTTCCCCAAATACAAATGTTTAAGATACAAAATACAAACTGACAGTCGTGAAATGAGGACTTTGAAACGTGACACTAAAAACTGTGGCGTCAGCAACAATGATCAATTATAGTTTTACATTCTCCTCCAATAGTTTATAGTGCTATAAGCTAATAACTCTCATATTTATATTTTAATAGTGTTAGTCTAATCTTCCTAGATCCTATTGAAATCTAGGAGTCATTCATTTCTGTATATTTATTGTCAGTGCTTTGTTTCAAGTGTATGAAACAATTTTTGAAATGAATGCTAAGCATGGTCAATTTATCATATGCATATTTTACTGGTATAAGGAAAGCAATAAGCAAAAGATATGAATAAATCTGTATTTGAATCTTTTACAATATGGTGCACAAAATCTCAGATCCACATTTCTCCAGCCTAGAAATGGGCCTCTCCTCTCTCTCCTGTGAAAGTGACACAGCTATGTTATAATCTGTGTTTCTGGGGAACCGGCCCCACACCTAACAAATTCTTATCTCATGAGGGTGGGATCACAGTCTCTGTCAGAGCTCTCTGTGTTTTCATTCTTTTCATTGTGTGAAGTGGCATCAGAAAATGTCGTAATGTTTCTTCATCTTTCTATCCACTGTCTTCCTTTGATAGAATGTAAGATCCTTAAAGATGGCAACCTTTTCATCATTATTTACACAACAATTCCATACTTAACAGCAAATTTGCTTCAGTATTTGCTGCTGATTTAATTACACACATAAAGCTATGCTTCGAGGGAGCTGGGAAGATGCTCAGTTAGTGAAATGATGGTTGTGCAAATTTCAGGACCAGAGTTCAGATCCTCAGCAGCCCTGTAAGGAAATCAAGAGTGGTGGTGTTCACCTGGAATTGTAGAGTTTGTGAGACAGAGATAGGATGATGACTGGCATTCCTTGACCAGCCAGCCTAGCCAAATCATGAAGGTTCATTAAGAGATTCTGTCTCAAAACAAATAAATATAAAGTGGAGAGTGACTTAGGAAGAAGCCCAACATCCACTTGTGGGTTCTATATAGGCACACCAAAAAGTTACATGTTCAAATAAATGCATGAGAATGGAGAATCCTGCTGCTTTCCCTCAGAAATGTCTGTTTCATATGCAATACATCTGTCACACATGGGTGACCTGGCCATTTCATTCAATGCAAATGACTTGGTCAAATGAGTTCATGCTTCCATGCTCATAAGAACTTTCCATTGACAAAGAGTTTTTACATTGGCTTCCTGACCTTTTGCCATCACCAGGTGTATAGGGTCATCATCCTTTCTATACATGTAAGACAAAAATGATGCTAGTGCTCATATCAAAGCCCAAGTGATTCATTGACTTGAAAGCCCTTTTCATCTGGTTTCCCCCTTTGTTTCTGCAACTGTCCATCCTTCTGTCACATCATGATTCTTTCCCTATTTTATTGGATCATTCCTACCAGCAAGCAAACCTTCTGTACTATTGCTCAACTAAAAACAAAGACTCTTTTGAGCCTTCGTGGAGCTGTGGCTACCACCTCTCTCTGCTGCTGCTCTACAGAAAAACTATACTATGAGATCCTCAGTGTATGCGCTCTTTACCATCTCTCTTTTAAACTCACTCCAGTCAAGCTTTCAGCCTTATCACCCATAGAAACTTGTTCATGGAGGTCCCCAAGATGACCACCATTATCATTGAATCTAACAGCATCCAGATTTCAGTCTAACTTTTGCCTTAGCAGCATTTTAACACTAATCCTTTCTAAGCCATCTTCTCAGTCCTGAGTGGTGATACACAACTATAATCCTAGCACTTTGGAGGAAACATCAGAGTATCATGAGATGGAAGCCAGCCTGACCTACATAACAAAGTCAGGATCATCCTAGGCTACATAGTTAGATCTTGTCTCTAAAGAAAGAAAAGAGTAAGGAGGTAGAAAGAAAGAGTAAGGGAAGAACATTTCTCTTCTTAAGCTGTCAGTGTATCACTAGAAATATTTTCTCAGCTCCCATTGCCAAAAAAGCAATGCTACTGCAACCTTTCCATTCTCTAACTGCTGGAGCCAGGCTCAGTTCTTTGACTTCTCCCCTCTCAGTCTCCTGTGCAATCTTAGCTTTTAACAGCAGCTATCCCATATTTACTTCTCCGGCCCTATATTTCCCTGAACTTTTGAACCACAGGTCTCAAGTTGAAATGTCTAATAAGCATCTCAATCTTAAAGCCACCAAAGTTAAACAGATCCTACCAGGGTTGCTCTCCTCTGCACCACTGTCAATGACACCAGGTTTCTGCTAGTTACCCTGGAAAACAAACAAACAATGCAGCCACCCAACCCGGGAAACATCTTTGACTCCCTTCCTCTCTGCATAGCTTGTGCCTAAGCCATGAGCTAATTCCCAACTTTGTCTTCACATCACAACCAGAATTCAGTCATCACCTCTCCAAACATCACCTCTCAACATACTCTCTCTTGCCAGGATTGCAACTCTCTGACCTGGCCTCTAGTCTCCAGTCTCATTTCCCTGTGGGCTAATCCATATTCAAGGCTGAAGTAAAACTATGGTGTAGTTGGTTGTTTTTGCTCTTTTGGGGGGCCCACCCCCCAGCTCCCAAATAAATCACACATGGAGGCTTATTCTTAATTATAAATGCCCCGCCTTAGTTTGTTTTTGCCAGCTTTTCTTAACTTTAAATTATCCCCATCTACCTTTTGCCTCTGAGCTTTTTCCTTTTCTTACTTCTTTATATCTTACTTTCACTCTTACTCCACAGCTGGCTGTGTGGCTGGCTGGCTGGCCGGCCCCTGGTATCCTCCTCTGCTTGTTCTCTTGATCTTTCTTCTTTGTCTTGCTTCCCTTCTCCCTGATTTTTCCTTCTATTCATTCTCTCTGCCTGCCAACCCCACCTATGCTTTCTCCTACATAGCTATTGGCCATTCAGCTCTTTATTAGACCATTTGGTGTTTCAGACAGACAAAGTAACACAGCTTCACTGAGCTCAACAAATACAACATAAAAATGCAATACATCCTTGCATCATCAAACAAATGTAACACATCTTAAAATAATATTCTACACTATGTTATCTGCCAAATAGAGCCATCTGATGGTTTTTCCACCACAGTTCAATAAATCTTAAAAACCCAGAGTCCTGTGTCATCTGCCGCACACCATCGCTCTCTTCATGTTACCACCTATCCTACTCTCCATCTCTCTTCTGGCCTCTACTCATCTTCAAGCTTGCCAATCACACTCTTGCCTCGATGTTCACATCATTATTGCCTCTGTGTAGAACACTCTACAGATATTCTTTGTGCATGCTCTCTCTATCCAGACTAACTTACCCCATAGTCATTAACTGCTTACTTTGTGAGACAAGGCTGTAAACTTCATGACGGAAATATTGTTTTTGCCTTCACACTGGTATGTTTCTGTCAGTGAACACCATATCCAACAGAGTGTGGTCTCTATATGGTGGAAGGAAGGGAGAAAGGAAGGAAAGAAGCAAGGAAGAGAGGGAGAGAGGGAGAGAAAAGAGGGGAAAAGAAGGAGAGAGGGCGGAAATAGAATAAGAAAAGAATTTGAATAATATGGAAGCTATTTTTCCCATCTATGTAGTTATACATGTAATTCTAATACCCCAAGCATAAGCACTATTGCCAATAAGTTAGATGGCCAGAAGACAACTGGAATAGCATATTTTCTCCACTCTACATCAGTATTCTCTCTTGATGCCCCCACCTTATGACAAATATATTTTCAGTGTGTATCAGTAGTTTTCCATGAACATTTAAGCTACAAACAATATCCACTGTGGAAATTAAGACTCACTCCAGATTTGTGAAGTTTTAAGTGTACTTAATATAATAAGATCCAGTTCCCTTACACACACACACACACACACACACACACACACACACACACAGAGAGAGAGAGAGAGAGAGAGAGAGAGAGAGAGAGAGAGAGAGAGAGAGATGCATGCACAGCAGGGTTCACAGAAGAGTGACTGTAGCTGTGGCTTTTTGCATCCTTGCCTTCTCTTCTTTCCATTTCTGGATACTCCAGGCCTGGGGCTTAACTCATTCGGCCACTTCTGCCATGCAATGCTGCCTGTTTCAAGAAGTCACTTCTGCCAGCTTCTTTAGAAAAACGCCTTCAGATTTTCTTTTCAAGGACATTTGCATTGAATTCTCATAGTTCAGAAGTGCAAAGAAATGATTGTGACATGAAAAACCTAAAGTCCAAGGTGATGACTTAAACCTGAGACTCTTGGAGAGCACTGATCAACTAAGGAAAAGAAATAACAGCACTCTGGATATATTGGCAGATGAAGTTATCAAGTTATCAGCAGGCCACTGACTCCACCAAAGTATACAGCAAATGGTGAGGGAATTGACCTCAGGTTTTTAAACGATGTCTGCATATTCTACCTTGGGTCATCTCCAGCCAAATTTAGTTTATAAAGGCTTTTCTCCCCTGTGAACAGCTCAGCCCAGATAAATGTGTTATTATATATTGTATCCCCAAATTTTTTTGTTTGTGTCCCTAATTTTTCTGGCCTATATTGCAATCTTTTCTGAACCTTCTTTTGTAATTAAAAAGTATACAACAGAGATACAGTATCACTACTCAATTCAATTTTCTACAGAATCTCTAGAACCATAGATAGCTTTCATGCAAGCAAATGCATGCAGAGATGTGTGTGTGTGTGTGTGTGTGTGTGTGTGTGTGTGTGTGTTCATTCATTTATACAATGAATGAAGATTATGCTCCTGCCTTATTCATAGGCCAGTTACCATTATTATAGGCTACAAGGCTCTGGAAAGCAATCAGAAACAACCGACACACTGTGAGATTGATACTCTAGCTGGGCGGTGGTGGCACATGCCTTTAATCCCAGCACTCAAGAGGAAGAGGCAGGCAGACCTCTGTGAGTTCGAGTCCAGCCTGGTCTACAGAGCAAGATCCAGGACAGGCACCAAAACTACACAGAGAAACCCTGTCTCAAAAAACCAAAAAAAAAAAAAAAAAAAAAAAAAGTGTGAGATAGTGAGATACTCTAGTAATTTAAACAAACAGCTAATTAAATGGGATGACAAGGTCTCAAGTAAGTAGTTCTGCTGTAATGAGTGAGAGCACCAATGTAATGGAACAGAAATGGAGGTGGCTAGCAGGATTAGTGGATAAGCTACAGCCATCAAAGTGAAGAAAGAAAAGAGTAAGGAGAAGAAAGTGTATTCCAGAAGGCCTGGGTGAGAGAAGGAGCCAGGATCACACAAAGGACTGAAATGAGTGGAGTGTCGGGGCAGGAGCAAAGTGACATATAAGAAGGGCCACATTTGCCACGTTAACAAGAAAGAAGTATTTCAGAACATAGGAAATGTCCCTGAGAAATGATAGAAAAGAATCCATACTGGATTTAACTAAAAAAGATGGTCCATGGCTGGATAAACAATTTTGATAATGTGTTGGCCTTGAAATCAAGTTAGGGTGAGTTTGGGAGACCAGGTAAGAATGAGGAAGTGAAGCAAGGCTATAGATGATGTTTTTATTGTTGTAGCATTAAGGAGAAGGCGGGTTGATAAATTGGACTCTAAAGAGGAATGTGAGGCTGGGGCATGCTTGAATCTGTGGGGAAAGAGCCAATAAGAAGAGATTGGTATTCTGGGACATAGAGATGATCAGCAAATCAAAATCACTCAGAGGATGTGAACAATGAGATTGGAGAGCTGATGGGGCAAAGATGGTGTTTAGTTAGGCTCTCTTCTTCCAGATTAACAAGAGACAGCAAGGAAAGAGGGCATGGATGCACATAAATGTGTATTTTGGCTAGTAGGAAGTTGCAAAAAATATTTATTACATAATCGCCACTTTAATCTCCTCACTTTCACTCTTCAGGGAGAGGCTGTATTCTTTTCCAAGACTGGTCCTGGGTACAGCTTGAACATTCTATGAATCCCCATTTAAGCTATAAAGAATTAGCAGGATCCATGGCTCTAGAAGGAGACCAAGGCAAAGTAATAGAACCCAAAGGCTTCTGCACTGATCCCAGCTTCCCACCATCCAGAGAGGCCTCAAATGTCTTTTATTAAGATGCATAGTGTGCTTAAGTCCTAGCTAAGGTGATATTACTCTTCAATTTTTCCTAGATGGGAATTAACAAGAATTTAAGTGTCTGTGTTAAATATGCAGTTTACTTCTGTGGTCAAGTGGAAGGCTGTGAAAACAGTGTAAGAATATCTGCCTGGGTGCAGCCCAGTTTCTCAGTCCATTACTTTCTGAAGCACAAGGGTCAACTAGAGAACCCGTTAACGTAAGTGTTTCTGGACCCCACACCCAGACCTCCTGATTGAAGCAGATCTGGGAAAGAGTCCAGAAATTTTAACTTTCCCCCTCTATCTCAAGTGATTGAGAAGCAGACGTTTTGCTCTTGAACAATCTGGTAACCCGGAATAGAAAAGGAGAGAAGAGGCCAGGCCACCTCATCTCACCGCTTGGCCTCCTGTCTCTAGGGTAGGCTCAGTTCTGATGTAAGGAAGAATTAGCAGAGAGGAGGGAAGCCGACCTAAGTGACAGGATCAACAGATTAATAGTCAGCATTTTAAGAAAAAAATAGAAACTAGGACAGACTAGCTCTAGGGAGATGAGTGAATAAACCCTTGCTGTACAGGCATGAGAACATGAGTGTGGATCTTTAACACTTATGTAAAAAGCTGGGAATGGCTATGCACACAAGCATGGAAACGTAGAGACAGAAGGATCCTGGAAGCACACTGGTCAGCTAGTCTTACCAATGTGTGAGCTCCAGATTCAATGAGAGATGCTGTCTTAAAATACAAGGGATTGAACAATGAAGGAAGCTATCCATCAGCAATGTCTGGCCTCTTGCACCCGAGAGTGCATAAACCCACTTAAATGTATACACCACACATATACAATGGATAGGTAAAGAATAAAAACTAACCCACAGGAATATTTTCTTTTTAGTGTATAGTTCTTTGTTTTCCTCATACATGCTGTCATCTCCACCTATGAAATTAGTTTCACATGAGAATGGGGCCCATATTAATCCATCAAGATGCTCCCTCATTGGCTCCAGTAATGAGAATGATGAAGTATGCAGAAAATGTGGGTGGGGTGAGCCTTGGGTGAGCAGAGACAAATAGTTGCTCCCAAAATCTGCACTTGAGCTCAGCGTCAATTTCCTCACTTCATATTTCTTCCATATCCAACTCTCCTTAGTCTACAAATATGCTCAAATACATTTACCCTGAAAACATTTTCCCTAACTGTTCTTTCAAAGGCTTGAGTTTTGTAAAGGAAGCTACTTAACAACATGCTGTGAGCTAACCACCTTTGTGACTTCACATCTCATCTTTCCCGTGGTCTAGTATTTCCCAAATGTGATTTGCCTCATACTATTCTGAGATGCTTATTATACATGATGGTGCCTATTCCTCATACCAGGCCTACCAAATCAGAAGTTTTTACTTTGGCAAACTTCCCAGCTCACTTACAGAAGCTAAATCTAAGAATAGCTGTTAGGATCTTTTATAGTCTAAAATGGTAAAGAAACCCCTCTTTTCAGGCTCATTGATGACCTTTGAACAACCAAATCCCTTAACTACTTCTCATGCCTAGTTTGGTCAGACAAATCTCTGTTCTTTTAGCTTCCAAGATATTTCTGTTTCTAAGTTTATTGAGTATTTTCTCCTTAAACATTTGCATTCTTTTTCATTTTCCTCCCTAGGTAGCTCTCCTGGGTGATGTTCTCCACTTTAAAATTTCTTCCTCCAGCAACTGTCTGTTTCTGACCCTGGGAATCTGATATCCCAGTTGTTGATAACACTTTTGCCTACCCTAATATTCTTTGGAAGCCAAAGTCACCATGGTAGCAATGAGCCAGTGTCTCACTGTGGCCTCAGGAAGCAGCCTTGTGCCTACTTCTCCCATGAAGATATCCCATTGCTCCTTGCTATGCACAAACATACTTTAAATGCCTGCAAGCCAGATTGTCTCTCAAAGAGAGAGAAAAAGTACCCAAGACACCTTGACTCTTAAGATTTGTAACCTGCATAAAGCCTTTTAGCCTTGAATGTGGCTGACTCTAGAAATCATTTTGATCAACAGAATGAGGCAAAAATTACATATTAATATTGAAAGTATGATTTTGTTGTTTGCTTGGCCCATTCCTTGTAGACCAAGCAGCTGTGCTAGAAGGAAGAAGCACCCCTGTGTCTGGGCCTCCTTAGCAAGCACTTCAGCCCATGCTCTCACAATTTCAAAGCAGAATATTGACTGCCTTTTGCCTTTGTGAAATTCAGAATGCAAAGGTCCACCTAAAATTACCCAAGAAGAATAGTCATCCCTTCTAATACCCTTTCGAGACCAACGTTGTGCCTCATAGCTACAGTTCCAGCACTTACTCAGAGGTCGAGGAAAGACAATTTCCGTGAATTAGAAACAAGCCTTGACTATACAGTGAGTTCCATGCTATCCGAGGCTACAAGGTTAGACTCAACAAAGATACAAGTATAAATAACACACACACACACACACACACACACACACACACACACACACACACACACACGAGACCTCAAACAAGAATTGATTCTAACCCATTGCTTTCAAATAGTAACTTAAGACCCAGGATAGCTAAGCATTGTCTGACAGTCCTTCATTCACTCACTCCAAACTTACATAATATCCAGAGCTTCAAGTAGGCCATGAAGAATAAAAGAAATAAGATGCAGTCATTGTCTTGTAAAGGGTCAGAATTAGAATAAAATTAATGCCGCACAGGTGATTTTGAGCTAACACAAGGAAGGGTTTGTTATTCTCTTACTAGACCAGCATGAAGTAAGTTACTTCAACCTTCCAGTTGGGGTCAATTTTCCTATTAATTAAGACAAAATCATTTTTTTAATGCTATAAACTCAAGGCATATGGTTGAGACTTGGTTTTTACCATCGAAAAACTTATAGCTAATATCTCCATGAGAATTTAGTAGTTATTGATATGTCTCAAATCCTGTGCCACATAGAAAGGAAACTCAGTGTGTATAAGTATTATTAGCAATGAAATGGGATTAATTTTAATGGGTTAGTATCATGAAGGGCTAAGGGGTTAATCTTTGACCAATAAAATAAACTCACAAGGTTTAGCTAATTGTAGTACTACTCTAAATTACCGCCCTCAGAATGATTAGCAGCATACTACCAACAGGCTGCTCTCATAGACTGAGTATAGTGGCTGATACCTTTAATCCCAGTACTCATGACACAGAGGTAGGTGGATCTCTATGAGTTCAAGGCCAGATTCAGTTAGATAGTGAGTTCCAGGACATTCAGGGCTATGTAGAGAAATTCCATCTCAAAAGAAAAAGAAAAAAGCTAACAAGATGTTCTTTTTCTCTAGCAAGAACTTATTCAATTGAAAGACTCTTGCCTTGGCTAATACTATTAGGATCTTGCAAACCAACATTCTGCCCAGGCAGAAACAGAATTGAGAGCATTTATTAAGTTGTTAATTGTTTCTCTGCATTTTAAAACCACTGGTCTGATGGAAGTTAAACTCTCTATACCTCATCTATGAAGAAGCAACAAAATATTTACATTACAGATCACTGCAATAATTTCTGTATATATACAAAGTTACCAAATATAGCAATAACAAAAGGATTGTGTTATAAATTTTTGAAGAAAGATTTGGTTTCACTAGATAGCTCTGGCTGGCCTGGATCTCACAGAGATCTCCCTGCTTCTTCCTCGGCCTCTTGGGTGCTGGGTGCTGGGATTAAAGGTGTGCTGCACCACGATGCCCAGCCAAAACATTCTTGTGCATTAAAGAATGTATTGAGAAAGAAATACTGAAATATTTGTGATAAATCCTTTGGTGATACATCAGAAGGATAAAACCAAGAATCTTGTTAGAATTATTTCTTTACTAGGGTGGCAGAAAGGTAACATCCATTCTAAATTAGTAAGTCAAACTACACTTTCTCCTTTTTGGAATATGTGGATCTTGCTCATTTAAAACATGGGCCAGGCAATTTCAAATGGCTCCTTGTAAGCTAGAAATTATAAGAAATCATTATCTCAAGTTTAAATAGCCAAAGGATACAAAAAGATTCTTTTCCATTCCTGTCATATAAGAACAAGTAGCTAAAAAATTAAACCTAGACTCAAGTCAACACCTGCTTTAAGTCAACAAGCAGGGAACAGGAGTGTGTTCTTAACCAATAAAGCACAGACCACCCCTTCCTCTGTAGATGCATGAGATACCTTTCCCTGCAGAGAGGGGATATATTTTTCTTCTGCTCCCAAATTGCATGGTACTGATTTTATTCCCATATTCTTTCCATTGCTATCAATATCCAGCTCATCAACTCATCAAAAAACACTATTAATACCTGAGCTGAGAGGTGAGCTGTGCAGCATACAAAGTGCTCTGAGCGTCCCGATTAAACAAGCAATTATCCAAATGCCCTTTAGTGTACATTGGCCAGCATGAAATCTGCATGAAGGGAAAATAGCAGTAAGCCAAAGTTATACACTTCTAAACACAAATTCATCATCTGAGTTGAAAAGAAGAGGCTTAATGAAAATAAGCAGAGCTTTAAGTAAGAGATTTAAAGCCTATGTGTAGCTTAGGACAAGTTGGGACTTTTCTGTAGCACACAAGCATTCCATCAAAAATGGCTGTACACTACCCAAAGGACTGGAAGATATCCCCATTGGCATGCGTTTCAACAATACTCTTTAAGGACTGTGCTTTAAGTTAAAAAAAAAAGTTGGCATTTCTTCCCACTTAAATTCCTACGCCCTCTCTATGTTATCTTTCTGTATCATATATAATTTTATTTTTCTGAGGAAAGTCTGTGAAGTAATGGCTTAAAACATAGGAACAATGATGTTCTAAAACCTTAAAACATGTAATCTTCAATATTCAATAAAAATAAACAACCAAGGGGCCTGGAGAGTTGGCTCAGTGATGAAGAGAACTGGTTGCTCTTTTAATGGATCCTGGTTCAGTCCTCAGGGCCCATATGACAGCTCACAGCCATCTATCTGTGACTCCAGTCTCAGGGAATCTAAAATCTTCTTGCCTCCAAAGGGTTCCTACATGCACATGCACTCTCATACACATAAAAATAAATGAATAATTTTTAAAATTAACAACCTAGGGGTTGATTTCCTGCACACAAGTATACACACACACACACACACACACACACACACACACACACACACACCAACAAAAACAACTATAGAAGTCAAAAATTAAGAGTCTGAAAAACATAACAATAGCCTCAGAAATAGATGCCACAGGTCAGAGTATTTCATCTCCCACCTTGACAGGACTGTTCCCTCTATAACCAAGTGAAAACTCCTAGAAGAGAAATGGAGCAAACTTACTAAACAACTTCAGAATGTTTAATTGAGGCAGAATTTTTACTGAACAATAGCTTGATGGTTTTAAACCTTTTTTCATCTAGGATAGCACCACCAACTCCAAATCGTTAGATTGCTCTTTAAAAACAGATGTCTGATGAGGGAGATGGCAAAAGACAGCATGTAAAGATGATGTCCCAGCAACCATGTTCTAAAACTATACTTTAATTATCATGCATAGCTTAATAACTAATGTGTCAATTTTGATACATATGAAATGCTGAGCATGCTCAGTGGAGTTACCTTGCACTAGAGAACACGTACACACACACAAAAAGATTCTCCTCATCGCTTTTCAGAAGCCTGAATTCTGCTTGGAAATGCCAGGATGCTGAAGAGTGTAGGGGTGGGAGCAAAGGATCAAGACTCAAACCATAATAGTTTATGATTGACAGAGACATAGAGGATAAAAGCTCCTATGGTTAAACTATACTACATCATTCTTATAAAACTCTTCCAACTACTGTATTGTCATTTTAATCATACTTTCTTAACTTATAAGCAAATTTGTCTATGAGTTCTCTTTACTTTTTCTCTAGAACTTTCTAAGGACTTCCAGAAGTTTCTTAGGGAGTCACAGAATTAGAAGAGAAAGCAGGAAGAGGAGTCTTAAAAAGAATGGCAGAGTAGGGTAAGGAAGCAGAGGATGACTGGGGATAGGTGGGTGGAGGGAGGGGGTTACTGATGCCTGACCCATGCCTTGACCATCACCTTTTGTCTCCATTCTCATAGGCACTAAAACTTGTCCTAGGAAATGCTTTTAGTGCTTACCCATTGAATTGTGGTGGGTTGCATAAATACATTTTAATCCATGTGTCTCATACTATACATTGACCATCCTCACCTCCTTGGGTCCTCCCATTTTTCCCTCCTAACAACTTCCATCTAATCTCATGTCTCCCCTAGATAGTTTATAAGATCTAGGATTAATATGTGATAGAAGGCACTGAGTCTAGTTTATTTTGCTTAATATGAAAATCTCTAATTATACCTCTTTTCTAAAATAATAACATTATTTCTATCTTTATGGTAAAACGATACTTCTTTACATAATATGACACATTTTCTTCAACCATTAATCTAACAAGCACTTAGCCTGGTTCCATATCTTGACTGTTATAAGTGGCGCTTCAACAAACATAGATGTGAGGTTGGTGCTTCAACAAACATAAATGTGAGGTTATCTGTGGTGTGGAGAAGAGATTCTTTAGGGTGGATTCCAACATTCGATCAGAAGTGGGTTCCATTGAGCTTCTAGTCCAAAACATTTTAACTAGAACTCTTCTCTCAGCTCCGTGGCTCCCAGATCTGGCACCTATCTCTCTCCCAAGTGAGGGAGCTTCCAGAACCAAGTATAGTCCCAGATGGCAAGCGTCTCTTCCTTGCAACAGGAAAGAAGAAAAAAAAGCTTTGAAATTTAATGTCAAGACACTAGTGCTGTCATTATGTCCCAACACAGCAGCCACCAAGTGGAAAATTGAATTCTCATGAGTCCATTTCCCATCCAGAGTAAGTTTCTGCTCAACAACCCCATCCTCCCCCCACTCCGCTCACAGTGTTGATATCTAAGAAGTCGGAGTGTTTGAAATCCAAGCCTTGTCTTCCCACAGGCTCTGCACTTTGTGCTATGGCCTATGCTGAGCTGTGTTCACCTCTGCCCTGTCTGGGTCTCCACTAAAGACTGAAGACCTTCTCTGGAAACAGTCACAGTGCTCTGTGGACATGTACATCCAGAAACACTTCCTAAGACTGTGCTCAATGGACACATAGGTCCAGAAACACTTCCTAAGACACTGTGTTTTGTGGACATGTATGTCCAGAAACACTTCCTAAGATACTGTGCTCTGTGGACATGTATGTCCTGAAATACTTCCTAAGACCATACTCAATGGACACATATGTCAAGAAACACTAAGACACTGTGCTACGTGGACACCTTCATCCAGAGCAAAACTAGAAAAGTCTATGAGGAAATTGACTGTGTGTTCTCTGTTCCACATCAACAGTTGCCTCGGAAGGAGGAAGACACATTGAAAGAAAAAGAAATAGGTGTTTGTTTCTTCACAAAAGAAGTTAAAACAATTTGGGACCATGTTAAAATTCTCTAGAAATGTCCCTATTTACCACAACTTTTTTTGATAATTTGGAATTTAGAGTTCAATACATGAACTTACAAAGAACCCATCATGCAAACATCATTTATTTTGAGGAAGTTGTTGAAAACATTGTGCTCCACAGTAGAACTTCATGGGTTTCCCCAGATCTCAAATCACTTAGGATCACTAAAATGTGGATTGGACTTTGATAGGTTTGAGTAAGACCTGAGATCCTACGTGCTTAACAAATTTACAAGTGATATTATTTAAAAAACAACCGCACAATGGGAGTATTTACAAGTGATATAATTAAGCACACACACACACAATGTGAGTATACTACAGTGTCATTTTGGGATGAATGCCCCAACGAAGTATTTCAAAAGTCTCAGTTCCAGGAAACGTTACTCTTATCCTCATTAAGTGTCTCATTTTGACCATTTACATGTTATACCTTTCATTTCCCTCTTTGCCATGACCACAAAAAAGCTTAAAGGCAAACCTCTTGCTTATGAGGGGAAATGTATAGGATTATATGTTATGCCTCCATTCATTAACTAATGCACCCTAGTGTTACTTTCTTATTGGATTTTCCTTTCCTTACAAGTTAATACCTATATATTTCAAGTAATTGTTATATACCTTTTCATAAGCTGCTTAATATTCTCTGTGATGAAGTTGGGTTTATTCAGATTAATTCTTAACAAGGGGACCACTGTGTTGAAGGAGTTTACAGGCTGGAATGGAAAAAAAACATGTGAAAAGGCAAGAAAGATTTTGTAGAGCTCTGTAGAGCTACAGAAGGGAGTATTAATAATACATACGAGTCATTGCTTTGTTGCTGCTACTAGTGTTGCTTCTATCATTAATATTCACTGTAACAGTGATTGAGACTCCTGCTTCATGTCTAGCACAGGTCCAGCATAGGGCCGAGGATGTGATTTCACTTTCTTTTGTATCGTAAGTCATATGTGTTCCTACCTTACAACTCTATGAAGTTATACTGTCATCAGACTTTTTAAGGCTCAACAGAATGACTTACATAATAATGGGGGGCAAAGTAGCTTTGTACCTGACACACAGGTGACATCAAAGCCCATACCCCCATAGCTGAATATAAAGCCTCCTGCAGCTTCACAGAAGAGAAAGTGCTTATTCTGATGCGTTTCCAGGCAGACTATTTAGGGAAAGGTGTCAGGAGTGGAGTAAGTCCTGAGCATAATGTGTATTGTTTGACATGAGCATGATCCCAATGCCTCAGACCCATGGGAATGGCAAAGTTGTCCCCTGGTTCCTTGTATCAGGATATTGTCAGTGTATACAGAAAGTGTTAACTGAAGCTTCCTCTTCAAAGAAAGAGTCTAATTTGAAGGGTTTAACAGAAGGTATATTGAGAGTTGGTATCATTTGGACATGCAGATTGAAAGAACAGGAAAGCCTCTACAAACACTAAACAGACCACTCATAGTCCTAGATTAACGAACTGAATGGACAGCAATGAAAATGTGGCTGGAGAAGGTGAGGATGGAAATGGAAGACGAGCTGCTTTATTTGGAGCGGTTTAACGTGTTAGTAAGGAGAAGGGCAGGCAATATTGGAGGCAGGAGATAAATGAGGCATAATTGTGTGTCTGTGGTCATGGAAAACACAGAAACGCAAAACATTACTTGGAGAAAAACTAATTAAATGAGAAAGAGCTTTTGCAACATCAATATCTAATATGTTGGCTGACATTTAAACTCTAAAACAGTGCACAAATAAAGAACAGAGTGTAGGAAGAAGGCTAGAAGAAAATAGCCCCACTCAGAGGCTCGGCACGCAGTCCAGTCAGTGCAGAGCTTGCCTGTTATGGGCAAAGTCCTGGCTTCAGCCTCCAGCACCTCAGAAACTTGGCTTGGTGTCATGTGTCTGAAATGCCAGCACCTGGGAAGTGGAGGTAGTAGGATCAAAGTTCAAGGTCAACTTCAGCTACGTAGAGAATTCAATGTCAGCCTGGGCTACGTGAGACCCTGCCTCACAAATAATAATAAATAATCCCATAGAAACCAGGTGTGGGTAGAAGGGAAATGTGTTCAATATAATAAGACACAGTACAGTAATAAATAAAAAATGTGTCATTTATCTTAAATGCATAATTCCCTCTTTAATCTTCAATTAACAAATTTTAGAGATTTAACAAAGCAACATAAAGATTGTATGGCAGAGATGAAGATGTATAGAGAACAAGGGCAGACTGAAATCTCCAGACTCTTGACTATAAAAACAGGAATCTTGAGTAGCCAGGGTGTTTTCTTGGTAGTCCTGTAATTCCTGTAGTATACTCTCTGTCCGTACGTTTTGACTAACCAAAAAGCTATGACGAGGGAGGAAGGCTGGTAGAGGTAGGAGAAAAATTAAATTATATATGTGAGTGTATACGTATATAATCTTTTAAACAATACATATAATTTTATTAAATAAATACATCTTTTGAAAACAAAATATATAATTTTATTAAATAAATACATCTTTTGAAAAAGTGTTTGTGGGCCTAAGGCAAGCAAGGTTTCCAACAAGCACTGATACACATGAGAAGCATGGTGAGTTGGAGAAGAGAATAGCCATTTCACAAACCAGCAAACACACCAAAAAGAAGGAAACATGAGGGAAATATAGACAGCTAAATGGTTATTCTAAGCAGGAAAGGAAAGGGGACAGAAATGGAGAGGACGATTTTGTAGTAAAAGGGTACTGAGAGAATCACCAAATCAAAGGTGAGCCTCGGGACTAGGTCACTTTTGTAAAGCTGAAGTAGAGGAACCGAAGCATAGAGGTGGACCTTGTCCCCCAAACGACAGTAGGAGGTGAGTTGGAGAGGCTTCGTCAGTAGCCTAAGTTTCTGTAGTGATCACTAGAGACTGGAAAAAGGAGAGGGGAGAGGAGATAAAAGTTGGCAAGATGTGCTTAGACTGAAGAAATTAATTCTACTGTGTAGCACCATAAAGTAGCTACAGACTATGACAACTTAATATTTCAAAGTATCTAGAAAAGTCTGAAGGCTCCTCCTATACATACTCATGATAAAGAACTGAAGAGCTATAAGTGGTAATTGCCCTGATTGGTCAATATATTTTTACATTGTGCAATCATTATACTATATCCTTTATATACACAAATACTACATCAACTTTTAAAAATTAAAAAGTTTTAAAAGAATTCTGAACATGTTGCTACATTTTAACTAGAAATGATGATGTTTGAGAAAGGACTGAGGGTTCTTTGAACAGGCCTTAGGTCGCCTTTCCCATCATCCCTCCCTCTCCTCAATCATCTAATCCCAAGACAGCAACTAACATATTTATTTCACATCACCTTTTACTGTATTACACAACAATAGGCAATGTCTTAGACTTTACGAAACCTGCTTTCTTCATTAGGTAAAACACACTTTCACCTGTAACTAGTTTTAGAGTTTTTCCTATTGCTGGGGGCACCTCCAATTCATTCACATTAGGTCTCTTGAAGATTCTGCTTCATGATGCATGATCACCGATAGCTACCAAAGACATGTCACTTTTTCCTATTGTAACAGGTGCTGGAATAAGTATCTAAGTGTTTTCTTTTATCTTCTAATCACATCTCTGTTTTCAAATCTTTTGTGAAATTGTTTGAGACTCTGTGCACTCTTCCATTTACTAGAATACCCTCTAAAGCTATGGCACCAAATTCCATTCACACAAAAAGCACATAGGAGCATCTAGTGCTGTGCCCACATCTGTACTCAGGATTTTCCAAACCGAATTTGTATTAACCCAATATGTGTGAAATCGTATCATGTTGTTGTTTATTCTGCATGTCACACCTGAGCATATTCTGTCTGGTTTTAGCCATATTAGTTTGTCTGTTCTCTAAGTACTTGTGTGTGTGTGTGTGTGTGTGTGTGTGTGTGTGTGTGTGTGTGTCCTTTGCCTATCTTTTAAATTTTATTTGTGTGTGCTTCATGAGTTTATGTGATCCATGTATGTGCAGGTGACTGAAAAGTGTACAAGAGAGCATCAGATCCCCGGAACTGGCATTACAGGTAGTTGTAAGCTACCACACATGGGTGCTGGGAACTGAACCCAAGTCCCCTGCAAGAGCAGTAAGTACTCTTCACCGGTGAGCCATCTCACTAACCTCTTCTTTTCCCATGTTTGTATTGGGTTACATGTTTTCCCTTTCAATCCCAGAAATTTTTGAGATGCTAACTATTAATTTTTATCACTCATGCACCCCAAATATCCAGGAGCATTTTACTTTACTTTTTCCTGTTTCTTAAAGAATTTCTTGAGATATCAAATTATCTATCATTTATGTATAATCAAATATAGTAACATTTTCTTGCACGGAATGTGTTTTCTAGTCATAGGAAATACTCTTCTTCCCAAATACTACATTTTCTTCCCAACGTTTGCTTAAAGAAGTAAGCTTAATTTTTCACATTAAGATGATTAGTTCTTCTAAAATAGTATGTTTCTTCTTTGTGGCTGAACTATTGGAACCATTGCCTACTGTGGTTGGGGGCATTTTATCATTTCCCCACAGACCCTGGATTGGGTCTCCATTGACTGAGGGACCTCTGTCTAGTCTGTAAATGATGGGCTGCCTGCTGTGGGATGGTCTGTATGTCAAATTACTCTGATTGGTCAATAAATAAAACACTGATTGGCCAGTGGCTAGGCAGGAAGTATAGGCGGGACTAACAGAGAGGAGAAAAGAAAGAACAGGAAGGCAGAAGGAGACACTGCCAGCCACCACCATAACAAGAAGCATGTGAAGACGCCGGTAAGCCACGAGCCACGTGGCAAGGTATAGATTTATGGAAATGGATTAATTTAAGCTATAAGAACAGTTAACAAAAAGCCTGCCACAGCCATACAGTTTGTAAGCAATATAAGTCTCTGTGTTTACTTGGTCGGGTCTGAGCGGCTGTGGGACTGGCGGGTGAGCGAGATTTGTCCTGACTGTGGACAGGCAGGAAAACTCTAGCGACAAATGGCATCCAACGTGGTGGCAAGAGTTTCCACCTAAAAACTGAGAAAAAAGATTCTAAAATGGAGCTAAAACAGTTCCTAATTGTCTCTCTCAAATGAACAGCAGCTGCCAGTTTGAGCTACTGGTGGGTTCCTAGCGTGTGCGCTTGACCTGCAGTATGGCGGGAATGAGGCCTCTGCAAGTGGCACATTAAGCTGTGTGGTGGATTTAGCCTTTGCTAGTACAAAACAAAAAAAGAGGTTTCTGGGCTACACGCTGCTTGGATAAAAGCATAGACCCACAATAGCTCCCAGAGCTGGTGGTAAACTACCACCACTATGTTAGGAAGCTGAGGTGGGCAGAGCCAGCAGCCACAGCTACAGCAGTTTAAAGCAATAGATTCACAATAAGACAGATTCAGATGTAATAGTTTATAATGTGTGTAAAATATACGTAGGCTTAAAAGAGACAAAAAAGGTGATATATACAGTTATATAAACAAATACACAGTTTTTAAAAATAAAGTCTTTAAAGAGACAGTAAAATTAATATAAAAAATAAGCCACGTGAAGATGAATATTACACAGAGAATCTGGATTGTGTTGTCTTTTGGATTTTTAACTGCAGAAAAACATTTGATTGTAAAAGCTGTTGAGTTATGCCAAAATGTGTATTTTAAAGGTACCTTGACTTCAAAATTTGGATATAAGGATATGTTGCTTTCAAAAAGAGTCTCTGCTTTTGTTCCCACAGAAAGCCAAAGGCTATGGATTTGTTCCAGATTAAGATACATCAGGTTTGACTAGCCAAGACCCCCTGAAAGGTATCCGATGACACCAATGCCCAGATGATCCAACATCCAGAATGGTTTTAAGGCAACTGGCTCAGATGATACACCCTCAGGGACTACTCCATAATCCTAAAATTTTCTTTGTGTCCCCATAAGATACAGCGCCCCCCTTCAGCAGAAAGTAGTAAGAGAAGCTACACCCAAATTCCCAAATATACCAAGCTGGCTTTGGAGATGTGTAAAAGTTAAAACTTCTGCTTTAAAAAAAAAAAGAAGAAATGGGGAAGTTCTGTGGGATGGTCTGTATGTCAAATTACTCTGATTGGTCAATAAATAAAACACTGATTGGCCAGTGGCTAGGCAGGAAGTATAGGCGGGACTAACACAGAGGAGAAAAGAAAGAACAGGAAGGCAGAAGGAGACACTGCCAGCCACCACCATGACAAGAAGCATGTGAAGACGCTGGTAAGCCACGAGCCACGTGGCAAGGTATAGATTTATGGAAATGGATTAATTTAAGCTATAAGAACAGTTAGCAAGAAGCCTGCCACAGCCATAGAGTTTGTAAGCAATTTAAGTCTCTGTGTTTACTTGGTTGGGTCTGAGTGGCTGTGGGACTGGCGGGTGAGAGAGATTTGTCCTGACAGTGGGCAAAGCAGGAAAACTCTAGCTACAGCTGCCCGTCTACCTTAATTCAGTAGCACTTCATTTTGATGAGAAGAGAGTAATGGCACCCATGCTCCTAACCATCTCCAGAGAGAGTTCAGGTTATTCTCTGTCCTTTTGTCTTCCATATAAATTTCAGGAGTGGTTCATAATCCTCCACAAGCCATTATTGGAATTTTGAATGAAATTGAATCTGTAAAGTTCCTGAACAGACATTGTCTCATCTCATTCTCCCAACTAGCCCACAAGACAATTGAGTAACTATTCCAACTTAGAGACAGAAATCTATATTAAGAAATATTTAGGAATTTGCTCCAAACCTTTGGGAAGAGCTGAAATAGAAACTCGGATTTGTAAATGGTGGTGACCTTTGTGTTTGCCATCTCCATTGTGTCTTCCTCAGGTTGTGAACATGCCTCTCCCATCACCAGGACTGCCCAGTCCTTAGTTGGTGAACCAGACATACACTTGCTGAGTGCTTAGGTCATTTTGATCACAGAGAAGATAAGGGCAAGAAGTACATGATGAACGAAAGAAACAGAAAGACTCCAGTATTGTCTGTACCTGAACTTACCTAGCTGGATTTTTGTTTGTTTTTGCCAGTTCTGGTTTCAGGGCCCTTCAGCTTATCAGTCTTTTACTTACATAAAATGAGGCGTTTTGTAAACCATGGAGCAGAGAAATGATGGGGCAGGCTTCTCTGCCCTTGCTACGCGTTTAGCTAATTTGTGTAGAGCTCTGTGGTAAAAACATATAATTCCTCACACTGATGCTGCTGCTGTTTTTAGAAGATGGGGTTAGAAATACTTGAAGAATTTCCATTAAAGAAAGTTTCATAGGATGGTTTAAAAAAATAATGACTATTCAGTTATGAGCAAAAGATGACCAAGAAAGGACAAATTCCAAAACAACATGCTAGTTTAAGTATTTTACTTAATGGAAATATCTTCTGGCCATACTTTGATGAGTATTTCACTGAAATGGCTTAAAATTGTGTTCAAGCTTTGCTTTAAATTTAATATTTCTTTCTTTAGTAAAAATATACCCCTTGGCAAACAATATTTCATCTTAAACAAATAGAATGTGAATAAATGTGAAGTCTAAGAGTAAAGTTACTAACCAAACTATGAAGGATATGTGTAAAAGAAATTAAAATTCTATTGACTTTACCCACAGGAAAACTTTATAACTTTAATAGTATATAACGCAATGCCTTATGGTATTAAAAGGTGTTAATTAATTTGATTTTTTAGGGAAAAATGTATTTTTGCTGCTGTTTAACATAATACGATCTTTTTTTGAACTAGAAAAAAATCCTGCAAATGTATAACTGATAAATAAAACACTTTGTAATTTGAAAGTTAGGTAGGAATTGTAACTGTGCAAATGTATGTCACCAAAAAGACAAAGGACTCAGGTGCCTGTTTTCCCACCTCCATCTCCAAACAGAACCCTAGGTTCAGTGTGAGGGAACATTGCCAAGAGGCAAACCAAACTTCATTCTCCTAACTGTCTCCCATAGTCCATAGCTATTGGTACCTCAAGACAGAATGAAGAAAGAGAAAGGGAAACAGGAAAGGGGGCAGACAGCTGGATTAGACTGCACTGTGTATATTAGTGATGGGTAGACTTCAAAGACTTAGAGGTTCATTTTGGACAGGTGCCCAGGGATTCACAGGCTTACCCAAAAACCTTCCATAACTTCTGATTTTAAAATTGAGCTGAAATTCTTTTGAGTGCAGACGGTAGGTCTTCAGTCATATCCCATACTCATGGTCCTTAGAATAAATGTAAGCTAAGAAACTCTGAACTTTCTGATCTGGGTAAAATGAACTACTTATTTTAAATAGATGGTAGTTTTTTTTAATGCTTCTAAAAGTAAAACAATAAGCAATGTGCTGTTTTCTCTTTCTGGTAGAGATGTTTATCTGATATTTGAGTCCAGTTTTAAATGATTTGGCAATAAAGCTTTGAGAAGGATTATTGTACTTCAATACAATAAATGAGTAACATCTCCATTCCATCCAACTCACTCATGAGGATCGGCTATGTCAACTCTTCAGCTTGTATGAAGCTTTATCCACTGCTATCAAGGAAGTGGAGGCCTGAGAGATGGGTGCTCAGAGAGACTATCTTATACAGTCTGGCACAGCCATGAGGAAGCCCATCGGAAAATGTGACAGGGGACGTGCCTATCACTCTGAAAACGTAGTTGTTTTGAACAGCCCAGCATGAGCCATTCAAAGAACATGAACATTCTTTGGTCTTAATTATGTATCTAATTAAATGCTTCTCAAATATCTTTGAAAGACAGATTATTAGCAACAAAGCCTGCTATGAAAAATTACTGATATGAAAGTATGAAATAAAGATTTTTTTGAAACAAAAAAGGCAATTTCTGATGACAGCTTTACAGCAATAATAAACACTCCAGTGTTTATTAGTATGATTGTTAGTAAGACCTGGTTTTTCACTCTTTTCTAGAAAAAAAAAAAAAAGAAAGAAAGGGGATGTGGACTAAATGAGATTTAACGACACATACCACAAACCTATCTTTGAATACAACTTGCAGTGGCCATGTGGAAGAAATATTTGCATGAATTTACTTATAAGAACAGAGATTCACAGTCTGCATCACACAATAGGCAACCCGGTGTCCAACCTTTTATGGTATCACACATAGAAGCTATATATTCCCTATAGTGACTCCATCATAATTGCATTGGCAAAAGGAGCTGCAGCTGGGGATAAGCTTGCCATTTATTATCACACAGTTTTACTTCCCCAAGTTTTTAATCACTAAGGGCTAGAGAACTGCTAGCTGCATGAAGAGTCCAGAGTTTCTCAAGCTCTGAAAAGCCGCTGCTGTAATGCTTTGTGTCAGTACGCGTTACACTTGAAAACATATCGTTCTTTCCAAAATAGCAGTAGCTTACTTGGATCTTTGCACTCTGCTCTAATAAAAATGTAAAAATTAGGAACAGTTGTTCCATGTCAATCGCACACTGAAAGCAGATCCCTGGCAGATATGAAATCTGCAATAAGACTGCATCTCCCCACAGTTCTGTCCTAGGATTTTTTTTTCTAAAGCAGACCTCATTTGATATTTCAAACCCTTTCTAACTAAGACAGCACTTGTAACTTGAACTATTTTGTATCATTTCGCCCACGCTGTTTTAAAGCTTCTCTGATTGATCTTCTCTTTGTACTTAACTTGATTTCAAACTTTTTAGATAATGCAATAAATATTATAAAATGAAGGCCAAAAGCACTAGTATCTACTAATTGCACTCATTCGGTTGATACATGCCAAAAGAGAGAAATGAGTAACAAGCAGAAATCAACTTTGTTGTTAACATACACACACTTTTATCCCCACATTTTCCCAGTTCTATTCAGATGTACTTAGAAAAATGGACAAATATGAGTTTGCTGTTCCTCCAAACCTAGCTTTGAAGACTGTGGTTAAGAATCAATCCTAAAAAGTGAAAACCCCAAAGAGACAAAAAGCTATAAATTGTTCTCTGAATTATCAAGAAATTTCTGTTATATCTCTAAGATATTCATTGGTTGGTTAATCATTTCTGGGACATCTACCATGTTCAGAGTTTACTTGAGAAGTCTGTCTTGGCAAAATGTAATTGAATTCTTTGTGTATACTAAGATAATAAAGATAAGCAAAGCATGATAACATTCTTACTGTATGAAATAAGTTATGCTGTTGATGAGCCAGTAATGCTCTCCCTTTTAGAAACAGACTGTCCTGATGTTAGCGCATGAACATCCAAACGCATGGCTATTTCCATACCCACTGGCACATTTGGCAAAAAGTCGTCTACATGTTTTCTCAAAGAGAGAAGCATAAAAGAGTTCTACAAACTCTGTTCGTTAAGTTACAAAGAAGTCAATAATTATCATCTCCGGTCTTTACCGCCAAATTTCTCAAAGAAGAAGTGTCATAGTCCAGTATTTTCTGTGACTTGCAAGAGGCATCATATGCTCCATCAGAAGGCATCTTGGAGATTTTTTTTTCCCTGAGACAGGCAACCATGCAGAAATAGTCAACAGAGAGTATCCAAAGCTTGCATCAGTGTTAATTTATTAAACAACTTTCAAAAAAATCACATGCACCATGTACTTCCTAAAGCACATAGGCATATAAACTGCTTTGGAAATTGTGTATTGACAAGTTCATAACTTCTTATCTCTATATATTTAAATTAAGACTTCAATAAATAAACCAGTAAATGCATTTATTATTAAAAAGAAATTTCTTTAAAAATTCAAATCTTAACTTATTAAAAAATATAATAAAAGACTTTTTGTACTTTAGTATGCAAGAATTAGATTGCTTGACCTCTGTTTTAATGACTTAATTAGCTGTAGTAAAGCCCAGCTGGGCCTCTGCTGACAACATAGCTAGATATTTCAATCAAGCAGTGTTATGCAGAATAAGTAATAAATGCTACCTTGTCGCCATACAGTCCCAAACCATAGTGCATGCTGGTAATGCTAAATTTGATCAGTATGCCTCATATTTCAATTAGTCGTGGTCTGAATCCTTAAAACTGTGTAATGTGTATGAATTCCTGATATCAGATACAGAGCCACAGGCTCCCACAGTTAGAAGCCATTGAGTTTGCTTTTATTAGAGGCCAATTAATGGCAAAAATCTACATTGCTTTTAAAATTTATAACCTCCCTTCCAGCTGCATCCCCCGCTCCCGCTCTACTGTATACAACCAGATCCGTCTCACTGTCGTGAGTCAAACAGCTGCAAATTGTACTCTGTCCACAGAAGGGAAAAATCCTTTCATACAGAAGCTTTTTCAACCTCTTAGAAGTTCTTTTCAAAGCTGAGCAGCACTAGGCACTTTGCGACAATGAGCGATTTAATACAGAAAGAAAGAAATCTACACCAAGTTAGCCTCTTGGGATGTGCTAGGTTTTCAAATGGAGTGAAACCCTACCATTCCCACACCACAGAAGGGCAAGCAAAGCCACTTCTCCTGACCAAGGCTAAAAAAATATAAACATATAAAACCTGGCCCTCATGCAAAGTTAACCCGTTGAAGCCTATGTAGTCATTAAACAAAGTAGTATTACATGAGTTTAAGAGGAGTAACTTACATAAAATTTTGGTATTCAAACTGGTGTGCTCAGACCTTAGGTGTTTGTCTGCTATAACATTTGCAGGGATCACATTCCCCATCACGAAGCAGTTTATTGCATCCCTTAAGATTTCCAGACATTATTTTTAGGAACCAGACTCTTTCTGACATATGATAAGACAGGAGATTTTGGTGTGGTCAAATTTAGTAACAAAGCATAATTGCTTTGTATATTGTCAATTCTTGGCCTTCAAGACAAGCATACAGCATTCGTGACCTTATGCTTACTCCTTTGTAAAGTATGCAATATTTTGATATGGAAAATTCAAAATAATAATTTGTAAAACATGAAATTTCTTCATTTGGTTTTCTAGAAATTAGCAAATTTTCAAATGTATATTAAACTCACAAATATAAATATTTTTGTATTCTTCTATTTTATAACATAGGGGCTAATGTAATTTACCTTTTAAAAAAAGGTGTAAAACTACCAATTCTAATGTGTGACAATAAAAATGTTGTATTAAGATAATACAAACTGCTGCTATGGCTGTTTAAAAACAATAAAATCACATTTTACAAATTTCAACTGCTAATAGCCAGCATTCTTTCTAACTGCTTAAAGAGAGCAGTAAGACTTATAATGCCACTGTGAAATCATAAGCTGGGACTTCAAAGGCATTGTATCTGTTACAAATTTAATCTTCTCTGCTTTGTCACAACTGATTTCATTCCAGCAGCTTGGAGATGTGACATGACAACATTCTTGTTGTCCTAGACAACCTGAACCAAGCTGTTAAATACCTGCCTGGTGACCAAGAATTATTACAAAAATATTGCCTATGGAATCTCCAACAACTGCCCAAAAATGTGCAATTAGTCTGTTCCAGTTAATAGAAGGGGAAAAGTATGCTTTGCAGTGTTCACAAATTGTAGGCATTTTAATGACAGGCAGAAATCTGTGCTCCATATTATTCACCATACAGTGCCGTGTTCATTGCCCTTAAACAGTGTTCTTCTTGCAATATTTTAAATGAATACATTTCACAATTATATAGTGCATGCTAATACAGATTTGCATCTCAAGTGCATTTTTCCTACATGAGGAAATAATTCGTTCATTAAGTATCACATTTCTTAGAAAACCGATGCTCAGTGGTTTTCATTTAAACACAGTGTTTTTGTCTTTGAAATGGCAATTTCAGATAGGTAGCTAGATACAAGTGCCCAGTGCTGCTTCTCAGCTACACATGACACACTGCAGTCAGAAGTGCAGGCACTAAGATGAAGAGCTAAGCACATCTGTGTTCATGAAGCTGCTCCGCCAAGAAGCTAATGGAGCAAGGCACTGAACCTCCCCGCACACCGAGGCTTAATTACTAGCCATAAGGTTGAAATCAACTCAGTCATAATGAAAATTGTTAACTGTCAAGGACAACATTATGTCTATCCATGAGCACATGGACTTGGTAGTTAGATATTATGTGTGGATGTGTGCACATCTGCAAGGATCCATGTCCTGTAACAATACTGCATTGATAATGATGGACAAGACAACGCTTTGTATTCAAAACCTTTTATATCTGTAAATCCAATGCTCTGCTCTGGGATCACTTTAACTACATCATCTATCTACATCCTTAAATAATACTAGGAAGCATTTCTCCATGAATATTTAATTGCCCGGTTCCATGGTTTAAATCTGCCAACCAAGAAAAATAAATGCATAGAGAATTATGGCTATTATACTTCTGTAGAAACTGCTGAGAATCCTAGAGTTCCAGCCAGAGATCACTGCTCTATGTGCAGTAAAGACCACAGCTAAAGTGTAGGTGCTGAACACAAATCCTGTGATCAATCTGACCCCAACAAATGTAACAGCCTAAATTGATGCCACAAGATAGCATCAAAAATTATGCAGCTTTGTTCATAGCAATTCCATTCATAAAAATAACAACCCAAAGATAAGAAAACACAGTTTGCTGGCAAATTTAAGAGAAAACAGAATATACTGATTATAAATAGCCTATATTTTTAAAGAGATGACTCATTTTATCATATTTTTAATTCCCTTAATAGACAATGTCACATGAACTGACTAAAAATTACAAATGATGCTTAAACACATTCTATAACCACCATGGTTGTGACACCATTGATGGTATATTAAGTTGTCCATATGCAATTCACACTTGTGACTTTTCTCTGCCATTCATGAATTATGCAATCATGCGTAACTCATGAAAATGAAAGTGCATTAACTGCCCACTGCCATGCATTGTCTCTTTCTCTGTCCTTGTGCACACATTTCCACAGCCCATTATTCATTGAGGCATCTGTGCAAGGGCAAATTCACACATAAAATGTGGAAATAGTCACATATGAGTAAATAGCAATGAGATTTTTATTTCTGGATATATAAACTTCATTCCAAGTGAGTAAAACTGTTAAGGGGTACCTCTATTTTCTTTTTATGAGTAACAGGTGGTAAACAAAACAGGCATAATAAAGGTAGCAATAAAGGAAATTCTTCACACAGGCTCTACAACCCAGAAGTTGTGCCCTTAATCTTTGACATATTTTTCACCGTTAATTTTTTTTCACCATTAAAAATGTTATTGCTAGTATTTATTAAAATCTTACTAAAACACTGTTTTTAAAACTGTTACCTGTGTGTTTCTAATTATTTCTTTCCTCCACGTATGTTAAGATGTGACGATAATTCATTCCTAGAAGAAACAATTATTTGAAACAAATCTTTTAGGATAAATGATCACTTCTTAGCCTTTGACTAAGAGCAGATGTGGAAGAAACAAAAAAATGATATTTTCTTCCTTAACTGCTCAAGTGACTTTTTTCAAACTCTGACAGTCTGATGTCAGGAGGGACACATTGGTTGGGAAGTTTCAGCCTCCAGTTTTAGACTAGAAAACACCACTGCGTAGTAAGTCCTGAACAAAGATTTGTGAAGCACAGCAGACAATGAGACCTCCTTCTGATGAAAAGCATTTCTAGCATAAACAAAACTGGCCCCATTAAAATAATTGTTTCTAATTGAATACAATGAATTTTATCAGACATTCAGGTTTTTAGTTTGTTTGTAATAAAGATTCCTTAAGACATTGTTTGAGGCAATAAAAGCAGGATTTAATGACATGCAAATGTGAAATACTTTTACAGTAGATTCTAATTTGGTTGTAGAGCGTCAAATGTCCATGTTTAGAATTCCTATAAAAGTTAATACTGCAAGATAACACATTCAATGTAATTTATATCTATATAAAACTAATTTTGGAGCATTTAATAGTGAAATCATTATTGTATAATCATCTATTATCTGTTAAATATTATTTAAAATAAAAACTGAAACAGTGTGGGGTTCATAAAGATTTTACAGAAGTCACACATTGAGAATGAATTATGTACTTAATGTCACAAATTATACAATATTTTGCTGAAAAGCACACATTTTCATCATGACTTTATGGCTTCTTTTTAATTTTTTATTCTTTTCCAAAACTTTTTAAAATCAGCCATATTTAATGCCTTCATATCTAAAAGAGGTTTACATAACTGCATGAAACATTATTAAATATTTTAAGTTGGTTTTGTTATATATTAAGTTCCTCTGTATTTCTCAATTTACAAGTAAATTTCACGATTCTCAAATTTTATAGAGATTAATAAAATGTGAGCATTCCTCTCATCTTAATTTGACACAGTGTGACTGGAAAGCTAAAACACTGGCAACCAGAACAAGATCAATTTCAAAATAAAAACAATAAAAATAAACAGGTGGAAATATTCGACATTTTAAGTTACATTATATAGAAAACACTTTCTCTCTAAAAGAAACTCTTCCAAAGATCCAGTTTCTGCTGAATTAAAACAGAAATAAAATGTGCTAATCCCCAGCACACCATATTTTCATGCCTTGAAGTTTTGATTCACCGAAATATTTTTGCTGAGTCAAAAGACATTCCCAACAACAGTTTAGGATAAATAGATTTTCATTATTATACAATTTATTCACCTCATAAATAAGGTGTGACCAGTAGAAGGCACTGTTACAATAAATATATACACACAGCTGCTCATCCGTCAACTGAAAATTTTGATAAGAGTTTTACAAACTATTCATAGGACAAGTATGCTTTTCATGGAGATGTCAAATTATAAATTCGTCCTATAAATGTGAAGAAAAGCTCATTATATAAGTCCTTTTGTGTCATTTTTATTTGAAGTTCAGCCCATTTGCTTGCCCTCATTTTTAACTTCCTTAATTCACAAAAGAATTATATGGTCACACTTACCATCTTCAACACTGCATTTAAAGGACGTTGCTCTCTTGAGGAATGACTCAGACTGTTGAGGAGTTAGAGATTCAGACAGGCTGCTTCAAAACAAGCGTCTAGTTTCATTCTTATTAACCTTTCGAGGTTTGATCATAATTTGCTAGTGCATGCAGGATGCTCTTTTTAATGGAACTGCTTGGACGGCTGAAAACACCTCTAATTAAATCTCTGTCAAACATACAGCTAACAATGTTGTTTAGTTTGTATTCGTATACAAAATCTCTTGAATGCCTCTCCAAGTTTACAAAATCCATGTAAAAGGAGCCAGCACTGAAAAAAAAAAATGTTACGGCATATGTTTGGATTTTTGTATTTCGGAGTCCTGACTACTTTATCTGAATTAGATTTAGAGCTTTGTTATGTGTGATAGTTATGATAATATGATCACTGAAGGCATGGAGACAGGGAGACTCAAATCCCTGTGAAAATCCCTTTCTCTATTTCCTACAGCTGCCGCAGCACTTTAATATCTGATAGAATGATGAAAAAGAACAGGCCGAACTCCAGTTTTAATAAAAATTTTAACAGGTCTACATATAGTTATGAAAAATGTTATTTGCAATGCCAATTTTTAATAAAATTTTCTTAAACCAAAGAAAAAATCCCCAAGGGGGAGCTGATATGAATGTGTTTTTCATATGTACTATTTAAGGCTCTTTAAAGGTTAGGAAAGTGACTGATAAAGTAAGTTCTGGTTCACACAACACAAACCGGAATGTACTTGCACTTTCACATTTTAATCAAATAAATAAGCAAAGCTTTCATTTTGTATATTGGATCAGAAATAAATATTATCATACTGCATAATCAATTTTATTATTAGCACTAAAAGTTCCTATTGTTAAAGAACAGTCGAAGCCCGGCTAGTGCACACCAAGGTGTTCTATGGCATAAAAATTCCTAATGCCAAAAAAAATAGATTTTTCAAGAAATTGAAATTTAGATTCTGAAAGGGTTTTTGAACTTGAGAAATTATAGGAAATTGGGAATGTTCATTTTCAAGGAGAAAATAAATAGCACAGGTATTTGTATGACATGAAATTGAGTTGAATCTAAGAACTTTAGGACTTCTGAAGAGTCTGTATGAAGTAAACCACACCAAATAGTGAACCTTCCATCCAGTGGCTCTCCTGGCTGCCCTGCTCTATAACACTGGGCATGATGAGAACACTAAGACATTAGCCTCAAACCCCAACGGGTTTCTCATCATAGAAAACAGATATGAGGTATGTACAAGAAACCAGAAACAGACTTTAGTTTACCATTCTAACTTGGACCAGGTTGACAAATAGGAAAACTTCATGACTTCCAACATGCAGACACAAGGGCTTGAGTTTTAATCCTTGGATGTCATTATTACCAGTAAAGGTGCTGTGCTCAAGTCAAGCCCTGATTGGCTAGCAACACCAGCTTTGTGATCTCTGGAAGGAAGGCCTGTTAGTACAATCCACCATGTGAAACACATGAACATCTATTAAAAGAGTTTGACAGACTTTTAGTATTCATGCTAGCTTATACTAAAGTTGGAGTCAGAGGGGCATGCGAACTCTAGTGCAAGGTCTTTATTTTGTCATAAATAAATATTCACTTCTAGAAACATTAAATTTGATATGAACTAAAATGAAAAGAGTAGAGTACAAACAAGTCATTGCTACTAACTGAGAGGCTGAGGTGTGGAACCATCTCGTCAACCTTCAGGTCCTCTTGCTCCATTCACAGGAGTTGACAGCTGTTGGTTCATACTACATTTTACAGTCCTACTGCTAACAACCTTAACAACAATTTTGCAATTCTAGAAGCAAATCAAAAGGGTTCATCTAACTTGTTTACTTGTTAAACTTAGGTTTCCCTGTATGTATACTTGAAGAGCACTTCTTAATAGTGTAGAGGAGTCAATGACCTTATTAGATGAAAGAAACATTAATAGAATCATGGTAGCAAGAATGAACAATAAAGCCATTTATGACTATGACCATTCTCACTCTTGATTTCTATATTGATACTATAGTGGATTATCTTCAACCAAATATTATTTATCAGGATATTGTAGACACACCGATAAAAATAAGAAAATTAATTTCTGAAACAATTTCAGAAGTTTAAGCACTTGTTAAAAAGACATGTAAATGTACAAAAAAAAAGAGTGTGGGACCTTAGTCTAAAATGATGTTTCAGCATTAAAAATATCTTAAATTTCTATCTTTGGGAATCTTCATGTCAATCAGAGATGATCACTAGATTTGTAATTAGAGTCTGTGTTTTCAAATAAAAATAAAGTCCAAGATGCTGGTGTAAACATGACCATTTTAACTGCTGTAAAACTTTATCAACTAAACTGAGACCTGTATACCAGTACCCTGGAGATGAGGTAACACAACATTCCGATTGTCCTGGACAACCTGAGCTGAGCCATTCAATACCTGTCTGATGCCCAAGAATGCTCACAATAAGCTGTACAATGTCCTTTAAAAGAGAAGAAATCTTAACCTTTAAAAATTCATGTTCAAGCATTTTGTGGGAGTTCTCGTAGAGGAAGCATAACAGTAGCCGTGGTGCTATATCAGAAAGCATGGATCTTGGCATAAAAATATCTAATGATGCTAAAATAAACAAGCCTAGTTTTGTTCAAATCAAACGAGACATTGAGCTAAAGTAAATTAAACATTATTCTCATAAAGCAAGGAACTGTATTCTATAAGCAATTTTCCTCCATTTCCAAACCCCAAAAATACTATTTAAATACAGGAAAACAAGATTAATTTTAATTGGGCACAATATAGAAGTAATATGCTACTTTTATGACATGTATAATTTAACATTTTTTAAAAATTCTATGCTTTTCCTGTAAGTTTTATCCTTCAGTGTTTCACTAGTGTGTTTGGGGTTCAATTTCACATATCCCTTAGATAAGATAATCTGTGTGTAAACACTTTTCATAAATATTATGCATGTTAATTTTGATCTTTATTTTTAGCTACATATCTCAAAATATTTTAAAATGCACAATTTGATGAAAAATGTCTAATTACAGGAAAAGCTTAGGTTGCTAATTTTATTATTAAGGAAATAGATGAAATGTTAAATATTATCTAAAGCTATCTCATTGCTTAATCTTCATGGTTCCCCTTGCTCTCTACACAAGCTTGTGGCATGACTGGTGATGTTTTTTCTCTTCTAAAATTGATGGTAAATAAATTATACTAAATACAAGCATTTACAGTCCCTCCACACAATATCTTTATAAATAACCACCTTTGTATAAATATGGAGATGTGGAGGAAAGGAAATACATAATTTTTTTTCACTCAGAAGTAAGGAGTATGGCCCATTTGTCCTTGACACTGTAACAAATTATTATGAGTTAAGGAATTACCACAGATTATACATATTAATCAGGACCTAGTTTTTTTTCCTCATTGAACCTGATCTCTGTGGTCCTAGTTCTTTCTAATTTCATCATTAAGTATGTATATTTTTACTTTTATAAGATGCATTTTTTCAAATTTGTAGATTTTTCTTCAAGATTTTCAAAAATCAAGAGTGGCTGAAAGGTGGAATTTCTGGTTTCCTATTCCAAATCCCAGTATGACCCAGCCTCAGAAATCCAGGTAAATTAAAAATTCAGATATATTGGAATGTGATGATTCACATCACAAAAGAATTCACAGATGGCATCGTGTACATAGGGAGTTCTCTGGTTATGTGTTTGCTTATAGGTCCCTAACTACAAGATCAAGACAAAGGAGTTGTGAGGACAGGGAAAGGTGAACTTAAGAGCTAGAAGACAGAGCCAACTGGAGATCAATCAGGGCTGAAGAAAACACAGCAGGCACATAGCTAGCATGTAACTTCCAAGAGACAGGGTCTAAGTCTGTTTCCATGTGTGTATATCAAATATGCAGATACACACACATAAGCACACAAACACGATAAGGGGATATCCTTAACATAAAGCAAAATATTCAACAACCTATCTAGATTCATAAAGTTTATTTTAGAGATTTAAAAAGATTCACAGATTTATTTAAATGTATGCTATTTTAAAATACACCCACTCATAGAATGTAGACAATGTCTTCCTTAAAGTTATATAGTACAGTAAGTAGTTGCTCTAAATCTAATATGCTTGTACAAATTAAGTGTATTCTTAACATGGCAAAGTAGTTGCTACATTCCTACTATGTGTAAGGTATTTGCTATTGTATAATTTTGCCAATTTTTAATAAATGTTCTTAGTTTATCACTATGAGACAATAAACATTTGTACATTTTCTTTTATAATATGCTTAGACATTTTTAGAAAATGTTAAATTACAATGAATAAATTCACAAAATAACATTTGTGTCTTGCAAGGTAACAGAATATAACAGATCTGAGCTCACCTTCATTGAAGATACACTCATCAGTTAAGGCTGTAAATGTAAAAATATAAACTCTCCAGATATTCTCTCACTTAGTAACTTTTGAAAGAAAATAAAACGCATATGGTATGGAGGTTAAATGATTTTTTAAAAACCACAAATTCACATTATCTTGAGACAGGGTCTCACATGTTCCAGGTTGTCCTGAAACTGATTATGTAGGGGCAAACAACCTTGAGCTTCTGACCCCCCCTGCCTCCACCTCCCAAGTGCTGATGTTACAGGCAGGAGCCTCATATCCAGTTGTATGCATTGTTAGAGATGGAACGCAGTGATCTGTGCACACTGGGCAAGCGCTCCCCCCACTAAGCCACATCCTCAACCACAAATGCACTTTAAATGTCCATTTACTTTGTTGTCAATGTTATTACCCTTCCTACATTAATTACCAATTCAGTTTAGGTTCTCTTCAAGTTCTTTAATATAAGAAAGTAATTCTTACAATGGGATAATGGCTGCATATCCATTCATGCTGTTCAGCTCATCTGTCTGTACTCATAGTTCATTGTAACACCTAAAGCTCTAGCCTGCCCAATACTGGGAGAGGAAGTTGAACAATAAAATCATCTTATATTTTAATTATTATTATAAATGATAATTATCATTCTCTCCATGCTATCCTACTATCAAGCTAAAGAATGTTTGTTGTTAGAGTTCTAAAATAGTTTCAAAATTTTTAGTGTTCTATATTTATAACAAACTTTGAGCTTAGCACCCACAGTTTATACAGGGCTCTAAAATCAATATGGGTCAACCAGAAGAAAGAGACGTGTTAATGAGCCATTAATTTTAAAGTATTTAAGTCAATTTTCCACCAACCTTTTAGACATATGTTTGCATTGCTGCAGTATTGTTTAAAAGGAAAGTCATACAATGCAGAAGAGGGCTGCCCCTCCCTTCAAGTGAGAAAGCAGACGTCTTATAAATCGCTTTACAGTCAAAAAGCTTTCATACTTCATTTTGAGTCAGGAGGGAGGGTTAAGGAATAAAGCAAAATTGTCAAGAAAGGAGAAGAGGTAGACAGGAAAGAAAAGAAAATCAAGCTTCCTATTGTAGCTGAACTATTTAGGAAGCGGGGAGGGGATGGATTTAGGAGTAGCCGGTGAGTCAAAGTACAATGCTGTGCAAGAAAAACACGGGCCGCAAAGGTGGTTCACTTCAAAGCCAGCAATCGGCGCACGGCAGGCTAAACTTTTCATCTCCCTTCTGGGACGGCTCCCTTTATTTCAACACCATTCCAACTCGACGTCCATCACAACCAGGGCCTTCCACACAGACAAAAGTGAGTGTTACTAGCTTCACAGTAGGTATTATACACTTAACAGCCAACAAGTCACAACCTCTGTAAATTGTGTACAGTATTAAAATTTTAGAATTGTGGGCATAATTTTATTTTGGCTTCTCAATGATAAATCCACATTTTAGGTACATGAATTATATATAGTTCTTGATAGCCTCTGTGTTTGTGTCTCATCATCGTGCCTAGGCACACACTGGTAGGATATGATATGTCTTGAATATTTGGAACATGTTTAAATTGGGACAATGAATATAACTTTTAAAGATTTGATGGCCCTGGACATCATATGAGATTTTTTTTCTTTTAAGAATAGGTAAACTAGTCTGATTATATTGCATGTGAGATGATAAGAAGCAGATTATAGGCTCATTAAAAAGCCATACTACACATTAAGGAAAAGAACACTGCAGTTTAAATTGTTTTGCTGTTTATCATATAACTCTGCAGTGACTACTTTTCACAGTGTGGCATTGTACAATGTCCACCATTAACATTCAAAATAGTGGATCTATTGAAATCTTTGTCTTCAGGAATGTTTTGCATTTTCTAGAATGGGTTCCTGTACCTGGGTATACTCCTATGACCTCAAAGTTCCTATCAGCACATCCTTCTGCCCGAACTGCCAAGACCTGGAATAGCCCATGTCAGCTCAAGGACAGAAGAAATAAAGAAATTGTTTATTCTTTGACATCGCTAGCACAGAAATACTCAAATGAACAGCTCTGAGGTCATAATGAATTTACCTAATTCAGTAATGTGATGATTTTTAAAGACCAATATTAATGATAAATATTAACTGATCTCATTTAAAGAACTGATTCAAAAATCAATTCTTTAAAATTGAGTACTCCAAAAACAAAGTAACTACATCATTCCAATTATGCAATATGCATTTAAACAATACTCATAGAAAACTTAGAAAACGTTTTCACATCCATTTCTAAAGCCTTGTCATTATAAATCGGAGAGACTTTTTCCATAACGTTCTTTCAGGCCTTGTTTGCACTCTCTTCTTCAAACTGCACTCTACAAAGTGGTTTGCATTGTTCAGAGAGCTCCTCCTGTAGTTGGTCTGTAGCTAAGACCAACCTCGGAAGGTGAGGCTACGTCCCTCCTGACAGAGGACGGGAACTCTCATTTGGGTCCAGTCTTGTGTTGTCATCTCACAGCCATTGGATTTAGTTCTAAACCGTGATGGGCCATGCTGTGGAGCACCCCTCTCTCTGAATTGGCGACACTTGCAAGGGAAAACCAAGGCACTGACGACGACTAAAATCAGCAACTGTCGTGTTTTCTTATAATAATTTACTTTGGGATTCTGAAATACTTAATGTACTCAGAACAAGCAAGAGGAAAACACATATTTTAATCAATGGATTGAGTTCTGGATAAATGCTGTCACTGAAAAAAAAATACAGGAGTAGGTAGCTATTTCAGCTGACTTTTGATTGTTATGTCCTTTAAGAGAGTTATAATTAGGCAGGTCTCTGTGAGTTTGAGTCCAGCCTGGTCTACATATTGAGTTCCAGGACAGGCTCTAAAGATACACAGAGAAAGTGTCTTGAAAAAAAAAAAAGAGTGTTATAATTTCTTATCTGAAGACAAAATTTCACTATGCCAAAATGTTACAATAAGTTGCTCTAAGGTTTGGTTAATTAAATCATTAGTTTTGACCCGTTGAATAATGCACATGCTTTAAGACATAAAATGTGGTAAAGGAATTTATATAATATCACAATTTAATTTTGCTAATAATATTATCTTTGTATTCCAATACATACATCATTTAAGGAATATATTTCATGACTATCTAACTACATAAATATCAGATATGCAATTAAAATAATTATTCAGTACCTTAGAAAAGTGGTCTTAATGAACATTAAGGACACACTAATACCAACTGTTACAACACCTGAATAGGCTGGAATGGAACATTCTGGATCATTTAAGTGTTGCAAAACTCTCTGCAATTCTGTGTGTATACTTACAATCTCTGATCTGTGGAACCATTTCAAAAAATGAGGCAATGAGAGAGATGGCTGGTGAGTGAGCCAAGTCAGGACCCAATAGGAGAAACCACAGTACGTAGAGCCATTGAGTGTGGTTATGATAAATCATGTCTTTTTCTCTTCTGAGTACAAGGGTGTGGAACGTGGTAACTACAACAAGTCCTGTAACACTATCTGTCAACAGGAGGTAGCATCATTCCAACTGAAACCAAATTAAGTGATGATCGTTTGAAATATGATTAACGGATAGGTAGATGGATTAGATAACTCAGTTTGATAGCCAGGAGGACTGATGCAGAGATGGGCGAGTACATGAGAGGATGGATGTATACAGTGACTGATGGACTGAGAAATAATAGGTAGATCATAGATATTTAAAGTTCCCTAAAGCACTCTTCAATTACTTTCTTTCTCTTCCTATAGAACCACCTCATCTTCCATCACACCTTCATTCCAAGAGTTTATAAGATAAAATGAAGGAACTAGGAAGAGAGAGATATCAAATTATGGAATAATATTGGAAACCAAAGAAAGTATGTAAATTTTTATGAAATGTCTCACTGAGATCTCAGTTATGATTCAGGCTGCATCCACCATGAGTATTTGGCTCACAGAACCTCATTGGTCAACTAGGTCTTAGAAGATTCTTCATGTATGTGCCTTATTCCTTTGCCTACCCAAAAGAATAATAATATAATGATACTCAGGACAACAAACATATATAAAAATCAACAAATTCATTCTAAATTTCAAAAATAACCATTTTAAAGCCCAGATCTAATTTTTTGTAGAGAAAAGCTTGAAGTATACAATGTATTGATATATACTTTGATACCTATGGTATTGGTTTGATTGTGTCTGTATAAGTCAGCTTCCAAGATCTGCTAAAGACCTTGACAAAGTAAATGATGCCATTACACATGGTCCATAACTAGTGTGTGTGAATTCACTTTATAATGTCAAATTTTTTCATCAATGTCATCATTATGGTTTTTAAACTGAACCTTGCCTTTGAGAGATATCTTCAGGGGCATGATTACAACAAACATTTGCAGAAGTTCTCATTTTAAGAGAGCACAATGATATGGAAGCATGTTTTAACATTTTGGCTTTCTCATATATAAAATATAAAGCAATTAGGACTAAAAACCAGCAGGCACATTCTGATGCCAAGTAATTCTTCTAAGAAGTTTAGGGGACACATAATCTCTCGGCTTTAGTTTGTTAAATAGGCAAACACTGGATTACTGTGGAGGAAAAATGTGCTGTGAGAAATTATGGTTAGTCATACAAAATGATGAGATATATATACAAATCTTACCCTCAATTTCTTTGTGTTTTTATTGTAAAATGATCATTTTTTGCCAATATTTTGCTAAACATTTAAGATTTAAAAACACTTGGGTTGACTGAAAATTATTTTTTCTGCATAGAAGCATAAAAAATGATTACAATGGTAGAAAATTGATATCAGAGAATACATATCCCCCAGAATGTGACATTAAATACTTCTTCTGGCAGAGTTTGTGGCTCAGTGGTAGATTGTTTGAATCATGTGTTCAAGCTCTTAGGTTCAACCCCTAGCACAATAAAAGGCATTGTTAAGCTCATGAACATAAATCAAATATCCATTGATTTCAGGGTCAACAAGATTATTCAGCAGGTATAATGCTTTGCCATGCAACCAAAATGGCCTGAATTCAACCCCCAGAATGCATATAAAAGTGAAAGGAAGGAACATACTCCACAAAGTTGTATTCTGACTTCCACATTCCTACCAAGTGTCCATCTACACCTATCATATCTATATACAATAATAATAAGTAAAATTATTTTAAAACTATTGATTTTGAAAGAATGAGTGTATATAAATAGTATATGATTTAGATATAATTTCAATTAGAATGTATTCTGAATAATATTTTATCTATGTATATTTAAGTCATGCACAGTAAACGAGTACCCAATGTTCTTGTTAGATCAGAAATCAATGAAGAAGATATGAGAATATCTATACTGTATGTATTGGCTAACCTCTATGTATGAAGATGGATTAAAGATACACAAGTTGAGGTATTTGGTAGATGATGAAGGACAGAAGTACTTGGTCTTTCCTTTTGATTCTCTCTCCTTCCAAGAAACCATCCATGATGTACTAATAGTAGGTATCGTGGTTTGACACAAATGTTATATTAAAAGTGTTGTGGATTGAATATGAAGGGCACCCAAAGTCTCATATGCCTGAATTCTCAGCAGGTTGTCCCATTTGGGAAGGTTGTGAAAATGACAGGAGGTGGAACAGCTAAAGGAACACCAACAGTGTGCTCATAGAGAGTTCTACTTGGCTCCCAGGTCCTATCTTGCAGTTGTTTCCTGTCTGCAATGGGATGCAGAAATTCTCCTTTGCTACATGGTCCTGCCACAATTATGTTGTGGCCAAGCACATAGAGCCAAGGGACCAGGAACAGAACCTTTGGAAACTGTGAGCTGAAATCCAACCTTCCTCCTTTAAGCTGCTTGTCTAAGGGAAATGCCACAGTGTTCAGAGTCTCGCTAACACACAGTATATAGAATAGGAAGAGGAGGGAAAAGAAAAGGAAGAGCAGGAGGCGGGGGGAATCCAAAAACTATTGTGAGCACTAAACTATGTTTAGGTTATTTTGAGCAGTAACCTACGCCACTAAATTTCAAGCCCTATCATTCAATTCTCAATAATGAGTATTTTATGATTCCACTTATATGACATTCTAGAAATGACATTGTGAAACCAGGAAACAGATAATGGTTGCCCAGAGTTAAAGGTGGGAGTGTGAGGAAAGAGCAAACATACCAAGGAAGCCGTCGTGATTGTGAAAGAGTGAGTGCTGGGATTGAAAGTGCCTTCATCTTCACGGTGGCATTGGCTTGTGTGAAAACACATATGAATCAGAACTGCAGATGCGTGAATACACACAACTGTGTACTGTGAAAAAGATGCTGCCTAGTATGGCCACAACATTATATAACATACAGTATTTTGTGAAGTGTTATTAATGAAAACTAGGTAATATGGTGCTAATTCCAAGTAAATCTATAATTATTATGATGAAGAACAAAGCATCTTAGCAACACATTTCTAAAATGAAACAATACATGATGAATGAACAGTCAAGCAAAATACCTTTACTTTCTCCATTTACAAAGTGACTTGTATGATCAGAATTAATGTGCTTGAAAATCCCACCCTTTTGTGTGATATAACATGATAGCACTGTGTGTTTGTGTGGTTCATTGTTCAATAGATCTACAGACACAGTGAATCAGTGTCAATTTATTTCACTGAAATGGAACTACATAGAGGCCTCTTCATCCTTATTAGCCAAAATATCTTACTCATGCCATAGTTAGCTTCAGCTGTCTACTTGATACAACTCAAGAGTCACTTGGGAAGAGAAAAACCTCAGCTGAAGAATGGTCTGTGGAGCACTTTCTTGATTAATGATTGATGTAGGAGAGCTCAGCTCATTGTGGGCAGTATCATTTCTAGAGGTTTATGACTGGACTATATAAGAAAAGTAGATGAACAAGCCAGAAGCAAGCCAGTAAGCAGCATTCCTCTATGGTTGCTCTATTGACTTTCTTCTTTGGCTTTCCTCAACAATGGGCTATAACCTATAAAATGAAATAAACCCTTTTCTCCTCGAGTTGCTTTTTAGTAGTGGTGTTTATAACAACGACACAAAGTAAACTAGAACAAGGTACAATCACTGAAATGCACTTCCTAAATTTCATTAACAATCACACTTAGTCACTGTTTAAGGAAGCATTAGCTGAATATCCAAAACTAATTTTGCCATTGTAAAAGCATTTAATGAAATGTTTAAGCATTCATTACATATGTATGTTTTACACAAGATTTTCTTCCAGGTGATACTTGTGTCTTTGGCATTTTTTTTTTTTTTTTTTTTTTTTTTTGGTTTTTTGAGACAGGGTTTCTCTGTGTAGCTTTGCGCCTTTCCTGGAACTCACTTGGTAGCCCAGGCTGGCCTCGAACTCACAGCGATCCGCCTGGCTCTGCCTCCCGAGTGCTGGGATTGAAGGCGTGCGCCACCACCGCCCGGCTTTTTTTTTTTTTTTTAAGTTTTTTTTTTTTTTTATTTATTTCATATACAGTGTCCTGTCTGCATGTATACCTGCATGCCAGAAGAGGGCACCAGATCTCATTGTAGATGGTTGTGAGCCACTATGTGGTTGCTGGGACTTGAACTCAGGACCTCTGGAAGAGCAACCAGTGTGCTCTTAACCTCTGAGCCATCTCTCCAGTCCCGTCTTTGGCATTATTAATGGTTCTGAGCCTAATCTCCTCATGCTACATGGAAAGTAACCACTTACAGCCATTTCTTATCTTCAAAACTTTTTATAAATATTCCTTAATGACAATCAGTAATATTACTAAGAAAGAAAATTATATACTTGAAGAGCATGCATGTGAAGAAATGTCACATGATATTTGCATTGATGTGCATATTATAGAGCATGCAAAATAAAAACAAAACAATAAGAAAAGATACACAACACTATTCTTTGAAGCCCCAGCAACTCAGCCTAATTAAAACAGCACAGCCAAGAGAGACTTTAAACAAACTTTTTAGGATATGGAACTCTACAGATAGTTTTCTAATTACCAGTTTTAGTTTTCTAATCTCATGGCTCTTTTTTTTTTTTTTTTTTTTTTTTTAGTTTTTCAAGACAGGGTTTCTCTGTGTAACATTTCTGGCTGTCTTGGAACTCACTTTATAGACCAGGCTGGCCTCCAACTCACTGAGATCTGCCTGCCTCTGCCTCCCAAGTGCTGGAATTAATGGCATGTGACACCACCACCCGACAAGCTTTCTTCTAATATATTCCATTTATATATCTCTGTTAAAAAATAAATAAAAGGTGTTCTTGTTTTCTTACATAAAATTGTTAGTTTTTCCCCTTTGTGTAGGTGTCTGACTGGTTTAACCTTTGACCTCTTTCTCGACTGTGAAGTCCACAAGCTATATTTTGTTGTTTGTTTTGAATTTTTGGAGACCCCGAAATGTAGCTCAGGTTTACTTTGAACTCATGACCTCCTACCCCATTCTCTGGAGTACTAGGAACAGAGGCAGGGATCCCCGTACCCAGATTGCTAAGCTTATTTACCATCTAAGTAATCTGAAATTTTCATACATATTCCCTCTATTGTGGCAGATTTTTTTAAATACATGTGTAACAAAGCACATGATAACAAAATGTTCTGTGGAACAATAGAAAAGAAAAACTCTCAGTAGTCTCTGTTCAACTAAGTACTTTGTCAGATCCCTAAGCTTTGCCTGAAGACAACAGAAACAGAGGAGAACAAAGCCATCCCTGTGACTGTGGGCCAGCACTCAGCTAACCCGTGCTATGTTCTTGTAACCAGTCCATCTTGGGGCAGGTTAAAGTGTTGCCCCACTTCACAGCTCTCTTCTTTCCTGTAAGAACACTATGCGCCCCACAGACTGTTGAGGGAACTAAGGTGGGACTGGCATGGCGGCCTCCTCCCTGAGGACTAGCGATCATGGTATCTGAAGGTGCCACGCAAGCTGCATAGGGAGACGAGCAATCAGGAATCCTAACCAGCTGTAAAGCCTACGAACCGCGACAATGACCTGCCTGGCAAGATACTCCCAACGATGCAACGGTGGCACTCTTATCTTGGGGATAACCAGCAGCCATGTGATTGGTCTAAATAACGTTCCACTCAATAGGAGAGAATTCATGCCTGATTCTGTTAACCTAGTGGGGTGGTTAGGATGAGAATGCCCCCCTTATGCTCACTTATTTGGATACTTGGACCCAGTTTGTAGGACTGTTTGGGAAGTAGTAGGAGGTGTGACCTTGAAGGAGGAGGTGTGCCACTGGGTGCAGGCTTGTAGGTTGTGAAGGATTCCCACCATTCCCAGCATGCAATCTGTCTCCCACTTGAGAATCAAGATGTGAGTTCTCAGCTGCTTCTCCAGCAACCTGTCACCATGCCTTCCTTCCGTCATCATAGACTCTACCCTGTGACACTATGAGCCTAAATTAAATGCTTTCTTTTATGTCACCTTGGTCATGGTGGGTTATTTTTTATTAAGAAGTTTAATATTCATTTTACATATCAACCACAGATTCCCCCTCTCTTCCTCCTCCCACTCACCCCCAGGTTTTCCTTCCCGATCCCCCATTCCCTCCTCCACCAAGATAAGGCCTCCCATGGGGAGTCAGCAGGGCCTGGTACATTCAATTGAGGCAGGGATTCTATGAGAAAGGTTTTATAAAAAATGTTTTATAAGAATATTATTTTTTAAATCCTTAATGTTCTCTTTAGTCTTTTTTTTTACTTTTTATTCCTTTTTTGTGGATTTCACATCATGCACCCCAATCCCACTCATCTTCCCATCCATTCATACCTACCTAGTGCCCTTGAAACCTCTCTCCCCAAAATAAAATAAAATTTAAAAACAAATCAAAATAGAAAAAAAGACAAACACAAACAATCTTGTCATAGAAGCTGTAGTGTGGTGTGTCACAGTGAGTCACACAGTATACACTTAAGTCCACACATCTTTACTTGCAAATGTTCACTGCAATGAGTTATTAGTGTGGTTTGAAGCCTCTGGCTTCTGCTACACTATGAATACAGGATCCTCACTGGGACTCCTCCTGAATATCCTGTTGTTGACCTGTGTTGTGGAGATCCTACAGCTTTGGATCTGCAGGACCGGCCCCTTCACATGATCCAGCAGTTTACAGATGGGATGGATTTGGGGTAGGCCAACTCGTAGCTCTGATTCTGGGCATAGGTGGGCATGGGTGATAGCTGAGTTGGTCAGTCTTCCAGCTCTCCTACATCCTCACTACCATGGCTAGCTCTCCAACACTGCCTCAGCCAACTCATTCATTGCTACAGGCAGGCAACAAGGGGCCTGGTCAATTCTCCGGCTCTCACACTCTCCTGGTGGCTCACCCGTACCCATACCACCAGGGCCAGCTCTACTGTGCTGCCCAGGGGAGGTGCAGGGCTGTAGCCAGTGAGGGGTGGGGCTGACTCTCTGTAACCCTTTGATATCAGCATGATCCCAGGTTGTAGTCCTGACCAGGGACATCCACAGGGCCTTTGGTGGTAATATGGACCATGGACATCTATGCGGAGCCCTGCTGCTATATGGCTACAAACCTAGACATGGCCCTTAATGGCACATTGGCTGGGATTTTGCCATGGCCTCAGGATTTCACCAGTAGCTTCCCAGGCTATTCACATCAGGCTGTTCCTCTCCACCCTTGAGTCTCCAGATCCATATCTCTTCATAGTGCTCAATCTGTTCCACTTCTCCTTCTCTCCCCTCTCTCCACTCCATACTTGCACACTGTAGTGGCTCATTCTACAGGCGGGCTACACGTTGGGCAGGACCTCTGGGTGTCTTCAAAGGTTTGTCCAACCCAAAGCTTCCAAAGGAAATAAATCTCAGGCCAAAGTTAGACCCAGGACAGTAAAACTGTAATTCACCGTAGAGTCAGCCAGTCTTGTGGTTGAACTGCCACCACTACCAACTAGAGAGATCAGCAGCTAGGCCAGTAATGAGAAGCAAACACAGCAGGACAGGTCCAGTCAGTCATGGGTCTCCATTCTGCAGACACCGCTCTTCCTCCTGGGCTAGGATGCAACTCTGGCAGTCACAGAGACTGAGACAGTGACTTGCCCACAATCAGGACAAATCTCTCTCACCCCCCAGTCCCACAGCCGCTCAGACCCAACCAAGTAAACACAGAGACTTATATTGCTTACAAATTGTATGGCCGTGGCAGGCTTCTTGCTAACTGTTCTTATAGCTTAAATTAATCCATTTCCATAAATCTATACCTTGCCACATGGCTCGTGGCTTACCAGCGTCTTCACATGCTTCTTGTCATGGCGGCGGCTGGCAGTGTCTCCTTCTGCCTTCCTGTTCTTTCTTTTCTCCTCTCTGTTAGTCCCGCCTATACTTCCTGCCTAACCACTGGCCAATCAGTGTTTTATTTATTGACCAATCAGAGCAATTTGACATACAGACCATCCCACAGCAAGACAGTGGTCAGATTCTCAAAGAAAGAAGGCCCAGGCCCACTAGCTCTTATGTTTGTTACTGGCTCAATTGATGGGCAGCGTAACTGACCTTTTCCCAAGGAGCAAGGACAGCAGCTGCCTCCGTGTCTCCAGTTCTACGGCACTTCACAGTGCACAAACTGCTTGTCTTCCTTTTCTCCACCACCTGTTGGCTTGCTTCTTTCTCTCCTATCACTCCACTATCTACTCACTCGTTTCCCACCTTGCCTAGCCCGGTGCAGGGATGCAGCATTGTTTTTGCACTTCCCAGCATGACTGGGCCCAGCGAGGGCTGAACCAGGCCAGAGTGTTGACTGGGTGCTTTCTGGCATGCCCAGGCTCTTGGTGTGCTCAGCACTCATGATGATTTAGCACAGCAATGGAAAAATAACTAATACATCTAGCTGACTGCCTGTGGCTAGTGAGTTCATAGAACCTAATGGCTCCTACTGTAACTGCCACTTTCCTAAACCAATAAAATTTTCTAATTGTAAAATATATATTATACTTTTTACACACACACACACACATGCACAAACACACATGCATCCATCCTTAAACCCACAGGTAAGTCTCTCACCTTTCCTCAAAGAAGCTTCTTTATGTAGTGGATGGAGGCTACTACAGAGATCTACAACTGGTCAATATGCAGAAAATAAGTACCTGTGGCCTGGCCTGTCCCAGTTGGTACATCTACAGCATAACTGTGTAGCTAAGGCTCAAGGAACATCCCAGAATATGGGCAATAAGATTGTAAGGGCCAGAGCACAGGACACCTGCTGCTGGATTGTATCTTCTCTATTCATCAAAGATGCTAAACCCATAGAGCCTCAATGATATAGTCTCTAAGCAAGACCTGTATACTGATACCAGCAGTCTGCATGCCAACACATACAAGGGAAATCGTATGATACCCCACCCCTAAATGAATTAGTAAAAATTAATAGCTATCCAAACCCAATGGTCAATCCTAAATGTATCATCAAGTGTCTTTCTACCCCTCAGTCATGGTATCCCCTGCATTACGTCCTGCTTTCAGATACAGGACACATGCAGGTCTCTCCTGCTCACAACCCTGCTCTCTTGAGAGTGCTGGTCCTCTTCTCTGCCTTGGCTAACTTCTCCCACAGCACTCTTCTGGTTTCCACTAAACAGTGTGCCATACAGTGGGCTCCCTTGACCACCACATTCCTGTTTCCACACTTGTACATTTCTTGCACCTTCCTTAACCCAATTTGTGGTTTTTGTGTTCATTTGCTTAAACTATTTCCCACACTTGTCAAGATGTCCAATAAAGGCAGGAAGCATGGCTGGTTTATATCGGGTTCTTTGTTTGGCTGTTTGTTGATTGGTTGGTTTTATATATGTATGGATATGCAACATTTTCAGCACTCAGTACTGAATAAGTTAAAGATGGCCCTCTTCTGCTAACCTCTTACATGATATTTTCTAAAAATACTTGTTATGATTTCTGGTTCCTCAATCTTCTGGCCTGCATTGGCGTCTTCATCTTCCATATTAAGCTTGCAGTTCTCCCATCTTGGTAGCTACTGGCCTACCATCTGCTTCCTGCCTCTGCATCACATGTTCCATGACTATATGGCATGTCTTCTCTCCCCCAGCCACATTCCTGTACAAGTAACATCTTCCCAGAGTTTCTGTTTATTCTTTATCAATTTGTCATTTTTCCTTTAAGTTTTACCCTCTATTATATAATATTTGAGAATGAAATTTTATAATCTGTTGTCAAGCAACCTATTTCCAAGTGGAAAGCACCCTGAATCTTGGCACATTAGGAAGCAACAGCTTGTATGTTTCCTGTTCACATTCAGCTCTTATCTTGTGCATTTCTGCATTTGGACTTAGTGATAACTGTTACAATGTGGTTTAAAGTGCTATTTTAACATCATAATTCTTATATACAAGAATGTCCATTTTCTCCAATTTGTTGATGTGTTACAATTAAACTGCTCTCATGTAATTAGACCTCTATTGTTTACTTTCTCACAATTAAGAGAACCTAGGAAGACTGTCTTCATGAACTTAGTACTGTGTATATGATTTCTCTTATATGAGTTAAGGTGATTTTATTCTTAAAAGAATTTTCTGCGAGTACTGAGTATCCTACTGAGTCAAGGGTATGATTAGGTTTACTTCTCTTAAGACATCCTAGCAGTTGCCTTATGAAGCTTACCACCAGTATTCTTTGCGAATGATGAAAATCTTTCCTGCTTTTGCTGTCTTTGCCTCCTAGGGGGTCTGTCCACTGTGACCTCACCCCCAACTGCTGCACCATGACTCTTCCTTCATTGCTTTGATTTTCATTCTGAACTTCTCCCTTCTCCTGGACTCTCGCTTATTCCTCCCATTCTCCCCCACAGAGATCCTTCTAATGGCATAGGCTTTAATGATCTCCGATATGTATATCACTGAGGTAGACCTGGCTAGTTTTGCCAAATGTGCTTTTACTTTGATGTTGCTGTTTGGAATACCTGTTCATCACTAATTATATTAATTTCATACAAGTTAACGAAAGGTATAGCTAATGAAGCAATAACACCCAAATTAGTGGATGAGTTATATGGCTAAGGAAGAAGAAATCTACATATTTTTCTTGGATCTATAAAAGAACACATGAAAATGAATTTGGAAACTAAAACATCCCATCTAATTTAGTTTACAGAAGTGAGATATGCATGTGTAGATGTATATTTGGAAGACTGTGGAATACTCTTTCATTGCACTGTAGACATTGATATTTAGATCACAAAACCACTCAACATTAAGACCATTGTTTCCCTGAAATCATGGCATTATGAAATGTTTTGAATGCTCTAGCTGAATGAGAAAGGTTGTAAAATCTCCAAGTCATGACTTTAAAATTCCGAGCAGATTTATTCTATAGACTGAGTTCACCCACAAATACTCACATACAGAGAACTTAACTATAAAATGAGTGATGCTGAGCTTAGTTAGCATAAAGCTGAGGTGGTGGGTGTATAGAAGTCTAATCTACACAGAAGGCAAGGCTGCAGTGAAAAAAGGGCACTGGGGACCATGTAGAGGATCAGGAGCTATACTCAGGGAGAGTGTGAGGCAGACATGCAGTCGGAAAGTGAAACCAGCAGTTACAGCAGGAGCAGGACAGAGCACAGGCGTGGAGGATTTGGACATCTCGGCCACACATCCTGCATAGTGTACCATGAAATTTCTATGACTATCTACCCAAATCCCCCTTGCCTCGGCCTGTGTCATGTGTTTCTGCTTCCCTTCATTATGATCTTCATAAGGAGAGCATAAGTCATCCACATTCACATGTTGAAATATTTCATAGGAAAAAAATCATGTTATCGTGAATAGTTGAGATTCTATCATAATGCTTATGATAGAAACAGAATATGAAATCAGCTGTGTAAAAATCACACATCACTGTACACACACACACACACACACACACACACACACACACACACACACACACATCACAGCTGCAGAAGACATGACCTGACAATCCACAGAGGTTGGTTGGTAGGCATGTTGCCACAGTATTCACACCATTACAGGCAGTACAACTCCTTGTTTCTGTTTTTTAACTTCATAAATTACAAGGTCATTGGATGTTTTGTGCCTTCACAGTGGGAAGTGTCATGAGGCTGTGCATGTGCAGCCACGGGAGACCAGGAATGTGGTCATGATGCAAGCCTTCAGACTACCCGGCCCTCGTGCTGCACATCACCAGCACTTGGCCTTTTTTTTAACATTATACAGTTTTACATTGTACCGACTCGTTGTATCTATGTTATGATGTCTATTTACAGCAGAACATTAAGCACAAACAACATAAGAAAACTTAAGATTGAAATTCCAGCTAGAGAGAGATGATATTCCCAATTTACATCACAGTTATTTCCCTCAGATCCGTACACTAAAAGCATCTGATGAAGATGTCTCTGGTGTTTGCACAAAAGAAGAAATTCTGTAATGATTAAGTCACATTGACTTTTGAGGTTTTTTTAATTAAGACTCCCTGTGTTCATGTGGTTTTCAAGTAGTTCTTAAAAATATTTTAATAACCTACTCACTTATTTCATCACTTGTATTTAAGCACAGTTATCTTGAAAATGAATTTACTTTTTAAAATTTCAAGGCCAAAGCAAGGAAATATTAGCTAATGAAAACATCTTTGATGCTTTTGGTATCACAAACAGATTTCCATCCATATTTAATATATATTTATTCTCAAAACTATTGTGTTAGTTAAATAATTGTTAACAAAGCATACTCATTATTACCCAAAGGAAGTCACTTGAAGACTCAACTGTACTTGGCCCAGAGTACATAAGCAGGGCTTCTCATTCTTTATATATAGAAAGACAGGATGAGATGAGATGGTTCTCAAAGGTTCCTTCCTGGCCCCAAATTCCAGAATTGTGATCTAGCTTACTCCTATAATTTCAGGAGACTGACACAGGAGGATGGTGAGTTCAAGGCCAACCTAGGCTAACCTGTGATAATCTGACTATTAAAACAAAAATAACGAATCACACAAAATTCCAGAACTATTAAACAAAAAGACTTGGCCCAGTAAATTCATATCTGTCTATATCACAAAGAAAATTCCATTTCCCAATTCCTTTCTCTCTAGAGGAAGCATCCTTGCAGACTGACATCATAATTTTTTAATATCAATGAAGCAGAGAGAAAGCATGGAAAATTAAACGCAACCTTTGTTATGTTACACAGATTGGAATCCGATTTTTACTTATTTCATTTGTATTTCAAGTGAGGTTTTACACACACACACACACACACACACACACAAAGTATTAAAGAAAATGTGGCACATATACACAATGGAGTACTACTCAGCGGTAAAAAAAAAAAAAAAAAAGAAAAAAACAATGGTATCATGAAATTTGCAGGCAAATGGATGGAACTAGAAAATGTCATCTTGAGTGAGGTAACCCAGACTCAGAAGGACAAACATAGTATGTACTCACTCATAAGTGCATACTAAATGGGAGGGAAGGGATGGCCAGACTGCAACCCACAACTCCAGAGAGGCTAGCTAACAGGGAAAGACCCTAGGAGGGACACATGGATGACCCAGTGAAGGAGAAGTTGATGAGATCTACATGAGTGGACTGGGTGTGTGTGAGGGGGTAGCAGAGGGCGAGGAGTGGGGGATGAGAACATAGGGAAATGGGAGGGTCAAGCTGGAACAGGGACAGAGTGGGAGGGCAGGGAAGAAGGTACCATGATAGATGAGGACATCATGGGAATAGGAAGAGGCAGGGTGCTGGGGAGGCTCTGAGGAATCCACAAGGTTGACCCCACCTTAGTCTGCTGGCAGTGGTCCAGAGGGTGCCTGGACCGGTCTACTCTGGTGACCAGCCTAGCAAATAACCTAGCTGTCATCATAGAGCCTTTGTCCAGTGACAAATGGAGGCAGATACAAAGATCCACAGCCAGGCACCAGGCTGAGTTCCAGGAATCCAACTGATGAGAGGAGAGATACTGCAGGCAAGGGACGTCGAGATCATGATGGGAGGACGTGCAGAGATGACGGACCACACTAGTGGTCCCATGAACTGTGGACTGGTGGCTGTGGAGCCCCCATGGGACTGGACTAGGCCCTCTGGACGCGGAAGATGGTTGTTTGGCTCGAACTGTTTGGGGGGGGCACCCAGGCAGGGGAATCGGGATCTGTCCCTGGTGCATGGGCAGACTTCTGGGAATCGGGTGCCTGTGGTATGACACCTTGCACGGCCTTGGTGCAGTGGGAAGGGGCTTGGACTTGCCTAGGCTCAGTGAGCTGAGCTCTGCTAACTCCCCATGGGAGACCTCGATTTGGGGGATGTGGGGATACGGGGTGGCTTGGGAAAGAGGGCTGAGGGGTGGAAGGAGGAGGAGGGGTTTCTGTGGATAGCATGAGGAGTAAGTAGAAAATTTCTTAATAAAGAAAAATAAAATAAAATTTAAAAAACAAAAATAAATAAATAAATACCATTCAAAGAGACAAGTCAAATTACAACAACTTCCTGCTCCTTTCTCTCTAATTCCTATAGCCTGAGATGGGTAGGAAGAGGCTTCTTAACCCTTGCAGGAGCCTTAACAAATACCTTTCCAGGTGGTTCATTCCTGGGAATGGTTGACTCTCCCTTTCTCAGTAGTCATCAGTTGCCTGTAGTTCCTTGTCCAAGGGTAGGACCCAGTGAGATTTTTTTCCCCTTTCCATATTAGCATGTCTATTGATGTTGCTGTTGTTCTGGTCATGTTTATGCGGCCATTTCTAAGAGAGACTGCTTCACAGCAGACTTCCTGGTCCTCTAGCTCCTACAGTACCTCCACCTCTCTTATGCAATGTTCCCTTAGTCATAGATGCAGGAGCTGTGATGTAGATGTATCCATTAGGCTGGATGCCCATGATTTGTTGATCTCTGCCTTGTGTCCAGTTATGGTTTTCTGTAATGGTCTCCATTTTCTGTAAAGAGAAGCTTCTTTAATGAGGAAAGATAGCCACACTTACCTGTGAATATTAGAAAATAATATACTACTGCTACATTGCTAGACCAACAAACCTCTTAGCTCTATTCTAAATGTTGATAACATTTTAAAGTGTTAAAAGGAACACCATACTTCTTTATTACATAAAAAGACATTTTCTTAATCTTAGTGCATGGATTTCATTGTGACTAGTTTGAAATTCTAACTATAGTAAAGTAACGAAATACAATAACAATCTGTATAACTCATTTCTCCTAGACATATTTAAATGTTTAAGTCTTTAAAACCCTTTATAATTTGCTATTTAATCAAAATGCATTCTGTGCACAAGACAGTTTTCCAGAAGCCAAAGCTATACTCCTTTTAATACCAACAAAAGAGGTCAGAGGAAAAACTGGTAGCAGATAGCTAAATGCGATTTTTTTCTTTTTAGCTCTAATCTTCATTATTAATATCAAAAATGGATATAGAATACACAGAGCTATGCCTAGGCAAGCATAGCCCAAGATGTTTTCAAAATACCTGGACCCATAACACTTGGTCACCATAGCAACTCTTCAAAAAAGTCAAAAGAACTGCAGTACTCCTCATTCTATAGAGGCAAAACTGGAACTGAAGAGACATCCACAGAACCACAATAAGCCGCTATCAAGACAGGCACCAAAACCCATGGTTTCTGATATCTAGGCCAGAGTTCCTCTAATTCATATCACAATAATTATTTATGCATCAATCTGCAAGTGCATGCTCTTTTCCTATCATTGTTTTCCTTGATTTTTCTCTAATTTTGTCTTTTCAGGGTTCCTCACACATGTTCACATATAACCTGCAACATTACCCATTTCTCATTGTTCCTGAGTAATGGATTTTAACCACATGTCTTTCCACATGCTTTTCTATGCTGATATAAAATTGCACACATGCATGCGTGTGCACAACCAAGCACACAAACAAGCCTGAGCACATGGGAGGGGGTTTGACATCATCAGATTCCCAACTTGAAATCCAACCACACCACAGTTTGTAGGTTATTAATGTCCCTATTCATCAGTATTTTGAAGATGATGATGATTTGATGTCCAAAAGTGTCTGCAATGAAAGACTTCACAGAGCTGTGTGGAAACTGAGAGTCTTTACTATTTTCAAATGTAGCATTTACTATTTTTTTATTACTTTTACAAGTTTCAAACCTTAGAATGCAGTACAATCAGCTGGGACAAAGACATAACTCATTTTGCCTAAAAGCCCTCGGCATTTGACTTCTATGTTTCTCTTGTCACATGTTATTGTCATAGTCTTTGCCCAATTCCTTACCTTCATTTCAGATGGAATAATAACGGTATTTTCCTCAGTAATTATAAGGAAGATTTTTAAAAACTGAAATTGGGGTTGGATAGAAAGCTTAGCAGTTAAGAGGGTTTGCTGTTCAGTTCCCAGCACCCACATGGCTCACAATTATTGTAACTCCAGTTCCAGGGGAATCTAACCCCCTCTTCTGGCCTCCCTGGGCACTGTACACATGCAGTGCACATACATTCATCCAGGCAGGACACCCGTACACATAAAATAATAAATAAATAAATAAATAAATAAATAAATAAATAAATAAATAAATAACATATAATCCTATAAATAACATATAATCCTATAAAGTACATACAGCAGTCCCCAGTGAGTACTCAGTGGCTGAGTCACACTCTTAACAAGGTTGTGGGTGTCATTTTGAACATTCTGTAAGAAACTGAATTTTTATATGCTCTTTCAGGCAATAAAATTCCAATAAAATTGTTCAGAATGACTAGTGATGTTTCTCAGTCTCTTTGATTGTGTGTGCTCGAAGGAGCTTTCAACATCCAAAATGGCTTATAATTAGAAGTTTTGTCAAATGGATTCCCTGACAGCATCATAAAGGAAACTGAAATTCCCAAAGAGACTATAAGTTTTCAGCACTCCCACTAGAAGAGAAGAAATAGGCGCAGGTGCTTCCCTAACAGGTCACTGTGGCTGCTGATGGCCGAAGGACTGGATATTATTTTTACATCAGTTGTCATTCAGCATGATATATTAGCTGGAAGTCTGTCTTTTGGATTTTGCATGTTCAAGGCTAATAGTTATTTCGGTGAATAGCAGCTACTAATCAAACATGCAATACTTTGATAAAATAATTCCCACATTTGCATGACAAGTATACTATAATATTCCAGTAAAAAATGAAAACACCTGTTTTGATATTAACTGTCTACAGTTCACCAATTTTCAAATACTGTGGCAAACAAAAGGCATCAAATTTTTTATCATTTGTAATATAGAACCAATTCTCAATAACTAGGTTGTATATAAGTATGTTTTTCATATATAAAATACAATGTTATCCAAGGTTCATTAATTACATACCACTCCAAGAATACCTGGACCACTCTGGAGCCCTAAATATCTTTTCTATGTGCTTTTCTGTATGCTTAAGGAGAGTCACTCAGACTCAAGAATGTGTCTCCTTGGTTAGGAGACTTCTGGACGCAGAAGGTGGCTGCCATTGACCACCAATCAAGATGTTCATGTTCAAGCTCTCTGCCTTTCACTTAGCACTCTGGAAAATAAGTTGTTTGAGCCACTGAGGCTTACCGTTATTTATTCTTTATCCTTGATTTTTCAGAGAGTGCCTAGCAGCAGCACCAGCGGCCCTCACTGGAAACAGACAGCATCGGAGAGGGACGCAATTCTGATGTTGTGCTTACTTTCAGCAACTGTAGCAGAGCTTTTCCAGTGCTGCTCCTTGATCCTGCAGCTCATGTAGGCTCAGCATTCGGCAGTGCACGGCAGCTTTAATCTAATTCTCACTTCATTTTCCCCCTGGCTTTCTTCTTGGGACAAATCCCAGGGAAGAAAAAGAAAAAAGAAGGAAGCCAAAAGAAAGGACGTCACAGGCCTGGCGTTTCACAATTTAAAAATGTGCGCTAATTATGCTGATCCAGCCAAACACAAGTCTACAGTGGCTGTCCTTGGGAGCAGTCTCTACTTAACCCTGTTTGTCTCCCCACCCCTTCAGCAAGGTCTGGTTTCGTCAACAGCAGCCATCTTTCCATGGCAATCGTTGGCTCCAACCCAAGGAAAAGAATTCCTTTAGAGGCACCTGGATGAGAAACACCCGTGCTCATGCTCTCAATGGGAGACAAATCATGACTTGTCAAGAACAAAAAGTAAGGAATCCATTCTGCTAAAGAAGAAGAAGGAGGAGACGGAGAAGAAGAAGATTTACTAGTGTTTAAAATCACAATAGTGGATATAATAAGATGGTAGACATTTGGTACCTTTCCAATACCGTAATCAATTCTTCTCAGATGAAGATGCTCTTTGGCTCTACTTTGTGATGAAGATAATTTTACTAATTGGACACATAACATTTGCTTCATGGGAGCTCTTCACTGTGCTTGGAGGCATTCGCACACATGTGTTGAATCTCTTTACATATTTTATATGAAATTACCCTCCATTAGAAAGAAATGCCACTACCAACCACAACAAAGCATAAAACCAATGGCTCTGCTACAGAAAGGGCCCCTACTAAGTGTATCTCCCAATGTGATTTAGCAGAAAAGTGTTTGGAGACACATCTTTATGCTTAAATTGGTTATGCCTGTTCATTCCAATTTATCCTAAGCTTCAGAAACTCTTCTTTTTTTAATTAAGAATTATCAGAATTGCTGTATATGTAAAATGGAGCAGGGAGGAAAGGAAGGAGTGTCTTTCCAAATATTTCCAGAAATAGATCTATTCCTAGCAATTCCATTGCTCAAGTTTGGATCTAGGCACACCAGCATCTTGAGCCTGACTAATATGGTAGGTTGGTACTGTTCTCCCATCTCATACCCTGGCCTCTCTGTCTAACTGCAACATAAAGCAAAGGGCTTAAGTTGTAGGGTCCAGGAAAAATGGAAACACAGACCCTCAGGCTCAGCAAACAGAGGCCATCCAGTGTAGGCACCACAGTTTCTTTCTTTCTTGGTCTGATTTTGCAGTCTGCTCAAGTGTTTTCACTGATTATTTGATACAATGCTTCTAAGGGCACAAAGACACTTGTTAGGTAAGTACAGTCCCTCACAGAAATTGGAGGTGGGTCTGACCCCATACCTCAGGGAGCATGTCCACCAAGCCGCTTTCAACAAACTGCTGGTGAGAAGCCCTGTGACTTACCAATGGGATGAGGGACCCCAGTGACACAAGGAAAGAAGCAGATATTCCCTGTGTTAATTCGAAAGGAGTGGAGGAAAGTCCAGCACAGCCAGTAGAGACTTGATTAAGTTTGGACTTTATTCCTATAAAGCAACTTATCATTTTCCATCTAGTATTTTTTACCATTTTCTACCTAACTTATTATTAATTTTCAAAATTAAGAGATATCAAACATTTTGAACAAAAAAATGAAAGAAAGTATAACATTGGTAGTGAAATACATATATTGTAGATTTTTTGTGATTAATTTTACTGAAATTCTTTGAATGATTTAAATTTTTCCCAAAGGATCTCCACGCTTTTAAAAATTATCTCCCCAGTCTTCGTTGTGTTTAAGGATCCTTATTTGCTAGAAATAATTTAGAAATGTGAATTTAACACAATGTTTTGAGCCATAAACCTGTTATGCAAGTTTTTAGCAACCTCTCACGCCCCCATCAGGTGAAGACTAAGGAAGAGAGAGTAATCTCGTGGGGATGGACACAGAGAGGTCTCTCATAGTGGAAGCTGAGGAGCGTGCTCCCTCTCCACATGGAGTAGCCCTTCCGTCCCTTCCCCTGCTCCAAGATCTGATAATGCCGCACAGGTGAACAGGGTGAGATGAATGCCAAGGGACAGAAGGACAACAAGGCAGAAAGACATTTCCTAGACACTGTGGATGATGAGAAGAGAGCCTGCCAAAGGCCTTGGAGACCTGCAAAAAAAAAAAACCTGACTGTTGGCTAGAATCCAGTAAAAAGGGTCTTCTAGGAACAAACAGCCAGGAAAAAAAGAGGGGATTCTTCAGAGTGATGTTCAGAGAGCAGTCCAAGGGATTCAGAGGGAAGAATTGGGGAAACAAACCGAGGAACCCACAAGCAGGACAGCAGAGAGAGGAACAGGGGAAGGAGGAGGAAAGGAAAAATGGGGCATGGAGGAGGGAAGGGAAGAGAGAAGGGGACGATGGAGCATGCATTGGACTTGATATTCGTGTGTCTCTTTTTAAAAACTGATTTGCTTACATTGATTTTACTGCCCTCTGAACTATTTCTCCCTGATCCCACCAAAACATTCTACTCACCTGTTTTAGTAGGAGTGTACTCATAAGGCACTGTGAACTTCTACTTTATACCTACGTGAGCGTAAACACTCCCCCCCCCCCCGCAAATATACATATGTACATAAATCAATACTGGGAGTCAAGCCTAGGACCTAGGGTGTGCTAAATACTCAGCCCCAGTCCTTCCCACTGTGTATTTAGCTTCATGCAACACCAAAAACTGAAGTCCTTACTTCTAAACTGAGATTCTGCTTGTGACTTAATGTGGCCATTGAATTCAGCTTCCATTAAATTAACTAGAAGGTCCACTGAGACAATGGTTCAGTCAGTATTGTGCTACATCACACCTGCCCAAGAAACTGAGTTGGATTCCCAGAACCCATGATAAAAAATAAAATTAAATTAAAATTAAAGATTGAAAAGAGTGGGAGAGGTGCCGCACACTTGTAATCCCAGCACCGCACCGGGAGGTGGGGACAGGCAGATCCCTGGGGTCCACTCCCCAGCCAGCCTGGCCTCTTTGGTGACAGTGCATAAGGGGAACACCTGGGGTTATCCCCTGGCCTCCACACACTGCATATACACATACAAACATTAGGGGAAAAAAGAATAACCAGAGAAGTGTGCCGGAGTTCCTATCTGGTAGCCAGGACAGCGAAGAGGGGCAAGACAACATTCCAGGTATGTCCTGTAAGTCCACTTCTTTAGCTTACTGTGGCTGACTGGGTGCGATTAGCTAATGCAAAGGAAAGGCTGAAGTGCCTTGGGGAAAACAGACACTGTCCAAGTCGTTGTTAGTCACACAACCCGAGACAAACTCTAAGGCCACAGCTTACCCTGTCCTTTTCTGTAAGATGCTGAATCTTGAAATCTAAAATAAGACCCATGCCTTAAGAGGAACACTCCTCCATTGCTGGTGGGAGCGAAAACTTGTGCAGCCGGTTTGGAAATCAGTATGGCGGTTTCTCAGAAAATTGGGAATTAATCTACCTCAAGACCCAGCCATACGGCTCCTGGGCATAAACCCAAAGGATGCTCCATCCTACCACAGGACATTTGTCAACTATGCTCATAATAGCTTTATTCCTAACAGCCAGAAACTGGGAACAACCTAGATGTCCCTCAACTAAAGAATGATTAAAGAAAATGTGGTACATTTACAAAATGGAGTATTACTCAGCTGTTAAAAACAATGGCATCATGAAATTTGCAGACAAATGGATGGAACTAGAAAAAAAAATCACCTTAAGGTACCCCAGACCCAGAATGACAGACATGGTATGTAATCACTTATAAAAGGGCTCAAGGTAGGAGGGGGTCACACATGACTCTCCTTGGGAAAGGGAAACAGGTTTTGTAAGTAGACTAGTGATGAGTGGGAATGGAAACAGGATGGACCATGTGGGGGAGGAAGGGACAGAAGAAGAGAGAGTAAGAAGAGATAACTGGAATTAACTGGGACATCTCTGGGGTGAGGTAGAAACCTAGTGCAATGGAAACTCCCATGAATCTATTAGGGTGACCTAATAGTAAGTGGGGATAAGGAGCTTGACTTGGCCATCTCCTGAAACCAGGAAAGACTTCTAGTGGAGGGACTGGGACACCAGCACGGCCACAGAACCTTCAGCCTACAATTTGTCTTGTCTACAAAACGTGCTGTGGTGAAAGTAGCTCAGAAACTGTACGAGTGGCCAACCAATGACTGGTCCAGCTTGAGACCCATGCCACAAGAGGTAGCCCACCCCTGATACTTCCTGGAGGGCTACCAGAAGCTGAACAACCCAGAAACCTAGGATAGAATCAAACATAACTGTCAAAAAAAATCAATGAAATGATCACTAATGATATTCTACTATCCTCTCATACTTGTAGACTGGAGCCTAGCATAACCATCATCAGAGAGGTTTTATCCACCAACTGATGGAAACAGATACAGAGACCCACAGCCAAACACTAGGCCAAGCTCATAGAATCCTGTGGAAGTGGGGGAGGAAGGATTGTAGGAGCCAGAGGGGTCAAGAACACCACAAGAAAGCCAACAGAACAAACTAACCTGGGCTTGTAGGGGCTCGCAGAGACTGAACCAACAATCAGGGAGCCTTCATGGGTCTGACACAGGTCCTCTGTATATATGTTATGGTTTTGTAGCTTGGTCTTCTTGTGGGACTCCTAACAGTGGGAGCAGGGGCTGTCTCTCATTCTTTTGCCTGCTTTTGGGACCCTTTTCATCCCACTAGGTTGCCTCACCTAGTCTTAATATGAGAGGAGGTACATAGTCTTATTGCAATTTGACTTGCCATGTTTGGTTGATATCCCTGGGAGGCCTGCCCTTTTCTGAAGGGAAACTGAGGAGGAGTGAATGGGGGTGGGGTGGGGAAACTGCCGTCCAGATGTAATACATGAGAGAAGAATAATTTTTTAAAAAAAAGACCTATGCCTTCCTATTCCTTTGGCACAATGTCTGCCATAAAATAAATGCTCTATAGACAAACACGTTAAGTGAACAAGTGAAGGAATAGATTTGGTTCCTCAGTCCATTAAAATTAATGACTGTCACTCTTGGCTAAAGCCATATGTGAATATCTAGGCAGATGAGAAGACAAACAGGCATATGGTGAGACTCCAAAAGAGTTAAATGTAACCATGAATTTCAGACAAATACAAAACTGTCAATATATACATATTTCTCCTCTAAATGTTATATAAAATATTCATTAAATCCACTTAGAGCTGTGCTGGAGCCACCGGATCGTGAAGAGCCCCTAACACATGCTCTACTTCCGGTCATTCTCTGAACACGAACAAAGTCTCTAGTTGTGTGCTCAGCCCAGGTGTTCGTCAGCAAATGAACAGATGAAAAACGGCGATACATACACATGTTGATATACTACTTAGTCAAGAAGAACCAAAATCATGTCACTTTCAGGAAATTAACACAATTAGAGAGCATCATGTTAACAACAACAACAAAAAAGCCCTGTCAAAAAAGCACATGTGTTTTATTATACAAGCAGAAACTGGCTAGAAAACAGGAAGATGTGAAAGTAAGAGACTGTTTGGGAAAGGGAAAAAGTCCAGCATGAGTGGAAGGGAGGAAGAGGAAGGGTGATGTGGGAGTTATTGGAATATATTTGAAGTGTACCAAATCATCATAATGAAGCATATTATTCTGTAAAATAGATGTGTAACAATAATGGTTTAAAAGTCACAGGAATGGCTCCCTGCAGGTTTTGAGTATAACTTAAGAGATGGTGAAAATCGTAAGACGACACAAAATAGTTATTGAAGAGAATCTTATTTTGTCTAGAAACAAAAACGTTACCTGGAGAGATGTGAGATGCTTGAAGGGAACTCTATGAAAAGGTAGGCAGTGGTTCCCATCAGGTGACTTTTCTGACTAAACAGAGCTCTCAGAAATTCAACTCATTTCAGTTCCACAAAAAAGCACTTTCAAGCTTTTCCTGGAAGCATTTTAAAACTTGCATATTCAAATGTCTATACGACCAGGCAAGTAAGACAAGTGGGTGCAATGCTGGTTTCTCAGCACCAGGATGGTGAGGAGTCTGCACTAGAACAGGCAATGCCCCACCTACGAGGTCAGCTGACGAGCGCCACATAATTGGGTCTTGTGTGAACTTGTCACCTTACTTGTGAGATTTTTCAGTATTTTAAGTTAACCTTAACAAAAATGTCAACTGAAAATATTCAAGTTTAAATAAATGTTGGCACCCTTAGAGAAAGAATTAAAACAAAAACCTACCGAGATCCAAACAACATAAGCTTTGGCCTATATGTCCTCAAAATGCCTCATGTTTCTCGTTAAGTATTAATGGTGTTCAAAGGAAGTAAGCAATTAGAATGATCATTGACAAGTCTTTGACCAGTTATCAACTCTCATTCTGGTTTCCAAAGGTACCAGCACAGAGAGCACTCGAATGATTAAACCTCTTTCCCTTCTTCCATCACCACTCTCCCCCACCCCTTCCCCTCTTTATCTCTTCCTGTCTTTCCTTCTCTTTATTAAGTGCTTGCTTGGGTTTGCCCCAATTCCCTATGACTGTCAATGCTGGGGAATTTGGTTCCATCAAAATGTGCCTAAACATGGTCCATATGTACTTCAAACATGCAATTTCATCACAAGGTTCTTTGCCTCTGTCCTTTGTCCACACCTTGATATGGCCTGTGTGTTAGTTACTTCACTGTTGCTGTGATAGAACACCATGACCAAAAGTAACTTAAGGAATGAAGGGTTCATTTATGATTACAGTTTCAGAAGGCTAAAGTCCATAAGGGTGGGCAAGGCACGGTGAGCCATCAGGAGTAGGAAGCTGGGTTATCACTTTAGATCTATATACAGGAAGCAGAGAGAAAGAACAGGAAGTTGGGCAAGGCTATAAATCCTCAATGACAGACTTCCTCTAGCAATGCTGCCTTTGTCAAGGTTCTATAACTTCTTGTGACAACATCACTAACCAGGAACAAAGCACTCAGATACATGAGTCTTTAGGGGACATTTCTCAATCAAACACAACACTCCTGTAGCAAAATAAATAGACATGAAAAAGTAAGAGGAAATCGGGAAAGCCAAAAGAATGTCCTGGCTTTGTGGCTTTCTTTTTCTTTTATTTTTTTCCCCTCTGTTTTTATTAGCCTACAGTAGTCACATAAAACAACTTTCATAGTGGCATTTGCTTGGCATAAATACACCGTTTATAGTCACCCCATATTTCCTTTTCTTGCTCCCCCCTTCCCTGGATCCTTTTCTCTTCCCAAATCACTTTATTTTCTTTATTTGAACACCTTCTCAGGAGTGTAGATTGTGCATCTTTCTGTATGGGTGTTATGGGGTCAGGTGGTGGGAAAGTGAATGAGAAAGACACATGTCCGCCTAAACCACTAGTACAGAAGACAGGAGAAATTTCAAACACTGACCGTCGGGGGGCGGGGGGGGGGGGCGTGCACGGAAGGAGGAAAGAATGAGAAACTTTGTTTGCAGTTTAATCAATGCTACATGGTTAATCAGAGAAATCTAACTTGGCCATTGCTCTTTTTTTTAAAGTAACATTTATTTATTTACCTAATTATGTATCTATTGTGGGGCATGGGTCAGAAGGCAACCTACTAGAATCAGTTCTCACTTTCTATCATGTGGATCCTGGGAACTAAAGTGCTAGGATTTGCCACATGCTGGCTTACCCATTGAGCCATTTCATAGACCAATGCTTTCTAACTTTTTTATTTCTCAAAAAGACAAGACAAACAAACAAAAACTCTTTAGCACTAAGGTCACATTTGAGTCCTCAAATGATTCATATCAGTGCTTATTTATCTTAAAGATTCCCTGGGAGAAGAGGAAAGGAGAAAGAAAGAGCCTGGGATGCCCCCTCCCGATGGTGTGGGTACCACGAGATGCACTGTGAAGTCACCAGAATAGCTAGCTGACTAGAGAGGCCAATGCCACTTCCACATGCTCATCACCATCCTGGCCATCTACTATTGTTTGAGTTGTACCAGGCACTCTTCCTGTCTGTAATTCCATCCAAGAATTACTTCAGTTCCTACATGTAACATTCTTATTTATACTTTTATTTTTGCTTAATTTCTTGAAGAAAAAAAAACTATTATAAAAGCATTGCATGTTTTCAATTAAATTAGATTTGGAAATGATTTATGGAGAAGAAGATGCAGAGTGATATTCATGCAGTATCAATGAGCATCTACTCAGACATCATTTAGGTACTGCCCTCAAAAGGATAATCATTTCTAGAAATAAGCCCCAGATCCAAAGTCAGTGGCCATTGAAGATAACATAGACAAGCTTTTCCAGAAAGGAGGTAAAGTGTAAGAAAATAGAGCAAAGGCATTAGTACCTGATCTTCTTACTTAAATTTAAATTTCTTTTCTACACTTGACACCAAGACAGAGTGTAAGAAATCATACAGCACGCCTACTGCTTTATTTTTCAATACATATGTAACCTAAAGGTGTTTGAAGTGATATTTGGAAAGTAGGGTTGTTTTAGCTATGTTACAGGAGGTAGAAACACACAGTAACTGAGGTCCCTTACCCACCAACAGTGTGCAGTCTACACAGTGCAGTGAGACCAAGAAGTGAAATGCAAGTGTTGTTGTAGCACTCACTTAAACTATGGTGGGGAAAACTAAGTCCACAAACCTGGGTCCTAGAGTTTACAGGGTTGGGCAAAGAACAGGTTAGAAGCCAATGTCTTAAATCCTGGAGCCCTCTTCTTTAAGTGCATTATGAAATAGATCAGACTATATCCTTCAGGGATTTGGGTTCATGGAGAAATGGAGCTTTTATTGTTCACGAAGGATTTACCTGAGGCTTTTATCCTCAGGTGTAAGAAGGTAAGAAGGAGATATATACATATACATATACATATACATATACATATACATATATATGTATATAAACACACACACGTGTGTGTGTGTGTGTGTGTGTGTGTGTGTGTGTGTGTGTGTGTGTGTGTGTATGCCCTGTGACTACATGCAACTGTTTAAATATCACCACACTTTCTGGGAAATGACGACAAAACTATACTACAGGTAGCTACATGTGAGGAGAAAAGATGAACCGCTTGTCATTATTGGAACAATGCAAACAAAACAGCAAGGAAGAACTGAGCGCATGTAAGTGCTGATGTGAAGAAATCTTTGGTTGTGTCAAGGGGGGCAGATTGCCCATCATGTTCAAACTTTGCTGGAGATAGTGCAGAAGGGACCTTCTGTTAGGTTAGACTTGACTATGCCAGCACTCAGTGCCTGATGGGGACTTGATAACTAAGCGGAGGCTGTTTCAATGTATCGGTCGTCTGCAGTTTAAGACATTTCTTTAGGTTTTTTTTTAATGTTTTTGCATTTACACATTGCCTTTTAAGTTCATAGATACTTAGACAGGCCTGATCCTATAAACTAAATTCAAGCAAAGAACCAGGCATTTGAAGAGCTGCTTTACAGGCAGGGGTGGACATAGACGCAGTGAGAGCATCCCACCCCAGCTCCAGCGGATGGTCTGTGTACTGCAGCAGCTCTCGACAGAACTCCTGAGAGTGGCGTCTCCATACACTTCCCCAGCCTGCCGTCTGAGGTGCAGAAAATGAGTTATTTTCAGCTCCCTAACAGCTAATTCTTCACTTCGAAGCTAGCGTTCTAGTGTTCCTCTGGGGTTTCCCCAGCCTGACCCCACCCCTGCCTTCAGCAACGTTCTGGCTGATACTCTGGAATGGCATGCCCCGACTCCCATGTTGCTGACAAATGTCAATCAGAGTGTCTCAGCTGCCCCCTAACTCCCGAGTGTCAGCCATCATCTGAAGCACACATTCCCAAGAACGCCTCAGCCTGGCATCTTTGTTCTGTTTTCAGATAAACAGATCCAATTCCTCAACAAACAGACGGTTACAATCCTTTTGATAACAGTGTAATAATTCAAAACAAATGATTCTCAGCTTTGATGATAGCACTTTTATGGGTCATGAAGAAATCCTCCCACCAACATCTGTTTGATTTTATCTACTTGAACTTTATCCTCCAGTTGAAGATTTATAAGCTGAAATCATCCCAGCCTATTAAAGTCAAGCGAATGTTCGAGTACTAAGCAGAGACTGAAAGTGCATTTCCTAGGCAGCTCTGGAAAAGCTGCTGTGGGCAAATATATAAATATATATCAAAAGTTTGCAACATTTTGTGTTTGGTTGGGAATGAGCCAAGGCTCCTGTAACAGAGACTTGAGAAATTTAATTTATGTATTTACACAATTATTATATTAAAAGACAACCTGAAAATTGCAAGGGTTGTTTTTATTAAAGGCTGTGTTCACAGTGAAGCCCATTAGAGGCCAGGGAAGAACAAGGCAGACTTCCTCTCCTCTCCTTTAATTCTCTTACAGAGATTTAATATTTTAAACCAAAGCTCAAAAATAGTTAAATTTAATTTATTGGTCATTTTAGCTCATTACCCTTGAACACAAAAGATATAGAAATATTTTAATCTGATGAGAGAACAGTGGTACAATAGATGGGGAGCCAAGAATCCTGAGTTCAGGTCAGATGAAGTGGGGGTGTCTCCCTGTAAACCCTGCACTTGGGAAGCTGATACAAGACAACTGAGAGTTCAAGGCCAACCTGGGCTATATTGAGACCCTGTCTCCTAACAAAACAGAAACAGACAACGTAATGACTCCTGAGTTCAGATCACAAATCTTCCATTCACTCACCTTTTATAAACAGGTGCCATACTCATTAGCTTTTCATGTGTTTGTGTATGTGTCTACAGGTGTGAGTGTGGGTGTGTGCATGCGTGTATGCCTCTGCGTATGTGTTCTTGGAATGGAGATGTCAGCATTCTCTTGGTGGAGGTTCAGGATTTCTGTCACACTCTCTTTACCAGGGGCACACTTCTGCCCTCCTTTCACCCAAATTCCATCTGCTCCTTGCTTTCCTTCAAGATACATTTATTTCTTTTCTCTCCTCCCCTCCTCTCTCTCTGTTCCCTGAAACTCACCCCCTCTTGCCAACTCTGTATTCATAGTTTAGAGTATCAAGTCACCACTGAACATGTTTCTCTAACTCATATTTAATTTCAAATTAAGCATACTTTGGATGCTCTTAGGAAAAAGAAAAAAAATAAAATAACTTAAAACTTTTAAAAGTATAAGATCCTCCATGTCACAGATCAAGACATTATGAAACCAATTCACAAAAACTCATACCTCAATTATGTATTCAGCTGTTCTTTCAGTATTTATCAAGTGACTCCTAACCCAGCCACCTACTCAGTGCCAGAAACATAAGATAAGGGAACACGGATATTGCCACTCGTCTTATCAAATTTATAGCATAGAGAGGGAAGAAGAGGTGGAGAGGGACTACTGTTACTACTGGAATTAGTGACACCAACAAAGTGTAGAAATGCTACCAGAAAGAGTACCACAGGGCTCCGGGCACACTTCCAAGTGAGAAACGTGGCTTAGCAATGTTGGGAGAGATTTATTCCAGGCCGAGAAAAGCCTATGTTAAAGCCCCATAGCATGGATGTGACACCATAGAGAAAGAGCAATCCCATTCAGCAAGCACATAGAGAGGACAAAGAGGAGTGTGAGGCTGGGGCTGAGTAGCATGAGACTACACGGTGCTTGGGAGTTGTGATCAAGGCTCCTCCCCAAGCCCACCTCATTCAGCTAAAGATACGTCAAAGGGATTGATACAACGAGGTGATCTGACCAGATTCAAGCTTTGACCAAGTCACTGGCATACTGGTGGAGGAAAGTGACTCACACATTGGCCCAAAGGCAGGAACTAGACCAGAGACAAGGGCTGGGACAAGGGTCGGAGGCCACAAAGATGGAAAACGTTCAGAAGATCTGAAAATTTTCAGGGGTAAAAATAAAGAGTCTTGGGATGAATTAACGGGAGAGCTGGGAAGCTGGAGGTATGAAGAATGACTCTCCCATTTCTGAGCCACAAAGGGGGTGGATGCCAGTGCCAAGGACTGAGATAGGAAGCACTGAAGGATGGCCAAGTCTGAGAGAAGATCAGGAGTTCAGTCTTGCCCAGGCTGATTTTGAGGTGTCTCTGAGACATCCAAGGGAGAGTGTCAACCAGTACAAGAACCAGATCCGGACTTGTGACTGGGAGCCTTGTACAGCTAACACACTGTGTTCACTGGCAAAAGCACAAGTGTTTCGTGATCGTTTTTGTTCTGTTTATTGACAGCCACACTTGGATAGCTAAAGAGACAACTGGTGGACCTTGGGACATAAATAATGTAGATATTGTTTATGCCTGCAATTCCCAGGAAATATTATTTTTAAAGAATATGCCTATGTTGGCTTCACTGCCTGCAGAATTTGAAGTTAAATAAGGAGAATGTCAAAAAAGTTCAATTATTGGATTTCAACATTCGATGTTGAGATTACACATTCAGTTTTGCCTAGAAACATCTTTTCAACGAACAAACTGTACAAGCAGACACTGCATTTTCAGTGTGCAGTGGTCATCTGTCAGTTCAGCTAACGCTGGAATTTGTGGCCTTCTGGGACTTCTAGGAGAAAAGATTTCCACATCTGAACCTGAACTGCCACATACTCCTTCAAGTCACTTTTTTTTTTTACCCTGGATTCCTGGACATAAAGTTTTGGGGTTTTTTGAGACGTGGTATAAACATATCCATGAACCACAGGTCATCCTGTGGAAGCTGTCCTCGCCCAAGATGCCCTCTGCACTTGACATTGTGTCAGGGACCAACCACACAAACACACCGCTTATCACCTCCTCTGCCTCCCCATGGGCCGTTATCTACTGTTTATCTGCAAATTCTGAACGTGTGCCACACTTAAGATTTCAACTCACCTCACTTTGCTGAAGAAAGGCCACTCCATTTGTCATTGGTGTGATTTTTCAACAGGCTTGAAGGAACTACATAGGACTCCATATTTGGGTCTGTGATTTTGTTCTAAACAGTGACAGAGATCTTTGTGTGCTTCAGAGAGAAGAAGATAGCCCCAATTGAATTAGGATATGTACCCATCACTGTCAGTGCTCCAAGACCCTCTTTGAGAACCTTAGAGGTCTTAATAAACTATAAGCATACTCATATACAATTTTATAGCCAATAAAAACTCTGAGGTCAAACATAGATTTGCTATAATGCAGAATACACACACAAAAAAAAAACTTGAATAATCCTCCAGAAATAAAGAAATTGCACATAGATGAGTGCCCCAAGCACATGGCTAAAGCCAGTATCTTAGGACTTCTTGTGCTGATTTATTACCCTCACTTATTGTTACCTGATTCACTTAAGTTCAGTGGGCTCCTGGTCTCTAAAATGCAAGTGAATGTGCTTAAAAACTCACTGGTTTATTGCATCCGACATTAACCACTTTGAGGAATATTTTAGAAAGCTAAACTCAGAGGCCAGAATAGAGTCTTGCAGAGTGGTCAGTGCCTTCATTCCGGCACTCAGGAGACAGAGGCAGGTGGATCATGGATCTTTATGAGCTTGAGTCTACATAGTAGACCCTGGTCTACATAGTGAGTTCTAGGAGAGTCGGGTACGTAATGAGACCTGGCTGCAAAAATAAATAAACAAACAAACAAAAATAAAATAAAAGTCAAAATGCTTTATGCTGTATACATTTGCATGAAGTTCAGTGAGATGCTCCTTAGTGTTTACTGTGCATCATTGAGTTCCTAAGCAGTGAACTGGGCTCCTTTGTACTTACACTTAAATGAGGGTTTCCGTAGATTTTGAAGCTTCAAGTTTATATGAAGTTTTACACAATCTTCTAATGATACTATGAAATGAAAACAAAATTCTCTCTAGAAGATGGAGGAGGTAAAGTGAGCGATTCAAGAAAGGAAGGAACTTTAAGATGAAAAAAGATGACAATACTCAAGATTGTGTTCCTTAAGGTTTCCTTTGCTTCTTTTCATTATAGATTTGAAGAGTTTATTCTCAGAGTAAATTCCCCAAACCAACGCCTGCATGGCTATGTAGAGCCGCAAAGTGAACATTATCTTTGATGTCTCTCTAACCTTACTTTAACAAATAAAGCAATGAAAATCATCAGAAGTGCCAAGCCTCTTAGCATATCATGAGACTGCCAGCAGCTGACTAATGCTAGCTCTGATATGCAATAATACAAATAGTGGGAGATGGATGAGGACTGAAGAGCAATCCATGGCTTCAGAACAAGACCCTTTATGTGAGACTGTACTGTCCAGCTGGCATTTGAACACATGACCTTGGCCTCAAGAAAAATATTTTCTAACCTACTGAGCAGCTCAGATCAACCATTACAGTATTTACTTGCTTTGAAGCAGCATGTGTCCATATGTGTAAAGTAAAGGCACTGAAATTTCTTATACTGAAAAGGGTCATTTGACAGGGTTCTGCTGTTTCAAACTTTTTTTTAATGCAGAAGACATTGTAAGAAAAGTAACAGAAAAGAGGAGCAGAATTCCTTTCCTGAGATAATTACTGCTTGCTCCATGCTCTCTCATGCACCATGGATTTGCTTTAAATCTGCCAGTCAGTGAGGCCTGATGTCCAAATGAGATGTGCAGAAAATGAAGACACACAGCGGCACATTACACAGCCCACCACTATCTTCGGATCTTTGGTAAAGCATTTTTCCATCTAAGGTTTGTTTCTCCTCCTCTTCCTCCTCCTCCTCCTCCGCCTCCTCCTCCTCCTCCTCCTTCTCCTCCTCCTCCTCCTCTTCTGCTGCTGCTTAAATGTATAATTAATTTAAAAGCCAAATTCTACAGGAGAGGTATTCATCCTTTAGTAGGTAATGTCATAAATATGTCTTCCATTAAGAGACTAAGTATTAATTGCAACTTTAATAAGCATAGAAATTGAAAGACATGGTCTTGAAATGGTATGTGGTTTCATGTATAATAAAAATACCATTAAGAAGCTTTAAACCCAAATCTGAAATAGTATCTTTTGTCATCTGAACTAATAATATGGTTTCTGAGAGATTTCCACGGATGAAAAAAGTGCATAATGACAGCAATAAATAACATAAATGCCTGTGGTTAATACCTTATATGATCAGCATGAAACTATGCTATCATTTGGAGGTTGCCAGCCTTATTAAGTACTCTATCATACTTCATATTGTCAACCAAGAGCAGTCCATTTCCTGTAGACATCTCTTACACAAATGCATGTGCATTATGTGTGCACTATGTGTGCCCTGTGCACCACATCTCACATTTGTTAAAAGGTCTGCTCTTATAACGTTCAAGGAGTCCATGTATGGTAATGTCACTTTATTTATGATATGCCTTATTTTACATTTTTCTTTATCATTTTTCAGAAAAAAATTCTGAGGTTCCTGTAATTAAAAATTTGAATCTGGGCTAGTAAGTTGGCTCATCAGATAAAAGGCACTTGCCACCAAAGCTCAGTGACCTGAATTGGATCCCCAGAATCCACATGTGGGAGGAGAGAATGAATTCTCCTAAGCTGTGCCCTGATTGCCACATGGGCACTGACTCACACAGCTCTGCCTCTATACAATACACACACACACACACACACACACACACACACACACACACACACACAAATAAATGGAAAATATTTGAATTAGTGTTAGATTGTGGTTTATTTCTAAGGCTATTTCTTTAGTATGGAGATATAATAGAGATGGCACTGTGTTTCAAGTCAAGGGAGCTGGCCCCTAGAAACTGTTCAGTCATTCCCTGCTTGCCTCATTCACTGAGTTTATATAAAATCTGATAAATGATGTCTCCATACTCTTTATTAGCTCTGATCTAATTGAAAAACAGCTTTAGGGCTGGGGAGATGAATCCATAGATAAATGCTTGCTATACAAACTTGAGGATTTTCAAAGCTTGAGCCTGGGACATATTTAAAAGCCAGGCAGGCATGGTGACTACCTACAATCCCAGTGCTTGAAAGGTAGGAACAGGAAATCTCCAGGTAAGCTGACTGACTCTATTACCTGAAATTGGCCAGCCCTGGGTTCAGTGAGTGACCCTGACTCAATTAATTAGGAAGACATCTAATGTCATCTTTGGGCTTACACACAGATGGGAGGCAAGGGGGTGGGGGGGAGGGAGGACTTCAGACTCCAGGAAGAAATAAACATCACTTACATTACATATAAACTTCCAAAGATGATCTGTGTTGCTGTGGGATGGTCTGTATGTCAAATGTGTTGCTGATTGGTCAATAAATAAATCACTGATTGGTCAGTGGCCAGGCAGGAAAACTCTAGCTACAAATGGCGCACAACGTGGTGGCAAGAGTTTCCACCTAAAAACTGAGAAAAAAAGATTCTAAAATGGAGCTAAAAACAGTTCCTAATTGTCTCTCTCAAATGAGCAGCAGCTGCCGGTTTGAGCTACTGGCGGGTTCCTAGCGTGCGCGCTCGACCTACAGTATGGTGGGAATGAGGCCTCTGCAAGTGGCACATTAAGCTGTGTGGTGGATTTAGCCTTTGCTAGTACAAAACAAAAAAAAAAAAAAAAGAGGTTTCTGGGCTACACGCTGCTTTGATAGAAGCATAGACCCACTATTTCTGAGAGTTGATGGCTCCCAGAGCTGGCGGAAAATGTATCACCGCCATGTTGGGAAGCTGAAGTGGGTGGAGCCAGCAGCGCCAGCGCTGTTTCAGGCTTAGAAGGCTGCAGTTTAAAGCAATAGGCTCAAGCTAATATAAAAAAATAAGCCACGTAAAGATGGCTACCACACAGAGAATCTGGATTATGTTCTCTTTGATATTCGTAACTGCAAAAAAACATTTGATTGTAAAAGCTGTTGAGTTAAACCAATATGGATATTTTAAAGGTATCTTGACTTCAAAATTTGGATATAAGGATATGTTGCTTTGGAAAAGAGGCTCTGCTTTTGTTTCCACAGAAAGCCAGAGGCTATGGATTTGTTCCAGATTAAGATACATCAGGTTTGACCAGCCAAGACCCCCTGAAAGGTCTCTGATGACACCATGGCCCAGATGATCCAACATCCAGAACCGTTTCAAGGCAACTGGCTCAGACGATACAGCCTCACGGACTACTCCATGATCCTAAAATTTTCTTTGTTTCCCCAGAAGATACAGCGCCCCCCTCCAGCAGGAAGTAGTAAGAGAAGCTACGCCCAAATTCCCAAATATACCAAGCTGACTTTGGAGATGTGTAAAGGTTAAAACCTTCCTTTTTAAGAAAAGAAAAGGGGAAGTGCTGTGGGATGGTCTGTATGTCAAATGTGTTGCTGATTGGTCAATAAATAAATCACTGATTGGTCAGTGGCCAGGCAGGAAAACTCTAGCTACACTGTGTCCTCACTGATAACACTGGGCACCCTCTGAGCTTCTCTGAGCAATGACTTTTTGGAAAACCCATGGTATTGATATGGAGAGCAACATGCATGCTTTTTGCAGGTATGCAGACTCCAAAGGCCTTCCCATTTCCCTAGTCAGTAAACCTGTACTAATTTGTGACTGGCTAAAGCCAACAATGTGGCTTGGAGGTGACATTTGATTTCTGAATCTAGAACATTCCTTGTGTTGCATTTCCACTCTTGCCGTCTTAGAGTGAGGCAATCATGCACAGAAATCCAGAATAGCCTTCCTGAACATAAAAGATCATGCAAGAGACTGAGAACCCAGCACCAACAACAGGTACACGAGACCATTTCAAATCATTAGGCTCCCACCTATCCAGTGTCTGACACAATGATAGAGTAACATGAGGGCCTCCAGGTACAGCAACAGAACTACTCGGCTGAGCCCAAGTAATTTGTTTGCCTTAAGTAGTTTACGTGAATGAAATAGCAATTATGCTACCCTTTTACACATTGGACTGATTTTCATAGTAATACAAATGAAACATGGGTCTATGCTGAAAATGGGGTGCCACCATAACCAACCAAACATATGACATCATGAACTTTGGAACTGAGTAAGGGAAAGGAAAGCAAGAGAGACTTCTTAGTGAAGGACGGGGGAAAAAAACATTAGGATACTTAGAAAAACACAGTGGCCTACCAGCAACTGACAAACAAGTGGGCTGCAATAGCTCGGGAGACAGAAAATATTTACCTGCAGCCGGTAGAGTGGTGCTCCATGTCCCACAGTGCAGAGCTTATGACTATAACTTTATTTGGACTGTTCTGCAGAAGTGACTACATTCAGGGTCTCCAGCTGATTACGGAGGACAGAGAGCAGTGGAGCTCATTCCTATGAGAAGCTTACTTATGAGAGGAAGTAGAGGGAGGCAGAGAATTGAAGGAAGTATAAAGTCAGGAGCCAAGTCTAGAGTTATGCAACTATAGTCAAAGAATGCCCAGAGCCTCCAGAGGATGAAAGACCATGACCATGACTTGGTGTTGAACTTCTGGCCTCCAGTGCATGAAAAAGAATGAATTTCTACTTCAAATTACTAAGTCTGTGGTAATTTGTTGCCACATTCCTAGGAACCCAATAAAATCCCTGCTCCTTCAAGTGGGCAGATACAACAAAACCAGAAGTGATACCCAGTAAAAGGCTCCCCATTGGAAAGGAACACCACAGAGGGGAGTTGATGTTGCTTCCGAAGCCTACAATGTGAGTAAGTGACCCAAGACTCTGGACATTAGCTCTGAGCTCTTTAACATTATGCATCTGAATTGTGCTCCCTAGATCTCTACTGTTGCTTTTTCTGTGGGGAGGGGGGTTCGAGACAGGGCTTCTATGCGCAACAATCCTAGCTGTCCTGGAACTAGCTCTGTAGACCAGGCTGGCCTCGAACTCGCAGAGATCTGCCTGCCTCTGCCTCCTGAGTGCTAGGATTAAAGGCATGCGCCACCACCACCCAGCTTCTATTGATGCTTTTAAAGTTCTCTGGCCCTGAAGGTTAAATTGGTTACTTTTTCCTTCTTTATATTATCTTTACACTTATTTAAGTGCTCATTCTTAAAACATACTATGCAGAGAGAGGGGAGGGGAGAGAGAGGGAAAAAAGAGAGGAGGGAAAAGTTTATTTTCTACACATTTTAGTGTAGAAATAATACACACTCTTTGCTTTTAGGTAAGAATATGAAACTACATTGGAATATGACTGACTTTCTAATGAATCAGTGTAACTTCTGCCCTAGCCCACCTATTATATTTCAGGCTTTTACTTCCATGCCACACTAAGTAATACTAGGAGATAGTGACGTTTTATGACTATGAGTTCATTGCCAAGTAGTGTAACAACGTACTTAAGGCTTGTTTTGCACTTTGGCTTACCTGCCCCAAATAAAATACAGACGATTATATTTGTAGTCAATAAGGCTATGATTTTAGCACTTCCAGTAAAGGTTTGTGACGTGTGCAAGCCTTCAGGGTTCCTGTTGTCACAACAGCCTGATTAGGCAAGTAGTTTCTATTACCACACCCATCTTACAAAGTGGTTAACTAAGTCCCTGTGTTTCACAGAGAACAGGTGGCAGAGCTGGCATCCAAGTCAGGGTGTCAAGTTCAAAAGCTTACTTCCTTTACTGTTCCACTGTGCTGTTTTTCTTTCTCTCAATACAGAAGAGTTTGTAAAACCGTAAAAGCATAAAAGGGCAAAGGATCTCGGAACTTCGATATTTCCCTCTGCTTCTTAATCCATTTTATTCCCTTTGGTGAGAATAAATACACACACACACACACACACACACACACACACACACACACACACACACACACACACACACCTGAAGCCTCTGGCACAGATGGATAGATGGATACACCAATGACAGCCATGCATCCACGGCAAGCTGGTATTTCCCTTTCAATTATCGAATTGCCAAAAAACACTTTGTGTGACACTGATTTGAGCGAATTACTTACAGCCAATTATTTCTGGCCCTCCAAAAATCTTCCCCGAGTGGCAAATAACTTGTAGGTGAATTTCCAGCGTTGCCTTTGGCTTCTGCCTAAGAAGTGATGGAAGGGCTTCTAACTCAGTTCCTTCCCACCTGTCTTCAGCGTGCTGAGTCTTGTTTACAGACTGCATTTGTTCTAACCTTTGCAAACCCACCACTAATATTTTATGTATCGGTCACAACATAAGTGCACTTTTTAAGAAAATTAAATTGTGAAGTTCGATTTACAAAATTCTAATTTCAAAGATTCTTCTTGTCTCTAACTGTTCGTATTTACAAGAGCTTGGCAGACACCTCTGTGGCCATCAGCCTCTTTCATTTGGATTTAATGGCTTTTAAAGCATTTTAAAAACAGTAAGGATGTTCAAAAGGAAACAGTTTTACAGCACTCGTAACACCACTAATTGACTAGCAGTGTAGGCACGAGAAGTCTGCAGGACCAGAAGCTGGAGTAGAGACAGGACTCTGCCATTCACCTTACTGGACACCCATTTCCTCAGTGGAAAGGGAAAGGACTTCACACCTTCATCTCTTTCTTCTCAATCTAAAATTCTACCTTAGCCAGGCATGGTGCTGCACGCCTATGCAGACACTCAGGGGTCTGAGAGTGGAGGATCCCATTTCCCTGGACAGTGAATGCTGTCTCATAAAAAGTTCATTTTAGCCTTTAAGATTTGAATTTCTACATACTACATGCCATCAAAGCAAAGAGCATCAGCTTCGTTCTGTTCCATCACCTGCTCTAGCGTCTGCTGGATCACTTCACTGTCACTGTCCAATTCCTCATGCTTGTGATTCTCATACAGATGGTTTCTAAGCTACCTTATGTGTGCTGAGAACTGAACCTGGGTCCTCTTAACTGCTGAACCATCTCTCCGGCCCCTCATGCTTTTTCTCCAACCTGCACTGTAGTAACATCTATGTTTCTGTCATTCAATCCACTCCTTGCCTCCAACTCTCTTTAATGCTCAGTCACATTACAAAGATGCTGGTAAGTGATCTTTTTCAGCATTATTAAGCACATCCACTCTCAGTAGAGGAGGTAGAGCTTTAAATTCAGTCTAGATCATAGTGAATCAGGAAGGTGAAGATGAGTTCACAGTAAGCAGATAATTATGAACATTGTCAACAGCAGTTTCCATAGTATCTCAAAACTGAATTCAACCCACTGAACACTGCATTCTGTGCACTCTTTGGAAGTAGGCCTGTGAAGCCCATCAGTATCCTCAGAACAGTTTGCTTCTTCAGCTTGCAGTGTCTTCTTGCTGCAATGATTTTTCCTTAGTCGTTCATTTTCAATGAAGAGACCATAGTCTTTCAACAATCCTGGTCAAATCACTTCTCTCCTGTTTATCTCCACTTGTCTCTCTGCCACTCCTCACCTATGTTACTACATCCTTTGGCCCTAGGTAGGTTGCCCTGGCCACATTCCCTTTTGGGGAGATTTGTGGTCCCTGTTACTTCTGTCTGTACCATTCTGCCTTGAGACATCTTTCCTTCAAGTTCTTCACCAAGTTCAATTGCTGCCTTTCAGACACACTAATGCTGCAGGGAATCTGAAATAGCACTCTCACCTTGTCACTCTGCCCTATTCCTTCTTTGTTCTACAATACTTCTCACCCTCCAACAAATCTTGTAAATGGTTCATCACATCTGCTGCTGATTTTTTGGCCTCCCTCTTGTTCTTCACTTGAGCAGAGGTCCCAGAGAGCACGAATTGGGTCTGGTTTGTTCCCTTATAGGTTATCTCATGTGCTGTGCCTAAAACAGTACTGAGAACAAAGTAATTGTTCTATGAGTGATGGTAGCCATATTCCATGTCAATGCTCTGCTTTGAGTCTCTCAAGCTGTGTCTACCACCAATCACGGTGCTATGGAACTCTTGGATAGTAGCCACCCTGACTACCCGTATAGGCTCAGAGGAGGAAGGTGCACTTCTTTTATCAAAACATAGAACTTTCACCAAGGTTGGTTAATGTGCCACAACTTGCCACATACTGGAGCTAACCAAAGGGAAATTCCAATGGAATAGAGGCAGAATATATTGCGTTTGATGGACCTGTCTCTAGTAAAAGGAAAAGAACCAAAAATACAAAGTTTAATCATGGGCTGACTAACGTCATGTGATGAGGTACCTCTTCCTGCCTCAAAGAAATCTTTTCATAACTTCCTTTCAGGTAACTTCCATCTCTACTCCCAGGACTTGTTCTTTCTCTGGCAGCTTTCCTCCTAGGCAGTGTACGTGCGTGTGTGCGTGTGTGTGTGTGTGTGTGTGTGTGTGTGTGTGTGTGTGTGTGTGCATGTGCGCATGCGCTGTTACTGTGAGAACATTTCCCCGAGACTGAGTGTAGCTACCAGAGACAGCACCATGAACACTCACTACACAGAGCACTGCTGCCATTTTCTTCATCATCACCTACCTTGAAGGAGACCGAGAACGATGGTGGCAGAGGTGAGTGTGCACACACAAGCCCACACATGCCACGCAATGCATGACCATGCACTCTCAGGGATGCACATTAAGGAAGAGCAACAAGTTCCTAAATTCAATAAAAAAAATAATAATAAAGTTCCTCAACAAAAGTCATGGGGTTATTTCCCACATTTGCTCACCTCTACTTCTAGATAGGGCTTGGGATACATTTGAATAAGCATATGGACCTAACAGCGACAATAGCTTTACAAAGAAGCAACCAACTTCAAGCACCTCTGTTTACATAGGGTAAGCAAAATGAGCATTTGATATTCCTTGAAGAGAGTGAAGTCCATGGGCTCAGAATATGGTAACAAAGGACTATATTTACAAACTACATATGTCGTCTTTCACCTTGAGGGCTGGGGCTTGACAAGTCTAACCAGTAATTTAAGACAAGTCTTCATAGGAATGAGGATTTCAGGAAGCCATCGAGTTCTGAATGGAGTGAGATGGAGCAGACCTACAAATAGAAAAGCACCTCCTGGCTAGCTCGAAGTAAGAGAGAATGCAACCTTGGGTGACCTCGGTAGTCAAGTAAGTTTCAAATTTAAAATCCATGCTATATGAATGATTTTCAGAAGCAAATTACATTACAGAGCCATCTGAGGTTGTCATCACTAATACTGATGTTCGTACTCCAATTTGAAAGACTGAAACCAGACATTGTGTACAGGGCAGTTTTCCATGATCATAAAGCACATGCTTAAATAATTAGGAAATAAAGTCAAATGGTACCTAAGCATGGAGAAAGATCTGCCACTAATTCAGATGACTGACTACATTAGTTGCAAAGTCCTAAGGAGAAAAAAGAAATACAAAGCAGAAAAGTAATTGGCTCCTATTAGCCATACTTATAAAATTACAAATACTAACTACATACATACCAAGGCGCACACACGCACCAACTCCAACAAACAGAAGTTCATCTGTTGGTCTGCTGTATTAAAACACAATGGGAAACAGCATTGCCCAAACTCACAATATGGGGCCATCTTCTTCACCAGCTCATTTTACAGCTTGTGTCAAGTCAAGTCAACTGGGTGAAGGGAGGCTGCTGCTGATCACACATCCTTAAGATTCTGGGCTCATGGATTATGTTTTGTAAATCAGTTAACTTACTACTAAGAGATTAAGGTAAATTCTGCTAAGGACTAAAAGTTGACTTAGAGCATTAAGAGGGATTAATGTTTAGCTGTGGAGGAGCAGAAGCACAGGGATAGCATGTTTACGCAAGGCTGTAGATCACAATTAATCCAAAATTAGGATAAAAGATCAACAGCCGCCCCTTTGCATGCCAGCTTGGCTTAGCCTTAAAACTCATGACTTATTTTGAGGGCAATGTGTGAGCGAAGTTGCCCTCTTGCCTGTCCTGATAGGTCTCAGACTTTCAAAGCAAAGTATGCATTGGAAATACTCAGCTGTGAGCCCATTGTCTTCAAAAGATAAATGCAACACAGCAGTCACCCCTCTGGATCCTCTCCACATCCCATCACTTTCCAATTACAGATGCACACATTGTCATCTCCCTCGGTATTCTTGCATTCCTCTTCATAAGCCATTTGTTCGAAGTGATAAATATTTAAAGTGACTTTACAGAAGAGGTAACAAGTATTAATATGGAAGAGAAGAATATTTGGCCAAAGACTTGAAAATTGTTTTTACTTACCAGTCTTTATCAAAAATATATGAAATAGTTTATACTAACATTTTTTGTTTTTAGGAAACATATCATAAAATTCTCTAACTTGCAATAGGTCTTACTGCTAGATGCGTGTTGGTGAGAATGGCCAGCTTGTTTTATTGACAACTACTGATACCTGTGACAAACCAAAGCACCATCCATCCCCTTATGCAAACCCCACAGTGTGGCTATGAGCAGATAATCATTAAATTTTTCTCTGTGTGCTGAGGAAGACCTTGAAATTTAGAAAAGCTAAAAACAAACGAACAGAAACCAAACACAAAGACTTTAAGCCTGCAAGTGATATGGCTCAAATAATAACCAAATTGTTTTCATCCAAATCCAGTTTCCTAGTTAGCAATGCATTGCTCCCAAGTCCAAGGTACATTATCAAAAATCCTAAAACTGTTTGAAATGTTTGAAAAGCAGAGCAATGAACAATAAAATTTATTATAAAACAATGTAAATAAGATTGAAAGAGTCGGAAATATGCTATAAATTTATAATTCTGTCTTGAGTTTTATGGATTAAGGGGAGTATAGGTTTTGGATAGGTTTTAGTTTTTTCCTGTTTAGAATTTCAGATCACCTTGGAGATTTCAGAGGCTGTGGGACTGTAGTTCATTGTGCTTACCAACACTATTGGATTCACAGCTCTTCCAGTTACCATACACTGAAAAATGAGATAAAACTTTGTGAGGTGTCACCTGTTGGTAACTTTGGGAGAAATATTACATCATCCTTCATGTAACAAACCAACTTCAAATGAACTAAAAGTGCGTAGTTGTTGTTGTTGTTGTTGTTGTTGTTTACCAGGAACATAATGAAAGCATCATCAAAGCATAACATGTATCTAGTATGTCAATGAATTAATCTTCAACACGACAATGGAGGGCTCCCCTTTCCCTCTCCTCCCTTGTGATAATAAAGGATGTGCAGTGCACTGCAAGACCAAGACAGACAAAAATCTGCAGAATCAATACTGTTGGGTCGAGGGCATGCTAAGTGAAGCTACCAATGTTTTCCTCAGAGTGCCGGTGAGTCAGGGTGAAGTAGCACATGATGGCTTCTTTGTGTCTGCCACTCATGTTCAGATGTCAATCATCCCATCTTGCTGCTTTTACAACTGCTGAACCAGGGAAAAAAGGCAACTGGCATCTTAACGTTATTATGAAAACCTAGTTAGCACTGCTGACCTTCTAAAAGGGTCTTGAGGCCAAGCGCATGGATAAGACTTTTTTTCCTCTCTTAAGAAAAGCAAATAGTGCACAAGCTGCACACTATTGCTATATTTTTTTGTGGAGCACACTTTCTACTTAAGAACAACAGGAAAGCTATGGTTATACAGAGCGGGGATCTTGAAACTCATTATCTTGAAAGAAGTGAACAAATTGACCTTGTTACCTCAAGGAAAACAACCATTAACTTGTGCTGCCAATGACACAGTTTAAGCTTTCATGTGGAAATTTGAATTTTTAGAAACCTATACTCACAGATGTGGGTTTCCTATCTTCCCAGGGCTCAAAGGTTGCTATGGTAAGATGGGCCATGCATCAGTGCATGTGATTTGTCTTCTCAGTTTTGATAATGAAATTTGTCAAGGTTTGGAGCCCGGGATATCCACATGAAGAGGAGAAGGCCCCCTGTTGGCTGGGAGGGAGGGAGCCATTATGATGTGTGTACCCCACAACATAATGTGTGAGGACAGCCTTTATCTGAGAAGACCAGTCCCTCATCAACAGCCTGAAAAAAAAGGAGAGAAGAGGCAACTCAGCCAGACTGCAGGAAGATGCTGAGGTATGCCAGGTGCCAGGGGTAAGAGCTTCACGAACCCTAGATGTGAAGACAGCACTGGTCCTGGTGTAATTTATCCTGTAAAGAGCCCAAATTGAGAGCCTTGCTACTCCATACCCAGTCTCTTGACAATAAAAAGAGAAAGGGTTATTGTTAAGATGCTCAACTTGTGGTTACATGTTACAAAGCACTTAATAGTCAATATATAAACCAAGAAAGTTGCCATGGTTCTAATCAACTTGTTATTGCTTCAAATCTGGTGCTCAGGAGATGCTTAGAAATGGTTGTTGAGGAGACTAGAACACCAGAGAAAATATTTTATTGTTGCTATACACCTACTGGAAATAATAGATAAACCTAAATATTTAATTCACAGACATTGTTAGAACTTTCCACAGCAAACAACACAATTCATATATTTTCTCCTCCAAAAAATAATTCATTCTTCTTTGTATTTGCTTGTGGAGTGGAAAGTAGACATGATATGATAAAGAAAATACTAGGAGGCAATGTTTTTCTTTGCTTCCTTTTGCTGTAATAAAACACTTCAACCAGAAACAATTTGTGGTAGAGAGGGTTTATTTAGCTTACAGGTTATAGTCTATCATGGAGAGAAGCCAAGGCAGGAACCTGGAGCAGGAACTGAAGCAGAGACCATAGAAGAAAGCTACTTTGCCAACTGATTTTCCCTGGCTTGCTCAGCCTTCCCTCTTGTACAGCTCAGGCCTACCTGCCAAGGGATGACACCCACACACATACAGAGGCCTGAGTTACCTTACATCAGTCAACAGTCAAAAGTAATACCCCACAGACATGCCCACAGGCCAATGTGATGAAGGCAATTCCTCAATTGTGATTTCTCTTTTCAAGTATGTCCAGGTTTATGTCAAGTTGACAACATGTACACCTTTATTGTTTTGTGAAAATACACTAAAATGATGTAAAGTATTTTTGGGAATAATAATTTATAGGAATTTTTTAAATGTTCAATAACATTGCACAGAGATGAGAATTTGGGCCAAAACTCATGGTAACATGGGAAATACTATTGTAAGGATGAGTCTGCCGTTACAGAAAATAGAACAGCTTTCTCACAGTCATCTCTTTCAAAAAGAAACGCCTGCAAACAGAAGATATAAGAAATAAATGGATGGAAGAGAAGGAGGGAGAGGAAGAGAATGAAGGGGATTCAAGCGAAAGGAGGAAAGGGAAAAGAGGGCCTAAAGGAAAAGTTGCCCAACAACAATGGGAAAAAGTCCAGCAGTGGCTGTCCGAGAAATTCTGCAAAGTGGGTCCTGGCTGTTAGTGTCTAATATGAGCCCATTTGCCCTTCCACGAAGACATGAGAGTGCTATTGCCATCCTATTTTACATATGAGATGACCAAGGCAGAGTGATGCTAGGTGAATTACACAGAAAGTAACAATAGCCACCTTGTACATCCTTGAGGCAGGGGAAGGCCTTGGACTTACCTCTACTGGATGTGCCTCCCCATGGGAGGCCTTGCCTTCTTGTTGGGGGGAGTGGAGGGTGGGTTGGGAGTGGGAGGCTTGGGGCAGGAGGAGGGAAGAGGGGGATCTTTGATTGGTGTGCAAAATGAATGAAAAATTGTTCTTTACATATATATATATATATATATATATATATATATATATATATATATATATATATATATATATATATATATATATATATATAAAATAGCCAGCGGGAGACAAAGAATTCAGACTCACACAGCCTTATGGGAATCTAGGCCCCTAACTGCCATCTCAGACTGTCTCTGTAGGGTCAAAAGGCTGCTTGAGTTTTAAAGTACTGTCTTCCATACCTTACTGGATGACTCTTATTTGATAAAAATGAAAAAAGTGCATAGTTTCACAATAATTGTTTCCATGTTCTCATGTTATTAACATGGGTTTTATAAATATCATATCCAATTCATTATTAGTCTGATTTAATTTTTAGTATGAGAAGATGTTAAACTGACATTTTTTTTATAATTATTAGTGCCAATCCAGAAAGATAGGTAATTAAAATAAGAACAGCAAAAATTAAAATTAAAAACTGGGTTTTTTTTCTTTCTCTTTTGCCTCTCTCTGGCACCCCACACTCTCCTACATCTCTCTGGCACCCCAAAACTCTCCCATCTATGTTAGAAACTCCCCTCTTCACCAGTTGTTCTAACACCTCCATCTGTAACCGATCTTTCTCATTGGTGATGAAAATCCTCAGATTTCTTCCCCCCAATGACTGATTTCTATAGAATCACGTTATCTTTCTCCTTCCTGTGAGTCAAACTTCTTGAAGCACTTTACACATTCCTTGTTTCCTCTTGTCTTTGCTCAAGCCTCAATATTCTGCCTCTCCCTCCACAGTCTCCAATGACTTCCTACCTTAGGGACAATGGGTGGGTAACTTGGTAATGCCCTTCTCATGGATGTGTCTAGCAGCACTTGAGCTACAGAACAAAGTCCCCATTCCAGAAATTTCCTCCCCATTGTACTCCATTGACTCCCATTCTCATTATTCCTATTTAGGGGATTATTGTCCTCTGCTCTTTGAGAGGAGCATATGCATGTTTGTTTATAGACGAGCTAGCACATGTGAATGCATGTGGAAACCCAAGGTTGTGGTCAAATGCCTTTCTCTGTTATTCCCTATCAGAATTTTTTTTCAGACAGGGTTTCTCTCTGAACCTGGAGCTCTCTCTCCCACTAGGTTGGCTGACCAGTGAACTCCCTTGGGTCTCCCCACCTAGCACCGAGGTTACAAATGCATGCTGCCACACTCACACTCTTCTTTCACAACCTTGCTGGGACTGAGCTGAGGTCCTCATGCCTACATGAGCATTTATGTGCTGAGTTGTCTCCCTAGCCATTTCTTCTGCTATTTTAATTATCAATGTTTGTACCTGAAAATTTAAGTCAAGAATGTTTATTTTGATTCAGTAATATGTTCACTACTTCTGCAAGCCCCAAGTCAATAAAATGCCCATTAATATAGTAATTGTTTGGATGAAGTTATTCACTTTAGTTTTATAAATTGGAAAAAGTAAATATTATATTCTCTACTTCAAATTTGATCTGCTTGAATCCCAGAAAAGCAAAAATCGAAAGAACCTAGAAGTTGTAGAGTCCAGAAAGAAAAAAAAAAAAGCATTGTCTTCTTGATCTACTTTCCCTTCGATACTTTGTCTCTCATTTTTAAGAAAATAAAAACATAGTATCCATGAAAGAAAGCCATATCTAAAACTTCAAAATGGAAACTTCAGTGAGATTCAATGAGAGCCCTACTTGGACCAAAGTGGACAAGACTGATGTCTCAGCACAGCCATCTGAGTGGCTGCAAAGCAATCTGGGTTGTTGCTGATGCTGATGCTGGTACTGATAGTGGTGATGCTGATGCTGGTGCTGCTGGTGGTGGCACTGGTGGTGGCGCTGGTGGTGGTGCTGGTGGTAGTGGTGTTTGTTGTTGCTGAGACAGTGTCTCACACATCCGAGGTTCCAGGCTGTTCTGAGGATGCTGGAAACCTGGGACTAACTAGAGTGAGAACAAATGTGTAGAATGTAAGGAGTCATTCTTGATGATTCAAGGTAAAACAAGACCTTGTCACTCTCCCAAGGTTAGCCCTCTAAAACATGTTTCTGTTGCATTTATATCCTTATAGATATCATAGCAGAAATTCCAAAATTTCTTTCACAAGGATAAATCCCACTAAACAATCTTTACAATTTTTTTAGAATCTGGAAAACCTCAATTTTCTACCCAAGCAAATCTCAGAGTAGTATATACCAAATTCAGTTCCTACTTTACCAATTTTCCCAAGGCATGGTTCTGTGTGTTCTTTTTGCCTAGAGATGATGTTTTTGTTACTGGGGAAACAAATCTATAATTTTGGAAGTAATTGTCCTCCACTCATGAAACTCCTTTTTCCAGGAAATGAAAATACACCTTGCATTTTCTGAGTGAAATGCTGTGTTGTAATCACATTTCTCATACCTCCTTCCTTACTATCTGCCATGTCACAAGTTCTTCAAAACTGACATTACTTCCACAAAGAATGTGTGTTGTGTTCTTTGCCATTCTGAGACAAACTTATTGATTAACTATGTCCCATTTTCTTCAAAAACAACATACCTTCTCCAAGAAATGCCCATATGGGAATATATGCCAACCATTAAAATTCCTTCCCAGGGTCTCTACTAGCCCAGTTATTCTAAAACGCTGTATTTTCCCCTACCATTTCTTCTTCCATGATAAGTAGCATATTGGCAATAAAAAACAATCTTCATTATAGCTGTAATTTTTGTCTTAAGAAAGCTCTAGAGAAGGTCACTGTCATCAAGCTATTTAACCCTCCTTGGGTCTAAGCTTTATTTTTTTTTTCTAAATTCATTTTCTACAAAAGAGGGATGAAAAATATCAATAGCAAAGCACTTTCAGCCTCATAAGTTTGTTCTAAGGATTAAATAAGATAAGATACATGAAGCTCTTAGAACACTGGCCACATAGTAAAGCCATTAGAGGTGACATTTGGCAGCAGGGTGGTAGTAATAGTCACTGGCACATGAAGTGAGGACTTTGGAGTGAGGTGACTCCCAGATTCTCAGCTCTGCCAACTTATTAGCTTTATGATCTTTGCCAAGTTACTTTCTCCACCTGAATCCCATTTTATTATCTTTGAGCCTGAGATACTAGTACGATAATAAGGTTATTGGAAAGATTAAATTAATGTGTATAATGTTAACACAATACTTGCCATATTATAATTTTATGCAAATAATAATCCTTTTTAGTGAGTATTACCAAGAAAACTCATCTTTGTAGCTAGAGTTTTCTCTCTGGGCCCGGCCAAGCCCCAGAAGTCCCATAGCCCACTTATAAAATAAACACACAGATGCTTATATTATTTAAACTGTTTGGTCTAATGGCTTAGGCTTCTTGCTAACTGTTCTTATATCTTAAATTAATCCATTTCTATTAATCCATACCTTGCCACATGGCTCATGGCTTACCGGCATCTTCACATGCTGCTTGTCCTGGTGGTGGCTGGCAGTATCTCCCTCCGCCTTCCTGTTTTCTCATTCCTCCTCTCTGTTAGTCCCGCCTATACTTCCTGCCTGGCTACTGGCCAATCAGTGTTTTATTTATTGACCAATCAGAGCAACACATTTGACATACAGACCATCCAACAGCACATCTTAATAAAAACAACTCTTTTCTACAACTGTCTAACACTTTGTGTAATGCTCCACCCTCTCTTAGATTGTCTGATTCAAACAGCTGTGGTATGTTCTCCTTCTGTTCCCCTCTGAGTTTCTTCTCCACACTATTTTATTTCTAGAAGGTGCTCCCTCCTCACAGTCTGCCTCCTGTCTACTATTTACACACTCAGCTTTACTTCATTTTTCAAGTACTACCCAACAAGTTGATTTTTGTGAGGTTCTTAAGCACTCGTGGAGACCTGGAATTTACCTTGACCATACCCTGGACTGGGTTAGGGACCCTACCATGCTCCTCCTTCCTTGCGGCACCCTCCATGCTCAACTGCCACTCATTCCACTGTCATTACTTCGCAATCTGTGCCTGCTCTGCTAGACCAACAGCTGTGAAAGACTTTTTTTAATCTCAGTTGTTCACTGCTGTGACCCCAAGTATCAGGATAAGGCTTCAAAGGCCTCAAACTGATAAAGTGAATAAATAGGTAAAAGATAAGGATTGAGATAAGTATTATTTAAAGAGGCAATCTCAAAGTAGTGGGGATGGCTAAAGGGAAGGAGGATTCCATCCACAATCCACCTGTGCCTGTCAAAGGGTGAGCAAGGGGTGTCTGAGAAGGTTTTCCACGTTAAATAGGATTGGGTAGACCAATGAAGAAGGTGGCAAGGGTATTAGATAGGAAGGACACTGAAGGGAACAGCATTCTTGGAATCTCAAGGAGAGTCATCAATCAATAGCATGGCATCCTTCACCCATCTAGCTTCTAAACAAGGTGAGAAGTAAAGTGAAGAATAAGCATGGAAGCCAGAAGGTAGAGTCTTGGATAATAGGCATGGTAGCATATTCTTAGAATACTACCACTCCAGAGGCTAAGGTAGAAGGAGGATACACATGAGATTAAGGACAACTTAACTGCATAGTGAATTTGGACTATATAATGAGACCCTGTCTCAGAGAAAAAAAACAAATAATAATAATAATAATAATAATAATAATAATCACAGAAGGCCAATTTGAACTTCACTACTGAATGCTAAATTGAAGTATACAGCTCAGTTCAAGAGCCTTATATACAGCTAATGGAATCCCAGAGTTTGGCAGCAAACAGGGCCCTAGTACAACTGTCAAACTCAGCAGAGTAGTCCCAAGTGAAAAACAGTAGAGGAGATCTGGTATCTTCCAGGTATTCTTCCCAAAGATATTAATCATAAAATCACTCTGTCCTTCCAAGGATGGGGCAAACATAGGAGAGAAAGGAACCAATAATGTACTGAGGGAAAGTTTCTCCACATGAGAACCAGGAGTAAGGGAAGGCTTTTTCCCTAATAATAATAATAATAATAATAATAATAATAATAATAATAATAATAAGGCATGTTGTGAAGTTCCTACATTGGGTGTAGGACATTTAAAAGGAGATACTTTACTTACAAGAGGCTGAAATGATAAGCTGGAGCCTCTGGGTGCTCTCATTGCAATCATGAAATGTTTCCAGGTAATTTATTAGACGAGGTATAGCCACTGAGGACTCTAGGAAGAGCATTATGTGATGACTCAAGTGAGTATCAGCATATTACTATACTGGAAGAATAGACTCTCAGCCAGAATGGCATGGGGTTGTAACCTTTTCCTTTCATTTGTTTTATCTATTGCCTTTTAGTAGCCAACACAGTACAAAGAACACAAGCTTTGATTCCAGCAGATCTTTTCTCTATTTGACTATTTAATTCTGAAACATTGAAGAAGCTACTTAATCCCAAAACTCAGTATTTCTGCCATTATCTTACTTTGCTAGCTCAAGATCCCAGGAGAGAGAGAGAGAGAGAGAGACAGAGACAGAGACAGAGACAGAGAGAGGAGGAGGAGGAGGCATGTAAAGTGCCTGGGAATGTAAACAGTCCGTTATTGGTCATTATCTGTTTTATTATTAATGTGTACTCTTACAGAAATCATAACCCCTGAAAATATGTACATCTCTTTCATCCTGTACATAATTGTTTCAGGACACAGAGAAGTACCAGTGAGACCATAAAAACCAATTTAAAACTACAAGGAGGGAGATGTGTTGAAAGAAAATCTGCTGGAATCCTTCAAAATGGCTGGTTACATATGGCTTCAGAATTCTGTAATATCACCTCCCTTACATGCCACTTTTAGTTTCTTCTAAACAGTGTCACTAATGTTATCATTCCAAGAAGTGAGAGCTCCTTACATATGCGTTCTTTGAGACCAGATATTCCTACATACTTTGCTCACATAGAAAGTTCTTGTGTAGTAGAGAGAGGATTTCTTCTCATTTGAAAAATATATATGAAGATGAACTAAAGTTTTTCACAAGTGTTATCACATGGCACATCAGGAGACTTTATAACAGATCTATACCATGTTGTAATTTGATATAAAAAAAATAAGGAGATATCACACAGGGAAAGATCTTGGCCACTTGATTCCTCTTCAGACAAAGCTGAACACATCTCTCTAGCTGTGGCGAACAGCAGCACACCAAACCCACTCTAATCATATACAGATGATGAGAATTTGTCTAATGTTTTATGGTGAATCATTGATGAGGCCAGCAGAAGGAAAATTTGTAGAAATAAAATCACCTTGACAGTCGAGTACCAGGGTCAAAAAGCAAAGTGAAGTCAGTGTTCTTGGCTTTAATAAAAACAGTATGATCTGTCATCGGCACAGTGTTTTTACACTCGTGAACGGTGCACTCTGAGATCTCCTGCTGGCTTTCATTTGATTTTTACCCGGACCAACAAAGAACAACTTATAGCCTGTGATTCATTATGACAGCAGAAAGCTGTAAAGATGCGCATGTTCAGACCCTTGTAAATAAACATTCTCCAGCGCAGGAGACGTTAGCTGGGCTCTACTGGAAGAATGACTGGCTTTTTTAACACTATGAATCTGTGCCTAAAGATCCAGAAAAAAAGAAAAGAATTATTCTGCAAGTCATTGCCACATATCATCAGCTGTTCTTCAAATGTGCTGAATGTGACCAAAATAACAATACAAACACCCTAAGGAAAGGAATAGTGCTTTGAAGTCTCTCAAGGATCTTGTCAGAGAGCAGCTGATACAAACAGAATGATCAGTAATTACACACAAAACCCAAAAAGATTGCCACTAGGACCCACCCTAGGACATGCTGCAAACTTTGCAATCAAAGGCTCACATTCTTCATGTCACAATCTTCCTTCCTACACACAGAGGCTACAAAGCCAAAAGAACAGATTTTCAAAAATTATTTACCCAACTAGTAAAAGCTGTCAGCATATTGCTTTCCAATAATTATTACCATGTCATATCAATGTTGTGTCACTTGAAATATGTATCCTAATCTTTTGCAAGTGCATAGTAAAATTCTAAACTTTTGACTTACACCATCAGATATACACTTCATGAAATAATATTTAATATTTATGAAATCATCTACATATAAGGCCTCACATTCTCTGTTGTAAATGCCAAACTAGTTGGCCTATGAGCTTCTGAGAATATTCTGTCCTTGCCTCCCATTTCACTGCATGTGTCCTGGGAATGTATATGTGTTCCACCACATCCACTTTTATGTGAATTCTGGGAGTTCAAACTCCAGTCCTCACACTTGTGGGGCAGGTGCTTTATACACTGTGCCATCTCTCCAGTCCCTAAGGTTCTATCTTCAAAGGTATTGTACAGAGTAAAATGTAGAGGATATAATATATATCCATAAAGTATAACGAAAAGAAAATTTGATAAAGTAGAAAAGGGCAGCAACATTGTTTGGGTTTTACTATTGTGATTGGGTTATTTTTCCCATGACCCTTCCATTCCGTCACGTTTCACTACCAGAAGAACGCAGATGCATTGTTCCTGACTTTAGAAATTACTAGACATTATGTGCAAAAAATAGAATCTGATGCTGACATCATTGGCTTTTCAGGACAAGATGCTATACTTCCCCCAAGTGAACACTACTTATCTACTGAGACAGCAGCACGTTACAAATGTGGTAAGGAAAGAATCGTGAGACAATAAAATAGACAATCTTAAAAGCAAGCTGATGCTACTTCATCTGGTTAATGTGAGAGGACAGCCTCCAGCCCAGCACATCAGAAAGTAATTTACTTAACGGAGAGATAGTTGTGATAAAACTCAATTTAAACAATGTGCTTTAAGATGTGATAAGATTTAGAAGACCTCATTATTTACATTAAACCCTAACTTCTCAGCTTAGTTAAACTTTTATATTCCCATCATCTCTTACAAAAACTATGGAACAAAGTTACTCTAGAATAGTCACTACAATATTTTTGGAATAATCTCTGTGCATGTGTGTGTTTACATAAACGCTTGTGCATGTATGTGTACATGCATATATGTGTATGCATTGTGTGTGCAAATACATGTATATGTGCATGTATATGTGCACACATGTGCATGTGCACAGGTATTCACGTGTACATGCATACATGTACCTCTCTCTCTCTCTCTCTCTCTCTCTCTCTCTCTCTCTCTCTCTCTCTGTGTGTGTGTGTGTGTGTGTGTGTGTGTGTGTGTGTGTGTGTGTGTGTGTGTGTGTATGTGTGTAGACCAAAGGTAAACATGGATATCTTCCTGTCACTTCCCACCTTACTTTTTGGAACAGTTGTTCACTGAACTTGGTGCTCACCAATCCAGCTAAGCTGGCTGGCCAGCTTGTTTGAAAGCTTTATTTGAAAAAGGTAACTCAGTGAGTTCTCTGACGTTTTCACTGCTTTGTATTCCAAGCCATCCTTAGAGCCTATCAAGTTCCTAGTCACCTCACTTGTATTCTACAGCTTCCACAGTTGTTTGACAAGATATCTGTCTAAACCGCTTCTGTCCACCACATAAAGATCCACCAAAATCCCTTTCCCGTGCAGTCTGTCCTGACCCTACCAGGTCAAATCTTCCTCAAATACAGTTTTCATCTTTCCCTGCATCCTCCTTAAGAACCACTCAATTGGCCAGTCATTTAGGCTCATCCAAAGGGCTAGTCTAGCCTGGCATGTCCCAGTGGCATGGAAGAGTACCACTGATCCTGGAAGGCTCAGTGCTAACTTCCAATGAACTCCTCATCCAGGAGCCAGTTTCTTATATGACTTCAACAGGCCTCAGTCATATGATTTCTCTTGTAGAAATGCCTCCTACTCTTCCTTGATGAAAGTTTCCTTGAGGGTTCCAACCACATTGTTACATTTATCACTTAGTATTTCTTCCATAATTAAATACAATATGTTTAGTTACAGGCACATACCACTTACTGAATTCTTTTCATGCAGGGACATCATGCTAATCATTTCTATATTAAATAACACAATTCTCACAAAACTACTTACATATAACTTAAGGCTTCAAGAATTTAACTTTTATCATTGGACCAAAAGCAACATATCTGAGGTTTGAAAATGTGTCTGACTCTAAAAAAAAAAAAAAAAAACCACAGATCTTTAAAATAAATAAAACAAAAACACCAAACACCGTTTTCACCTTCTTTTGTACATATCTCAAGACTTTATACTCCTTAAAGGCAAAGATCTTGGATGTCTCCAACAAAAATCCTATTGATTGCTAAAAACAAAAGGCAGACTCATTCCAATACATTGGAAGAGTGTATGGATCGTCTTTGCTGTTTCCTCCCCTTTGGGATCAGCTTTTTACCTCTGTTAGCAGTGAGCTGGATTACTATGATCAAAACATATAGGGCCCAAAATTTGGAATGAATTTTATTACTATGTCTTTGACCCAAATGTACATGAAGCAGGAAGAAGAAAATAAGTGAACATTGAAGAGCATATTAACAAATATAAGCCAGGTTGTTGTAGTTAGTACTACACCAAGTGGGCAGAATATTGAATGGTGTAACTAGAGTTCTGTAGACTTTTTAAATGTCTCACTGAAGAGGATGGTTTGTGCAATCATGTGTATGTGCTTTTAAGCGTTATAGAAGATTTTTTAAGGTTTCCAACTAGTGTCAAGTGACATATTGCAATGCACTACCAGACCAATGTGGACATAAAGGCAGTATGCTGAGATATCCAGATGTTACACAATCATCATGTGCCTAAGTGACACTAGGTCCAGTGCTCAGCACCAGGGAGACTCTAGGGACTAGACTACCCCACCATGTTACTAAGGCAATGTAGTTTTTTGGCCTCTATAATCAACTGAAGGCCACACAAGGCTTACTATAGCAATCCAAGCTATAAGTGATATCTTGGGCCCCTGAAATACAGAATTTTCTTCAACCTTACTTTGCTTAACATTGTGTTTAAAGCATTGGCTTTGGAGCTGTTACTCCCTTTGAATATAGCTGCATTATTTCTAGGCTCTAAGTCATTGGGTTGGACACTTATCTCTCTGTGGCTCATGAGGTCAATAACAGTTTATTGTGAAGCTTTAGTGAGTTGAGACATGTAAGGTATCTGAAGCATTTCTGGTATCTCTTACAAGCACAACTATTAGCTGTTTTTCTAGTCCACCTTCACCACTACCACCAGTGAACACCCACTGAATATACCCTTGTATGTAAGTTACTTTACATGTTTAAAGAAAGTATATAGTCTTTTTTCTGTCTTTATACTGAGACTGGCATTGCTCTTTTATGACTAATATTTTTCAATATAGTCATGAAGAAATATTTTACCCTCATGCCAAAGACATGATCACACTCTTTTCTTCCTCATTTCTCATGAAGTCAGCAATAAGGTATTTTTTTCTTTCACTTTCTCAATGGAAAATTCTGATATATGTCTTAAGATACTATATCTTTCCCATTAAACTTGTAGTATGGTGCCCATTAACTTTGCTAGCAATTTGACCAATAAACTTATAAGATCATACCTAAGATGGACTCAATTTTGAGAAACAGGCCTAGAGCTTGATAAATACAATGCTACCAGTAAAAATGCAAGGAATATTCTCTATAAACATTAAGGCAAGATGTGAGAGAAAGGATCTTAGATAAATCATTTCAAATATAGAGTCAATTGCTTTACTTTCAATCCCCTTGAAAGGAAAAACGATTATGCTTTTTAACTGTCAGAACAAAACTCTGGGGTAATTCATAAGGCATTATATTAACACATATAAAACAAAATGAAAAACAGCTTCACAGCATGACCTTACACTTGAACAAAACCTAGAGCAAGTGTATTGCAGGTCAGATTAATACCCAGTTTACCAGGCAAATAAATTCCACAGAGAGTCACCCCCCAACTCTTTCTTCCACACACGAGGAAGTTATAGCTCTAATTTTAAATATAATATAACTTTTTAAAAACAAAATAGAGGCAACTATTCAACACAGACTCAACATGTAGGGCAATTTTTAAAGTTTAAAAAAATATATAAACTACACTAACAAAGATTCATCAACTATAAAGAGAGTTGAGATTGCCCTTAGCAGGAAAAGATGTAAAATATCCTAATGCCATTTACATTACTTGCACATATTTTAAGTACAGTATATTGAACACTGTCATACACAAAAGGAAGTGTATTTACTGCAGAGGAGACAGTGGGCTGGGGCTCTCCAGAAGCAGATATTTCAAAGTTTACGTTCACATGGGTTTTCACTTTTTGACCTGCTCTTGACCTGGGTAATTCTTGCAGACCTGTGAGTTTAACAAGGCCTGGGATCTATTAAAAGAGTGGTAGCCTGCCTTTTACTGAGTAGCACGCTGATGGTTTAAAGTAAATGTTATGGTTTGTCAAAGGAACCAATTTGGTTACCGTTTGTTCTTCCTGCCCCTGCCTGCTGATATTTTTGCAAGTGTTTTCCATTCTTCAAATTCTATAAAGAAATCTGCATGCTGTTATTTTAAACTTCAGCATCACTTTTTTTTTTTACCCTAGCAATTCTTATTTTAAAAATAGGATGTGCGGCCAGGATTTCCTTTTGAAGTTCTTGGTAGAACTTGAACTCACGCATTACATTAAGCCTGTTGTCTTTTGAACACCAAATAATCATTAAGCCACTCTCCAATTTGACTCGATTTTGAAATCCTGTTAATATAATCATTGGTTTGTTTTGGAAAGGAAATAAAAACAACCTAAGATACGAATCAATTCCTGAGTAAAGGGGAAAAAATGTTTCCATTTATATATCTCATATTAATGATCAGTGTACATTTCTTGATAGATGGCACTTGGAAGCCAATTAAACATAAAGATTAAATTTTTTTTCTAATTTTTACTAATAAAAAAATAGCCCAGGACCAACCTGAGAGGTGAAATTAATAAGATACCAAGTGTATGGTAAAAGAGAAATTCGTTTTCTCAAGTTTGCCAGAGAACATAAGCTGCTTTTGACTTGAAGGTGGAGAGAGACTAAAGTGAGCACTGAAATGAGTCTTCCTCCCCTGTATAGCTTTAGGGACAGATTCTAGACACTGTGCAAATCTTCTGACTTATTACTGTCGTGGTGTTTTATTTTCATTCTCTTCAAAGCAAAACAAAAAAAAATGCCAATGTGCATGTCAGTGTATCTGTGAATTTTTCAACAGCATTCCCAAGACTTCTACGCATTAATAATGCTTCTGAGTGGTATAAACTTTTACACTTAGAATTGTGAAACAGTCCCTTTTTGTGGTGACTAATACACACAAAAGACAATGGAGATGAGAAATAAACAGAGTAGAGATTGCGTGTTGCGTTACTAATATATGTTAAACTGCCAACACAGATGTTGAACATAAAATTAATCATTACCACTTATTTTATTCAAATTAAGTATTTAATTTAAATAGTGCCATGGGATTTATATTTTTACTAGATACCTGAGAGTGCTTGGTAGTTCTTAGAGTATTAGATGTGTTCTTTTTTTTCTTTATTTCTCATGTCAATCTTTTAGGGAAGATTTTTTTCAATTTTAGAAGAATATTCTGAGCAGCTGAGAAGTTAAGAAACTTGACCAAGTTGCAGAGCTAGTTGGAAGTGCTAACCATGCTTCCTACAGCACTTGCAAAAGTGACTGGAAGCGTAGCACAATACCAAAGACTCGGTTTAGAAAACGTGATTCAAGGCTGACCGGGATTCGTTTTTACACCTCATATAAATTATGTTCATCAGAGATTACTGAAAAAATACCAATGAAGAACCAATGCCAAACTTGACTTTAAGAGGTACGAATTTAATATCCAATTGGTGGGTCCTATTTAATTAGCACCAATGAATTAGTACTCTGGGTTTTGATAATTAATCTTACTAGGATAAAGAAAACAATAATGTTTCAGGAAGAGAATAATGTTCAGGGACCCTGAACACAGAAGTGTCATGTGGCAAGTAATTGCACGATGAGGTGAAAAAAGTTCTAGGAGAGGTGGAAAGGTGAAAAAGGGAAAGTGGTGGGCATGGGAAACATGGTACGGATGCAAAACTGTGATGAAGACACCCAGTGTCTTCACTGCCTACTAAAACCATGGGAAGACAGAGAGCACCAGAGTACCTGACAAAAGCAAGAGGAAGAGAGAGAAGGGAGGAGAAAAAAAGGGATGAAGAGAAGGATGGGGAAGAGATAAAGAGAAGGAAGGGGAAGAGATGGGGGAGGGATAAAGAGAAGGATGGGGAAGAGATGGGGGGGAGGAATGGGGATGTGAAAATACACAAGGTAAGGAAAGGTGTTATGTCTGTTTAAAAGCCAGGCAAGTGTGTCAGAGAAAGGAGACATATTAAGGTACTGAGGTGGATGCATGAACTGGGAAGGGGTCAGAAGAAAGTCACAGAGTTGGTGGAGGGACTGACACACAGAAGGAAAAGTAGGAAATAACAGCACCTTGGAGTGATTTAAAATAATAATAATTAATAATAATAAATTTTTTAAACACCAGGGAAATCTTGAAAATTCGAATGGACTAGCTTTACCCAAACACAGTAATTAGAATCTTGGAAACTAGGAGAAATCTACAGAGATGCTAAGGTACATTCAGACACAAGAATAACCACTAAAATGTACTTAGAAGAAACGAACTAGGTGTCCTTAGAAGAAACAGTATATAAACATGGCCATACATAAGAACTGAGAAAATTCTTGAAGTATTCCATATTTTTATGCAGACATGCATTTTATAACTTGTGTATGTTTCAAAAAAATAACTGAACTGTCTTTTTAGAACTTACCTGTGCTGTCGTAATTGTTCTTTTATTTGAGGAGTCCTCTGAGATGTTTTTGACCTCTATTATATGCTTGATATCAATACAAAAATAACAAGCCAATACGCTCTGCAAGTGTTTGATGGGGCTTAAATTATAAATTTGCCCATTTACTGAATTATAAAAATAAAAAATTAGAGAGCTAGTTTTTATAATAGATGTTTCTTTTGAGATACTAAAAAAAAAAAAGAACTTAGGTGTCGCTTTTACACGTCATCCAATGAGCTAGCTCCTTGGCTATACTCCACCTTTACCATTTCAATCTCACCCAGTATAAAATGCAGTTTAAATGAAAACAACTCAGATAATTATGTCTCAAGACATCCTCCCAAAGAATATCCCAGAAAGCTACCAATGACCTAGAAAGTTGACTGACAGTATGGTTGCAGAGCTGGTATGGATTTGTGTCAGCTAGGCATGAAACATCTGTAAAGGACAAAAGCCAGGCTGTGCTTCCCTGGACTCAGTTAGTTTCTGGTAGAAAGAAAGAAATTGAAAAGACACTAAGCACATTCTTACATATTACAAGAAACTGTAGCCACAGAACTGAAACACAAAATCACAGCAAGCATACAAAATAAGGATTAGAAGTGGGGGACTAACAACACAATGCTTCGAAGAGCACAGAGATGGTTAGACTAGCGACACTCTCCTGTGCATCAAGCAAGAAGCATGCACCATCCACGCTGTAGATCCTACAGTAACACAGATGTGCACAGGAACGACCATTCTCTGCAGACACTGCCAGAAAGACGACGTTGAAATGTGTGACAATGAGCAGATTTGTACTTTCTAATAAGAGATCAGGGCTAATACTTAACATCTAAAATAAATCATGCAAATGCCTCTTCTACCAGCAGTCAGATTGGATCTTGCAAAACTAGATAACTTTCTTTTCTTTTTGTTTTTTGTGGTTTTTTTTCAAGACAAGGTTTCTCTGTGTAACAGTCCTGGCTGTCCTGGACCTCACTTCGTAGACCAGGCTGGCTTTGAACTCACTGAGATCCACCTGCCTCTATCTCCAAAGTGCTGAGATTAAAGGCATGTGCTACCACCACCAGGCTTCACGATAGTTTTCTAAGAGGGTATAAGGAGAACACTTGGAACATGAATGATTACTTAAAATCCTTACCTTAAAGTGATAACCTCCAATGTGAAGGCACAAGAAGTGAAACCTTCAGGAGGTAATTATCATAGGCATGAAGCCCCTGTCAGTGGGATTAGTGCCCTTACATTATACATTTTACAGTTCTCATGAGGGAGATTTTTTCTCTCTTGACCATGTAAAAACACCATAGAAATTGTTAGTCTGCAACCCAGAAGAGGACCCAGACCGGAAACTGATCATGCTGACACTCAGATCTCCTCAACTGACCACTAGCCAGTCTCCAAATTATAAAACTAAATTTCTGTTGTTTATAAGCCATTTGTCACCAGAGTATCCGAAACTGAACAAAACAGATGCTTACAGCCATCTTATGTGTTAACCTCATCATCTATAAAATAAAAATAAAGGTTAGAAGCCAGTGTCCATAAGAGCTATTTAAGTAAGAATGTATTCTAGTCTATGTGGAACAGAATCTTCTTTATCAATACATCTCAAAGAAGGCTGGGTGTTGGCAAAGATACCACAGATAAACTCACATAAATAAAACTGTCCAAGTTCAAGAAGGCCAGTGTACAGACCTCCATTGTCCTCAGATGATACCACATCAAACATCTAATCAGACACTGACAGAAGCCACAAGGTCTCCATAGTATCCATTAGCATCACCAGAGCAAAGCAATATGCTCATAAACACTTCCCAGTTACGTGTACCTGTGTGTATTGGTGCATCTATGTATGTGTATGTGTGTGCACGTGCACACACACACACACACACACACACACACACACACACACACACACAGTATTATCTCCTCTATTGTTAGATAAGTAAAAAGAACATAGCTGCCAGTCTCACTTGCACCGTGGACTAGAAGTAGTGCTGCAAATATCTCTTCTGGTGCACTGATACAATCTAATGCTACAGAGAGAATTCGAAGAATCATCCAGACATTTCTCAATAGCATTTTTCAGAACACAGAAATTCTCCCAATCCATTTCCCCCAGATTTTCTCTGTTCCAGCCTTCACTATTGTCCTTATGAATCACTGTGGGTGAACCATTTTGTTCTCATGTTACCCGGATTAATTGAAATATTATTTTGTAACTCCAATTCTTCTTTAATGCATACTTAGGGAGTATATATAATTCTTTAATGTGTGGCCATTAAGTTTGAGAGGAAATGGTTGGACTTTTAGTATATTGTGTAGGTACCCTATGCTAAGAGTCATAGAAAGTACTGCTGATATTTTAATCCAGGGACTTAAATTCTAATTAGAATTAAATAGGGCACATTGCTTCATGTAATCACAATATTCTCAATTATAAGTCCTACTGAACAGTGATATTTTTATGTACTGATTATTAAGAAAATTACCTAGTTGAACTAAAATTGCCATTATATTTTTAATATGTTATTTTTATTATTATCCCTGAAGTGCTTTGAAGTGGGTTCATATTATAAACCCATTTTTCTGCTGAGAGAATGGATGTACAAAGATGCAGAATAACTCACCAAGAATCATACATCTGGGACTAAATTAAATTATCAAAAATAACTTTCAAAAAACAAAAGGTTACATCAACAAAACGGCATTAACGGATTACGAAGAACAAAAGATAGCATAAACAGAAGGAATTCTGTTTCTCTCATCTACCTCATCTACCCTGATGGTTTTACTTTTTAAAATCTCAAAAACAAAACCACCATTAAAAATAATACTAAAGGTTGTAGTAATAAAAGTGGGATAGGTAAGTATGCACTCGAATGTTTTATAGAAATATAAGGAGATAAATTAAATATGTATATATACATCTATATATCTATATATGTATGTATATATGTATATGTATCTATGTATATATAGATATATATATACATCTATATATATATATATATATATATATATAGAGAGAGAGAGAGAGAGAGAGAGAGAGAGAGAGAGAGAGAGGGAACTAACTACCATTTCGTTGAATTATTTAAATGCCCTGTTGAATCACTTGGCCCTTAAAAGAAAAATGAAATAAAAACTAAGATTTGTATTATCCCAGTTATGTAAGTGCCGATCTTGAAGGACTCTTTTGAATTTTCTGGGGCAGCAGTTGCCCAGGAGAGCAGCTCTCTGGGAAAATGTCACTGCAGCGTCTGACTTCATCCAACGCCCGGCAGGATGCTCTCCAGCTATACAGACTCTGTGTGGTATGATTCTTGACCTGGAGAGTTGAGTCTCACCTGGTACACACACATTATCAAATGGGCAGCATCAGGAAGCCACAAATATGTCACACCTGTGGAGAGAGATTTGCAGCAATAAAAGTTGGCAAATGCAGATTGCCCACAGAATGAACACAACGGAGGATGCCCAGGTTTCCATCTTCCCTGCCGGCCTCTTCTCTAACACGCATGCTCAAGTCTCTCCCACACCACAGAAGAGACTATCCCTCTTACATGTTTTCCTTTCTGTTGTTACTCAACTTATTTTCTTGATTAGGATAACAAACGAACCACCAGTTTACCACAATACATTTGTTTTGTTTTGGTTTTTCCACCTACCACTCTCTTGAATCCCCATAAAATTTGAGGGCCCTTGCATAACAAGCTAATAAATGCTTCTTCTCATAGTTCCAAGCCAACCATTCTTCTCTCTCTGTGTCAATCGCTCATCTTGCCTCGCGGTGTTTGGTTTTGTTACCCCACCTATCACTTACCTTTCACTTCCCTATGAGGACTTTTCTCTCCTATTGACTCTGTTTACCTAGTCTGCATCTAGAATGAGGACGTAACCCCGAGGACGTAACGCCAAGGACGGAGGCTACAAACTTGGCCATGCATTAAAACACTGTGGAAATCTTACTAAAGAATAAATAAATAAACATTTTTAATTTCTTTAAGAAAAAGCATCCTTGGACTCTAATTCCAAAGCTTCCAGTTCAGCGAGGCTGGAGTGAGGCCAGATGATCTATATTTCTAGCAAATTCCCAGTGATGGCAGAAGCTGCCTGCCAGTCTGGAAACCACACTTAGAAAACAACTGTCCTAAGGCTTGGTCTAACCATTTCTATTGTGCTGTTTATTTTATTCTCTGATGGCCTCTTCAGAGACCTCCCTTACTCTGATGATTTTAACTAGTCTCTCCTAGGCAGCCAGTAAGCAGATGTCTGTAGGCCTATACACTCACTAGAGGTTCTTATCTCATGCCTAACTTCCATCTTCATGTGGCCACTCCTCCATCACCCTGCAGTTGGTGTATCAAGCCTAGCATATGATCTTTCCTCACAAGAACAAGCTCTCCCAACCCTCTGGCCTTTCTCTTGCTTGCCTCTCGAGGGGTCTCATCATTTTCCACTTGCCCAGGCTTGACACCAGGATACTGTCCATCTTCCCTCGTTTCCCACAAGTTCTGCATCCTTTGACTGCCCTGTGCCGTCTTATTGAAAGTATTCATTACTTCACACCTGGACTCACATAATCACTTGTGATCCTCCTGCCCCAAACACTCTCTCCACACACATACTACTGTCAGCTTAATCTCCCTCAAATGCAGCTTTATAAACTTGGACAGTTTCCCATTGTCTATGCCAAAGCTTTACATTCATTTGGGCCATGAACAGATTACAGGTGTGCTAGTATATCCATTTCCTAAGCCACGGGGACAAAGAGCTGGGCTGGAGACAGCTGAGCCTAAACAGCCAGAGTCCGAGGCAGCCACGGCACAGCAGCCCATCTCTTTCTTCTTGAACACAGAAGTGTGGGTACGTGTTGTAGATCTTGGGAAGCCATATACCATGATCAGATTAATGGAGAAACACTGCGGGAAATACATAGCTACATTGTATGAGTGATGGTGTGGAATTGAGGCAGGGGCGACTGAATGTTCCATGGCCCTTGACTAACCATCATCCCCATAATTGTTTGATTTCTTCAAAATTGGTTGTTAAAATATCTTTTGCACGGTAGCCAGGATAGACCAAAACTTGCATAAGTTTTTCAAATACACAGAATGGGTCACAAGATAGCCTTTCAATGCAATGAGTGATCTAACGCTTTGGGAGCATGCCACCCTGTTGGCCTGTAAAGAGACAGTACACAACTGTGGGTTGTACCTAGCTTGTAGAAAACCTGCAGCACACTGAGAGAAATACAAATAATTGCTGCCCACTGAGATGCATGCTGTGTCTGTCCACTGCAGATGACTATTGCCCTGTGGGTATAGACTAGGTTTTTGCACATTCATAAGCACATTTGAGCATCCCTAATTATGAATGACACTTTTATTTCTCTTTTGGTGTGGTGATTAATCACCAACTTAAATAATTTTGGTGTATATTCATCTTACAACATGTGCAAAACAAGATGTTATAATTTTAAAATAATAATTTTGTTGTCTGGTAATTTCATGCATGTATATAATGCCCTCTTTTATTTTCTGCCTACCCCTGTCCTCTCCTCTTCCCTACAAGTCTCTTTCCCACATGTGTCTTTCTTTTGTTTTATGATCCACTAACTTTAACCAGGGCAAGTCTGTGTGACTATGGGTTTGGAGCTTGGTGGACTTCCAAGTGGGTACACAACCAATAACAATGACTGCCCCACCCCAGATCCATCTGCAGTCAGTGGACCCAGTGGGCACCTCCCCATCCCTAATTGACTGCTGACGGATCCAGTCTTACAAGGGCCTACTGAAGAGAATCACATCTACTGTGAGATCAAGATTGCCATGCATGCACTAAAGAGAACGTTTCATGGTCCTTCTGCTCATCATCTGCCTCTTCCATCCTTTCTGACACTCTTCTGTGATGCTCCCTGAACTTTACAGGGGGTGGTAGAAATATGTCTTATTCAGAGCCGAGCACTCATCTGTCGCATTTTTCCCCCCCTAGAACTCTGGGCAGCCATGAGTCTCAACTTCCATCACTGTTCACTGCAAAGAGGCACTCCTCTGATTAAAGCCCAGAGTAGCATTTGTCTGTGGGTATAAAAAGAGATATTTATAAGGCAGTTTGACTGTATGACAATTTAGCTAAACAGCAGTAAAAAGTTTCCCCCTAAGGCCTTCCCCAAGTGTTGAGTTTTGACTGGGTTTACAGTATCAGGTACCAACCCTTCTTGCTGCCTGTTTTCCCACCCTCCCATTTGCTACAACTTCCCCCACAACAGTCGTAGTCACAAAGGATGTTTTGGGGAGCAGGAGGGTGATGCTCAATCAATCTTCTATAACCTCTTGGATGCTGGTGAGGCGCATAGTGCCTGTCTAAGAGAGACCACAAAGCTTTCCTTTTATTTATCAGTTGGAGCGAAGACTTTAAGTTTAGATTTCCTGTGGTAGGAAGTGGCTGGAACCCCTGCATCAGAAGGAGTTTAATTTGAAAATTTCATGTATCCTAGAAGATACAAATTTTACAAGGTAAAAATAAAATACAGAGCCAGGCGGATCTCTGTGAGTTCAAGGCCAGCCTGGTCTACAGAAAGAGATCCAACACAAGCACCAAAACTACACAGAGAAACCCTGTCTAAAAACCAAAAATAAATAAATAAATAAGATAAAATACATGATTAACCAATGGTCACATAAACCTTAAGACAAAAGTCATACAAAATACTCTCCTCTTGAAGCATTTTCTTATGACTTTTACTGAAATTCTATTTTGCATCTATAAATTCCTAATCTCCTTTCTTACTTACTGGTTTCTGGTTGTCATTATTGTTGTTGTTCTTGTTGTTTTTAAATTTTACTTATACTGTGAACTAAAAGGAACCTGGGCACAGTTAACAGTTGACTTCATGTGACTGTTTACTTGTAAGCCAGTTTGGTACCCTGTAAACACTACAAAAAACTCAAGTGCATGTAGACAACATGCACACACATGTTCATATATAAAGGTGCTTTTTAAGGAGTTCCAAAGATTTTGAGCCACTTGTCAGCTGTAAATTCAAATGTTGATTGGATTCCTATTTTGCATAAAATTAAGCAATCTTTAATCAAAATCTGTCCTTTGAAAGGCAAGGCTTTTCTTAGATCAAGGAAGAAGACTTACATGGGGAAGACACAGAGCCGGAGCCTGATTTATGATTAAGCAAGCTTTGCAGGCATCAGCAGTTCTCTTAAAATCATTACCCAAATGTCACAACTCTAAGTGAAAGTATATCTTTCAAATGTAGGATAATAGTTATTATAACTAAGACAATAGCAGCCATTCTTAGTACATAACATAGCAAGCTTACCTAGATTCTGAATGCTGCTGCTGACTGGGATTGAATCTCCTGTGATTTTCATTTCATTGTATTAAAGGAAATCGTGCATCTATCATTTATACATTAAGAATGTTTCTGAAGCTTTGTGGTGATATTCCCCAATATATTGTGCATCCTAATAAACTTATCTGGGGTCAGAGAACAGAACAGCCACTAGGTACAGAAGCCAGAAAATGGTGGCACACATACCTTTAATCTTAGTTTTCCAAAGGCAGAGATCCATCTAGATCTCTGTGAGTTCAAAACCACCCTGGAAACAGTCAGGTATGGTGACACATGCCTTTAATCCCAGGAAGTGATGGCAGGAAGCAGAAAGTTATATAAGGTGTGAGGAGCAGGAACTAAAATCTGTTATGCTTTTAGGCTTTTGAGCAGCAGTTCAGCTGAGATCCATTCGGATGAAGACATAGAGGCTTCCAGTTTGAGGAGAAGAGATCAGCTGAGGAACTGATGATGTGAGGTTAGCTGTGGCTGGTTCTGTTTCTCTTATCTTTCAGTGTTCACCCCAATAACTGGCCATGAGTTTTTTATTAATAAAACCTTTTAAGATTCATCTTACAAAGCTTGTCATGGTGGAGCACACTCACAGGATACACTCAAGAGGTAGAGGCAGGAGGATCAGGAAATTAAGACCAATCTAAGAACATTTCTGGAAAAGTAAGGGAAACATCTCATCTAAAAAAGTGATTTTAACATTCACTCTTTAGAGGAATTTTGATTAACATAAAGCCTTTTCACTTCCTACTATTTTGTTATTCATGAATATTATAAAATAAAACAAAATTTTAGTTATTTTAGAAGCTGTTTGGGGAGGAAATCATTATCAAAATTTATATATCAAGTGTTGAAGTTCACAAATTAATGAAACTTGTATATTATAACTTTTATGAATGCTGTTTTAAATAAACAAGTAGCTTTTTAAATTTTTATGAAATATTTAATGGACCAAAAATACCACTTGATCTGTCCTAATAAATTAAGAGTACTGCCATTTATAAGGAGTACACACTTTTTTGAGCCTCTTATATAATCAAGATACACACAGTCAAATATACACACATATTATAGTCGTCATGCAAAAAAATAAATAAATAAAAATAAAAATAAAAATCTTTTAACAAATTCCCTTGAATTATATAGCCTGTATTTATCTAGATAGTGTTACAGGAAAGTATTAATCACTTTTTCTTTAGATCTTCAGGATCAACTTTATCCCAATTCTTAAAGCTACATCATAACATAAAGTTCAAAAGGGTACTATGTAAAGGGACAAGTGCCAGGGCCCTGGAGTAGACAGAAGCCTCCCTCTCCTCTTGTCCACTCCACATCCATAAGGAGATCTGGTTAGAGCTTGCATCCCCATCAGTCTAAGCCAAGTGTCCTTGGGCACATCTGCATCTGAGCAAATTCACAGAAGAATCAAAAACATCAGTTTGAATGCCCAACTCTTCTGCACTTACTTTCCCTTACCAGGCTTCAACCTTGTTGCCTTGTTATCTTTGTTCCAGGGCTAGATCCTTCAAAGACTGGATGTTAGTCCCTGCTGTGAGAATCTCTACAGCGGTTTCTTTAATGCTCTTTTGTTGGTCAGTGAGATCCCACAGATCCCCAAACACCAGGTGATTACCAGTGCTCTTAGTTACTCTCCGGAATTTGACGGTAAGACCCTGTCGTTAAAGACACTATATACTTGAGTCACAGAACATGGAGAAATTAAGCTGATACTCATATAGAAGCTTCATCTCTACTGACTAAGTTCCTGTAGTACTGAAAGATTTTTATGCACACTGCTGTAGGTGAAAAGCAATCATCAGCCTTACTCAGTCGTGAACTTTGTGAATTACAATAATTACTGGCTTGGCAAGACATGCCCACTGGCACAGCAGTAGTGGCATGAACATCCTGAGAGTAAACAACCACTTTCTGGCTGTATTTCAGGCCTGCTCTGAAGCATGAACCTAATGAGTCTTATTAATAAAAACCAGGAGTCAGATATCAGCGTAATAACCTGAAAGATCAGAGAAGCAGAGGAGCAGCTGCCAGTGACTTCTTACCTCTCCAGATCCTCTGACCTTGCTCCACCCAGTCTTATCACTTCCTGTCTCCCAAGTGCTGGGATTAAAGGCATGAGCCACCACTGCCTTGCCTCTATGGTTACCTAGTGGCTACCTCAATCCGCTGGTCTCCAGGCAAGCTTTATTTGTCAGAACACAAACAAAATATCACACAACATGACTCCACACAATGAAACCCATACCTGGACCAAGAACCTGTGACTAGGCAGGTCATCGGCCCTAGCAAGGAAACCTATTACTATTATTCTTCTAAATGCTCATAGCAATAAAATAAATTCCAGTGGCATATCATTATACTGATAGATTGGTACATCTTTCAACCCTCATCAAAGAAGCTTCTTTTCACAGTAGACAGTTAACATCTGTAACTGGTCAAGGTCTAGAGAATAAGGGACTACGGAATGATCACACTTAAATGGGACATCTATGTCCCACCACCTCCTCCCAAGGCTCGGGAATCATTGCAGAAGAAGGTACAGGAAGAGTGGAAGAGCCAGTGGTGGTGGATGACTACAGGTAAACAGAGATTTACACCATAGCAGGGCAACTGCCCATATGAGCTCACAGCCATTGGGATAGCATGCACAAGACCAGCTCTAGCTCAAGCCAGACGAAATTTCAGCATGGAGTTAGTGGTCAGTACAAAAACTCAGTCCTAGCTGGGGAGCTCTAGACAATTGATAACTTCTGGGAGAGGGAAAGTGAGTTTTCTTTAAGTGTGTAGCCCCTGGTAGTGGGAAGCCACACATTCAAAAGTTTGTTGCAGCTCAAGTTGGACTCTATGGGTTTTAAGAGAGAGAGAAAATGTTGGGTGGGAAAGCAAGGGCAAGTGGTCTTGGTAGAGTTGGAGGAGGGGGATAAATATAATCAAAACACATTGTTCAAAATTCTCAAAGAACTAATTTTAAACAGAAGGTATTAGGTACAGAAAAAAATTGTTTATATGAATGAATGTCTCTGTTCTCTTGTTGTTGATTTAAATCACCATCTAAGATAAAAATATAAATAAGTGGAGTTTTTCTTTGTATCTAATGCTCATAGGAAATGTCTTTCTACCTGGCTAATTATCTCCATACACTCAGAGATGGAATTGCCTATAGTAAATGGACAGGCGGGGGTGTGGAAAAGGGTTAGGCCACAATAAAGCAGAAGTAAATAAAGCATAATAATATAAAAGTGGGGAGCAAAGTTAACTTGGAGTTGTCAGGCAGAGTCAGCATGAGAAAGCAGCAGGTGTTGGGAGTTGGCAGGTTGACAGATTTGACACTCATAGAATCCACACGGAGCCCTGTCTGCATCTGCCTTTCCCTGCCATCCCATCAGGCATCAGGAAAGGCACAACGAAGAAATACAGAAAGCAAGGCTGGGGGTTACACATGAATGCCAGTGGTGCTGTAAAGTCTGGGGTAGGACATTGCTGGGAGATTCAGTGGCTTCTTGTGCTAAAGCCCCAGAGCAATAAGGGGGGCCTCTCTTGTCTTTATTAGGACCAACATGGCTGTCTCCTACCACCATTGTGTAGGGAGGAAGTGAAGTCCTCAGTGAGTGAAGACCTGAGAGAATGTATATTGTTAGACATGAGTAGGCCATGTCAAGGACCAAGGCCTCCAACCCATGGGATACTGGCAAAGCCTTCTTCTGGTCCAAGTACCAGTGAATACCAACAATTGACCAGTGTGTGCCAAAGCTAGCAACTGCAGCTTCCTCTTCCCAGGTGTTTACAGCCTGGACTGTTTCCCTACATAGACCTCCAGCCAAGACTAGTTCACTCTTCCCCATGTGTTGGACATAATAAACACACTGGCATTGTTCATCCAAGTGCACACAGTCCATATGACCACAGCTTTTCTGGACGTGTGTCTGTGTCCTTATTCCCTTGCCACTCCAGCCAGGTTTCCAGGACCCAAGTGGCACAGGTTGTGGTACCCCCATACTCATCACCCATGTGGTCAGCACACAGCTCCACCAGTGAAGGGCCCAATATCATTCAAATTATCAGAACCTGAGTCCCTGGCAGGGAGTGGGGTTGGGGTTCTGCATTGTTGTGGAATAATGCTCTTTGTACACTGTAAAGATTTGTCACTCGAATTGGTTTAATAAAATGCTGATTGGCCAGTAGCCAGCCAGGAAGTATAGGCGGGGTGACCAGACTAGGACAATTCTGGGAAGAGGAAGGGCGGAGTCAGGAGTCGCCAGCCAGATGCAGAGGAAGCAAGATGAGAATGCCTCACTGAAAAAACGTACCAAGTCACGTGGCTGAACATAGATAAGAATTATGGGCTAAATTAAGTATAAGAGCCGGCCAAGCATTTATAAGTGGTATTAAGCTTCTGAGTCAATGATTTGGGAAGAAACTGCCAGGTATTCAGGAACAGCAAGTGAGAGAGAAACTTCTGCCTACACTGCATGTCTCCCACTTCTGACCTGTATCATTGTGAATCTGTTGAAGCCTGCTAATTTAAAGGCGGAACCCCTCCTCAGGAAGTTGCCATTTTGTTTAAGGTGAAGATTTGGTAGCTGGCTGCCGAGTGACAAGTCTGTTTTCTTGTCCATTAGGTGTTAGTTGGTGACTTTCTAAGCAAAATACTCTTTTAGTTTAAAAAGGCATGTTTGGGTTCAGTTCAAATAAACGATCATAGAGAGACTCAGGAAAAGAATCGAACATTTAATGAAGTTCCAGACACAGTGTTGAAAATTTAAAAGTACAGTACAGCTCTGGGTTTTCTGACTCTAATGTGCTAATTTGGATTTATAGGCAATATCTTATTTTCTTTTTTGTTATTGTTGTTTTGTTTTCTTTTTGGTTTTGTTCATTTTTAATGATGGAAACAAAAATACACCTGAAAGCGAAGCTTCTGGAAAAACTACTTGACCTTCCTTGTCTTGTATCATTCCTCAAACTTGACCCTGGCTTCACGCCTGGCCTTGCGTTTCAGAGCTGGGTCTCTGAAAACATCCTGTTGACAACAGTTTTGTCTGAGGGGCTATCCACAAAGGACCTTGTGGTGATTATAGTTAGAAACCTTGATCTTGGATCTCTTGGTGAGTTTCTTCATAACCTGCGGCAGCTGTCACATTTTGGGGATAGCGGTCAATTCCAGCCACCAGGGCGTGGTTGTAAGGGCAGTCTGAGATACCATATCAATGTTCTTCATGATGACTGCTTTGCATCCAGAGTAGCGTCCAACCAGGACCAGCACCACTTTCCTGGGTTTCATGAACTTTCCCATTTCGACAGCAAGCAGCAGTACCCCACTTAATATCTTATTTTCTAAGCCAAGTCGTTCTTTTCATCTACAATTATCACAAATAAGTAGATATTATTGTGTTTGACTGAATTAAATCTGTATTAAAATGGACACATATTGCAATAAAGATAGCCTATCACTGTCTGACTGGGGAAGGAAATTCCTTTCTATAGCTCAGAGAAGGCATGGCTTTCTCCTTGAAAACCAGAGCATTTCTTTAGCTTTTTCCTGTATTAAGCCAAGAAGGCATCCCTATATTTTTTAACCTAAGGAAAAAAAAGGTTTCTCCTGTCACACTCCAGAGTTTAAGTCATAATCATTCACCTGTGACAATCACATCATCCAATTTCTTCTTACAACACGAAGTACACATCTTCTCAGCTGGAGGTTCCCATCTGGGCTGAGTCATCTGGCAGAAGTCACAGTTTGCGGTTGCCAACAGGTTGACATAGCATAGCACAGCCTGGGCTGGCAGCACAGGACCTTTCATCGGGTGCAATCTACAACACATGCAGATCCATGGTGGCAGGTGTGGATCAGTGGGTGTCACAGTGAAAAACAAGAAAAGGGTGCCTTCCAGTTCTGGTTGCTTGTTGGCATGAAAAGTGTGGTGCTGAGTACCATTTACCATTCTATTGGGAAACATACAAAAGTCAATCCACACTTGAACATAGATTTCTTGTTCTCAGAGCAGAAGCCACTGAAAATAGGAATATTGATTTACTTAAGCAGATATGTCTCAACCAACTGGCTAAGAAAGCAAGACTAAAAAACAAATAAACGAACAAACAAGCAAAAACCTAGAAAAAGTCTGCCCATGCAAATACTTCATATGCACTCACCCAAGGTATTTTTTTCTGTTTCAAATATTTTATTTTATGTCTATGGGTGTTTTACCTACTTGTAAGTCTGTGAAGCACATGTATGCAATGCCCCTGGAGGTCAGAAGAGGACACGGGATCCCTTGGGACTTGAGTTACAGAAGCTGGTGTTGGGAATCAAACCCAGGTCCTCTGGAACAGCAGCCAGTGTTCTTAACCACTGAGCAATCTCTACAGCTCCTATGCTGCTGTTTTTAGTAGCATACTCACACTATACAAAGAATTCAATGTAGTTCAAAAACATCAATTTACAAAAATATATTGATATATTTGAAAGGTTATTTGGCCTTAAACTCAACTGAACTGAAATATGATAAGATTTTTTTAAAGTAATAATGTAGGGTTACATGGTGAAAACATGTTATCACACACACATACACACACACACACACACACACACACACACACACACACACACACACACTTTCAGAAAGCCATCTTTTCAGAGATGCATCAAAGCCAAGGGTCTAGAAATCATGCAATACAGGGAAAGACAGAACTACATGGCAATGCTTAACTTGCTAAAAAGATGAGGAAGATTAGTGATGACAGGCTTTAAGATGTTGTCTCAGTTACTGATTTAATGATATAAAGGGATGTCATGACCAAGGCAACTCCTATAAGAGAAATTGAAGGCTTACTTACAGTTTCGGAAGGTTAGTCTGTTACCATCATGATGAGGAGCATGGCAGCAGGCAGACATGGTACTGGCGAAGTAGCTGAGAACTACATCCTGATCTTCAGGTACCAGACAGAGAGAGGATCACTGGGCCTGGCCTGGGTTTTTAAAACCTCAAAGCCTGCCCCAGCAATATTCCTCCACCAATAAGGCGACACCTCCTGAACCTTCCAACAGTCCACCGAGTGGAAACCAAGCATTCAAGTATATGAGCCTACAGGGTCCATTCTTATTCAAACGAACACAGATGTGAAGGGCTACTCTACAAAGGGTACTGTAGATGAGTTAGGGTGGATAAGATACAGAGAGGGAAAGGTTCTTGATTGAAAATAAAATGTGTCCATCAATTACCATCAAGAACCAACCTGGCCACCTCACACTGAAGGGAGTTCTCACTCATTAGATCTGTGGCCAGAGGAGGCTGGATAGCCATCTCTCAGCTTCTCTGAGCCCTCCCAGAAACAGTTTCTCATATTCGGGGGATTAGGGTGGCTTACAATGCTGTAGTTTGGTTGTGTCATGCAATAGCTTATTGACAAGAGATTTTTGTTGTTGGTATTGCTGTTTCTGTTCATTTTCTATTCCTGGGACTGGTTTTGCCTCCTGCGGAGGAGCCCTAAATCTATTTGTATAGCACTTACCAGAGCCACACTGCAATATCTCTTTGGAACACTATCCTCTGCAATGTTTTGAAGTTGTGCCAGCTGGGGCTGTAGGCATCACTGTCACTTCCTGTCAGTGATTTCATTCTATCTCTGCCTTGGGAGTAGTCCCAGCGGTGGCACGGACTTGCACAAACAAAGTCAGCATCATGCCCTCTCTTGATCCAGCGGAACAAAACAGGAGGTAGCTCAGACTCCAGAGCTACTATTTCCAATATGTCCATGTGTGTCAAGGACATTTCCTCTCTAGTTACTCTGGAAAGCCCCAAGCTGCTTCATCATTTTCTTAGGCCAGTGGTTCGTTCATCTGCACAGCAAGCCTTATTCTCTGCCGTGTCTGTCAGAGGAGATGGGAGGCATGAAAGAAAACCGAGTTTTGATCCAGCTGAAACTCAAAGTTAAATAATAATCCCCACTGATCCTTTGCTCAGGCAGAAAAGAATGATAAGCGAATTAAACCAAAGGTGAACCCACTCGTTAGACTACAAGTAAATAAAAATCATGGAGACTGACTCTACATTCTCTTTCTTTCTGGATCCCGACCACTCCCTGTAAGAGGACAAACAGACCTCACACATGTGCCAAACTGGTGCCATGTTTCTACCTAACTAACGCATGATGAAGTGAAAGGAGCATGAAGGAGATTTCTGCACACCAACTGCCATGATGCTACTCAGAGAAACGTATCATTGGATCTTCTAGATAGCTTTCTAACATTCTAACCTCTGACAAATTAGTTGTTGAGCTTCCAGTCTAAGTGCCCTTAGCATTATTTCAGGCCTCAGCCAAGGTGCTAAGTGTTTTGTGTCTTCTTACACAGCAGCAGTTGGTGCAGGACAGCCCAGAGCTACCAGAGGACATTCGGGTACGAGTGCTTAAGTGATACAGAAGCCAGACACAGAGTCCTCAGTATTGTTTTCCAAACTGTATGCTTATTCGATTCACTTCGAAGATTCAACCTTCACCACAGAAAGGAAGAGTTTTAAATCCACTTTGGGGGAATCCATAGTTCCTAAGGATTCCTGAATCTGCTCTAAAGTCTATAGTTCTACCCAGTGAGGTCAATGTTGACTCAGAACAGAGATGTGAGGGACTGCACATGCCAGAAATTATATTCAGATGGTATGCAGTTATTAACGGGATCCTCAGGCTGCAGCTCTTTAAGAAGAGCAAGCAGCTGGGTATTAGAAAGCTATTTGGAGTTGCGCTACAGATAAGGTGTGAGCCTTCTCTACAAATCAAGCATCTGGTGTGAAAACTGCTGAAATGGTCCATAGAAACAATTAAGCAAAAAAGCACATGCACCCCCTTCCAACTAAAAACATCCTCTCTATTGATGCTGCTTTTGAGCCAATAAAGCTGAAAGCAAACTGGAACACTGAGTTAAGCCTCATTTCAGTCAGATATACCTAGAGGGTCAGGGGATATTCAACAATGATACATAACAAGCCCATGTTCTTCAGAACAGATCTACTTCTGAGATGGGATATCAAAGAGTACCATTAGCCCTGTTCATTCCATTGTCCACAAAAGTCAAATGCTATTCCTATCAGTTTTTCAACTGATCAATCATACTTGAATGTATGCAATAAATATGTGCTGAAAGTCTGTTGGAATTATGTCCTATTCTCAAGACTGATGCTACAGTTGTAGTTAAGATTTTAAATGTTTTTTAGAACTGAAAAGATGGCTAAGCTTAGTGACTAAGAGTCTTTGCTGCTCTTCCAGAAGACTTTAGTTCAATTCCAGTATTCACACTGGGCAGCTCACAACCACCTGCAGCTCTAGCTTCAGAAGATCTAACACACTCTTCTGACCCCCACATGCACACACACACAGACAGAGATAGACAGACAGACGTAAATGAAAATGAATGTCTAAAAATAAGAACCGTTTTTTCTTGAGAAGTCATTTTATCAAAAGAGATAAACATTGAGCCATAAATGAGTTGAGTAATTTAACTTTGCACAGGAATGCTTTGTATAGGTAAAAATGAGAGCTCCAAACTTAAGGAATGGCATAATTTGTAAAGGTTTCCAATTCAGATAATGTTTTACCTGAAATCTGTAACAGTAATTTGAAATTCATTTCAGCTCTTGGTCTGAAATATAACAAAGAATAACTTATTCTTACTAGTGTCTTTAAGATTTTCACTTCTGGGTCAATGAGATGGCTCAGCAGACAAAATTTCCTTATGGGCAAGCCTGGTAATCTGAATTTGATCTCAGGACCCACAGGGAAGAAAAGAACCAACTCCCACAAGTCATTCTTTGAATCTCATGCATGTGTCATAGAATGTGTACACCCACACTCAAATATATATCATATATGTACAGACACACAATGGTATTCTAAATGATTTTCATTTCTAAGACAGCTAAAAGTGATCTCAAATACTTTTTAATACCTTCATCTGTGACCCTAAGTTGGAATTCCCCTTTTTCTTCTCATAGTGATGGAAAAATAGAAATAAAAGAAAGGTGAAAAGTTATTTAGATTCTATATTTTGAAATCTATGAACCAATAACTACATATGAATATAATTAAACATACAAAACATGTTAGTTTTTGCAGACAGGTCAGTATAACCATTCAGAGACTGACACGTTCCCCATGAGCCAGTATGAAGTAACACAATGGTTACACCAGCCAGAGTCCAAGTTGGGACATAACAGACAAGTCTGGGCTTATCTATGACCCAAGAGAACACGAGACAACAGTTCTGGATTTCACACGAGATAATCTCTGGGAATAACCAGAAATAAACAAGTAAGACTTAGGGAAGGAGCTGAATATCCTTCTGTAGCAGGAGGAATGATCACAGCAAATTTGAGAATCTTGGCATCTGTGGCCCATGAACACCTAACAGGAGGTCACACTCCACAGTCACATTGCTTACATTTGTCCCCTTACCACCCTTGAGACCTAAGTCAAGTTCATTAACTTCCTTAAACCTAAGTTTGCTTTTTGAAGAATGAAAAGAATAATAATAATAATATTGGCTTCCATGATTATTTCAGAGACTGGAAAAACAATGCACTTTAATATACAACATACTAGCATTTTGTTTTTATTTATTATTATTATTAGCTTTCTTTGTGTGTGCAAGCATGCATATGTGTGTGCGCGTGCAGGTGTGTATGTGAGTAGTATAATGTGTATGTGTGTGTGTATCCGTATTGTATGTTTGTGTGTAGTATACTGTATGTGTGTGTGTAGCATAATGCGTGTGTCTACACTGTGTGTATGTGTCCATGTGTCTGTCCGTCTGTCTGTCTGTCTGTCTGTCTGTCTGTCTGTCTCTCTCTCTGTGTGTGTGTGTGTGTGTGTGTGTGTGTGTGTGTGTGTGTGTGTGTGTGTGCGCATATGGGTTTGGAAGCCAGAGGTTGACATCAGGTTCTTCACCTTATTTTGCAACAATCTCTCACTAAACCTGGAGTTCACTGATTGGTTAGACTGGCTGGATAGTGAATCCCAGGGATCCTCCTATCTCTGCCTCCTAGCACAGGAATCACAGGAATACACTCCCGTGGCAGGCAGGCTTTTATGTGGGTTCTGGAGAACCAAACAAGGTTCTCATTCTTAGACAGCAAGCACTTGCCCACTGAGCTCTCTCTTACCTCCCTGCCTTGTTTCTTTCTTAGCAGTTTTATCTGGATTTGATGGAATCTTTTAAATAAAGAGAAGAAGGGGAAGGAGCAGGGAAAGAGTAAAGAAGGGGAGAAGAAGAAGAAAAGGAGGAGTTTTACACCAGCCTTGTTACTTTTAACAGAAGCACAGAGTTTTTATCTAAATTGCATAGATTACAGTGTCCGTTTCAGGCTCAAATTCATCAGAATTCACCATATCTTCCATCCTTGCATGAAAGGTCTCTTAAATGCCAGTTTCAACTGTCTTGCTTATGCTCTTTTGCAATCTATGTTCTAGCCATGCTAGCAAATTTGCAGTCCCCAATTGCAATCTCAGGCTTCCACGATTGGAATGTGCCCTTGCTCCTGCAAACAAGGATCTGTTTTCCTAAATGCTACAGTTCAGCCCAATTCACCACACCTTTGCTTCTCTTCAGTTGTTTGTACAAGCAGCACGCCTTCTGTGTGGCTACCTGTGACTTTGCTAAGCATAATTAATCCCTTCTTGGACATTTTGAACCTACTGGCACCCACTTCTTCCATGTGTCAGTCTTTTTTCTACATGTCTGTCACCTTACTAAACTGAGATTCTGAAGTATAGAGAACCTAGCAATAGTGTTCAATGTATATTTTCAAAAGTAAATGTTTCATTTCTTCTGTTGTGGTCTTGTGGGGTCATTTTGTTCACAATTGCCATACACTACCCACAACCACAGCTACCTTCAACACAATGAAAACATCTTGTTATAACTAGTTCTGAATCCACAAAGCAGCCTTTTTCACATTGAATAACTCTGAGGCTGCTTCCTCATTTTAAGGGGGTGGCAAAGCGCAAAGGTAGGGCAGGAACGGAAAAGCAAAATGTTTGGATGAATACAGAACTTCATCTTCATTATGCTCTCAAACTAAAAAGAGCAACAAAGGTATATATTGTTTCTCTCTCTGTCTCACAGGAGCAGATGAACGTCTCCAGCAGGTGAAGGACTAGCAGCAGGGAATGAGGAGAAACCGTCGTTTAGGCTTGAAAGCCAAAGACAGACCCAGGCTCTCTTCTTTTGGTATTCCCAATAGAAGAAAAGTGTCCCACACTCCCAGTTTGATGAAACTGAGTCTCCATTTCTTCACTCAACAGGTACTTCTTGGGTACCACCCATGTTCCAGGTCCTGTTTATAGGCACTACAGATATGTAAGTTAACTGACAAAGTAAGTGTCTGCTATTACAAAGCTTATGCTCTGTTTATTTTTTTATGGGTGTGGGGGCATTGAAACTTGAACATAGTTTTCCTATAAGGCAGTTTCTCTACCCACATAGGAGACAAGCCATTGTATGACCCTTCTTATCTCTAGCAATATTCAGTTTCAGTGTAATCAGATCATAAAGTGCCAGATACTAAGATGCTGCCAAATTAATACAATGGAAAATAAAGTACGTCAAAGGGCTGGAGGAAATCCCGATTTTAGGGGTGCTATATTCTTTTGTGTATTAATGGTGCCCTTCCCATTTTCTTCCTCAATCTGAGATGATTTATTGGTACTTAATCTGGAATAAAGATTTTATCCCAAGGCGCTGGAGAGATGAATAAGTAGTTAAGAATGAATACTGCTCTTCCAGAGGACCAGTTTAGTTCTCATTGGGAAGCTCATAACCCCTGTAACTCCAGATCCAGGGGATCCAATACTCTCCTCTGGACTCCATGACTATCTGCACTTACATTACACACACACACACACACACACACACACACACACACACACACACACACACACATTTTCAACTAAAATAAATCTTTTTTAAAAAAGAAATTTATCCCAAGCTAAGAGTGTAGCTCAGGGTAGAGCACTTGCCTAGCATGCAAAAGGTTCTGGGCTCAATCCTTGCATTGCAAACCATGATGATGATATTATTATTATTATTATTATTATTATTATTATCATAACTCCCATTTCTTCTTGTGTATGAATGAAAGTGTAACCAGCCAGCTGCCTGCTCCTGCTACTCTGCCTTCCCTACCGGTTGCCATGGCTTTCTTGTGAAGATAGACTCTATTGTCCTGAGACTGTAAGCTAAAGTAAACTGTTTTCTCTTAAAGATGCTTTTGGGTTATTGTCTTAGTTAAGATTTTTATGGGTGTGAAGAGACACCATGACCACAGCAGCTCTTACAAAGTAAAACATTTAATTGGTGTGGCTAACTTACAGTATAAGACATCCAGTTATCGTCGCAGCAGGGAGCAGGACCACTCACAGGCAGACATAGTTGCAGGCAACAGCAGGTCGAGTGAGATACACTGGGCAGTATCCTGAGCATAGAAAACCTCAAAGCCTGTCCCCACAATGACGCACTTTCTCTAATAAGGCCACACCCACTCCAACAATGTCACACTTCCTAATAGTGCCACCCCCTATGAGATTATGGAGGCCAATTGCATTCAAACTACCACAGTCAGCATATTTTATCACAGCAACAGAAAAGTAACTAATACAGAAACTGGTTCAAGAGATAATGTAGTGTTGCTGTGAGAAACCTGACCACATGGCTTTAATGCCTTTGGATGATTTTATGGAGGAATCAAGAACTTTGGGCTGGAAACAACATTGAATGTTGGAAGCAGGGCCTAATCGGCCATTCTATCTGGGAGCTTGGAAGGTAGGGATGCTGAGAGAAATAATAGAGAGTAGAGGCTGGGCTTGTGAGGTTTCAGTGTAGAAACAAGGACTTTATCAGAAATACAGATGGAGCTGTTCATGTGGTATTTAGCAAAGAATCTGGCTTCATTCTGTCCACGTCCTGAGAATTTGTGTGAACCAGAATTCAAAAGTAATGAACTAATTTATTCAATGTAGGAAATTTCAGGATGGTATCACATTGAGCCTGAGGATGACTGTTACTGAATTATGGTGTTTGCACTGCTGGGTTTCAATCTATCTTTGGCCCAACCTTTTCTCATTATGCCTACATTCCTCCCTTTGGGAATGGGAATGTACATTCTGTGCCATTGTATTTGGAAGTATGCAATTTGTTTTGTTTTATTTTTTAATTTTACTGTGGGTTAAGTCTTGAGTCTCAGAAGAGGCTTTGGGCTTTGAATTTTTGAACAGTGTTTGAACTATTACAAACTACAGAGACATTTGAATCAAGGCTAAATGTTTTCGCATCATGAAGTAACCATGAGCCTAAAGAGGACTATCCCTCATAGCTCATGTATTTGAATACTTAGTCCTCAGTTACTAGCTCTGTTTGAGAAGGGTGTTGAACCTTTAGAAGATGGAACCTACTGGAGGGAAGTACATCACTTGGGACAGGTTTTGAGAGTTTTATAGCCTGCCTTCTCCTTCCTGTGCATGTGAAAATGTGATCAATCTGTTCCTTCCTGTTCCTGCAACCATACCTTCCCTGCCTATTGTCATGACTTCTCCACCAAGAATGACTATCACTCTGGAACTGTAAGCTAAAATATACCTTTTCATCCTCTCAAAGTATCATTATTATTATTATTATTATTATTATTATTATTATTTGGACTCTATCACTCTGGAACTGTAAGCTAAAATAAACCTTTTTATCCTCTCAAAATATCATCATCATCATCATCATCATCATTATTATTATTTGGACTCTATCACTCTGGAACCATAAGCTAAAATAAACTTTTTATCCTCTTAAAATTATTATTATTATTATTATTATTATTATTTGGACTCTATCACTCTGGAACCATAAGCTAAAATATACCTTTTTATCCTCTCAAAATATTATTATTATTATTATTATTATTATTATTATTATTATTATTTGGACTCTATCACTCTGGAACCATAAGCTAAAATAAACTTTTTATCCTCTTAAAATTATTATTATTATTATTTGGACTCTATTACTCTGGAACCATAAGCTAAAATATACCTTTTTTTTTTTATTTTGCAATACAATTCAGTTCTACATATCAGCCACGGATTCCCTTGATCTCCCCCCCTCTCCCCCCCCCTCACCTTCCCCCCCCCATTCCCATCTTCTCCAGGGCAAAACCTTCCCCACAGACTGAGTTCAACCTGGTAGACTCAGTCCAGGTAGGTCCAGTCCCCTCCTCCCAGGCTGAGCCAAGCAATCCTGCATAGGCCCCAGGTTTCAAACAGCCAACTCATGCAATGAGCACAGGACCCGGTCCCACTGCCTGGATGCCTCCCAAACAGATCAAGCCAATCAACTGTCTCACCCATTCAGAGGACCTGATCCAGTGGGGACCCCTTAGCCATTGGTTCATAGTTCATGTGTTTCCATTCATTTGGCTATTTGTCCCTGTGCTTTATCCAACCTTGGTCTCAACAATTCTCGCTCATATAAACCCTCCTCATTCTCGCTAATTGGACTTAAAATATACCTCTTTATCCTCTCAAAATATCATCATTATTATTATTATTATTATTATTATTATTATTATTATTATTTAGACTCTGTCACTCTGGAACTATAAACTAAAATAAGCCTTTTTGTCTTCTTAAAATAGTAACACCTATTATTATTATTATTATTATTATTATTATTATTATTATTCACAGTGCTAGTCAATTGTTTATGTTAAAGAATGTAGTTACCCTGAAAAGTTAAGTTTTTAAGTAGCAATCAACACCACTATATCTTTTTATTAACTTACTTTGTTTGTAAATGTTTTCTGTTCTTAATGGATCATGAAAATTAAGAATTTAAGATTATATTTGCCTTTTTCATTACAGCTGCTTTAAATCTGATATATAAGTGATATTGTGGCATAGAAGCTTCTTAAAGTACAACTACTTTGAACTTCTACATTTTCCTTAGTTTGTTATTAAAAATACAGTCACCCAGGCCGTGACAACATGAACTTTATAGAACCCATTTACTCTGGAGGTTAAGGGTGAATTGATGGGGAATTGAATTAGGATTGTGTGAAAGCATAAAAATATTCAACTAGTTCCTGTTCTAAGAATAAAGGTCACAATGTTATTGGGGGATAAAACACAGGACTGAAATTTATTTTTAATTAGGCTCATTATCTTTCCCTATAGAATTTAATCTAGAAATGCATAATAACGCCAGTGCTTCCACCATAGTTTGACATTCTATAGTAGCTACCATCCCTAAATGCTAACACAAGAACTGCAACAGCTCAGCTTAGATAATTTTACACATTCAGGAAAACCAAAAGGGTAATTTATCAGGCATGCGAAAGAAGTGTTTACGTCTGTCCTAATATCAGAGCTATGTGGGTCTGTCCTAATTTAATCACGATGTTACCTGAGGGCAGGAGAGAAGTTCTAGGAAAGTGAACGGAAATTAAAAGGGCAGCAGGGCAAGGGGGCAGCATGGTCCTCGAACGCGCTTTCATCTCCCGAAGGAAAACAAAGCCAGTGAAATGTGGCAGAAGATCCACACGAGTTCAAAATTCCAAAGGGGCAAAAAATCAAATGGCATGGATTATCAAACCTAGTAAAAATTTAAAAACAATTCTTTTAATGTTATTTTAGCCCCCCAACCTCGATAAAGGCAAAGAAATGCTGTCACATGATCTGTCTCCCTCTGCTGCAATTGATTTCTTGTGTTTGTACTCTGCCTGCACTCAGCTAAAACAATTAGGGCACATGGCTGCATTTCCTCATCACAATATATAAGCATCTAATTGCCCATCTATTTTCAATACATTTCTGAGGACTCAAAATTTTGTTTCAGATAAACTTAAACTTTAACCATTTAAAATGGAAACTTCTGCTTTACCTAGTTTTTGTTATTACTTTTATTTTTTATATAATATAACATTATCATTCTCCCCTTCCTTTTCCTCCATCTGAACCATCCATATACCCTTCCTTGCTCTCTTTCAAATTCATGGCCTCTGTTTTCATTACTTGTTGTCATACACATCTATGTATATGTATATACATGCCTATTCCTAAACACATAGATACAACCTGCTGCTCAGTGTATATAATCTTACTTGTTTAGGTATGTTTTCAGAATTGACCACCATGTTCTAGATAAGCAACTGATGTGCTCTTCCCTGGGGAAGACTGGTCTTCTACTCTCAGCATTCCTTAGTAGCCTATAGTTCTTTGTGTCATCCATGTTTTCAGAGAGCAAGAACCATACTAGTCCTCTGAGTCTTTTAGAACTGTGAGACCTAAAGGAAGATTTATCTTACAAATAACCATGAAGACAAATGCTTGATGTATGTATGCTTGCATATACACAGCCATGTTTTAAACATTAGTTAATAATATTGGTTTCAAAATAACAAGGATCCTAAATCTGCCCAATTCAATGACTTTACTTTTTTGCCTTGAAATGTTCTTGTGTGTAGTGTCTCATGTCCTAGTTCTGTAGTAATTCTTAATACAGGACCTTTAATGAGTATACTATGATACATGTCCAGATACATGTCCAGAAATAGCAGTAGAAAATAGTCCAAGTGTGGGATTTAGAAAAACTCAAGTTTCCTCTTGGTTGCATGGGTAGCCTGTTGAAACTATCATGTGTAGCAAAAATGCATGGTTCTCATGGATTTTAATTGATTGATTTCTCATTTAGTTCATTACTGGTTCCCCGTAGCATCATAATCAGATTAAAAGCGTTACACTATTTGCATATTTCAGATGTATAGAGTACAACCTTACTGTTATAGGAAAACTTGATAAATCGCCAATTAAAAAAAAAATCTATGACAAAGAAAGCAAAACTGAACATCAGATTTGAAAACAGTGATAAGATTAACATATTTCACAATAAAAAGTACAGGGTACTCAATTACATTTTAATTCTAGATTAAAATGAGTACATTTTAGCACAAAGTATATTCCACATAACATCTGGAATTTACTTGGAGAAAAACTTATTATTTATCTACAATTTAAATTGCACTGGTGTCCTGTGTTTATCTGACAAACCTACGTGAGGGAGTGAACAGATGTTACTGTATCATCTACTACATGTATTAGTCAGAAGGTTTCTATGAGACAAAGGAAAATTTTGCATTCACAGCTTTGACCCCTGATACTCTCAGGAAGTCTTCCTCTTCTAGATCCCCTCCCTGATTTAGGGATGAATTTCCACGAAGGTCCTACTCAGAAAAAAGGACTCAGACATTTCCAGATTGATAAGAGCAGAAGCTAGGAGCAGGGGGAACATTTATTAGGTGGGTTAATAGCTTAAGTGTGAGTCAGGTTGTAAGTAAGTGCTGGCAGTTCATTTCCTCCTCCATGTCAGCCCATTTCACAGAAAGATAAACTGAGATAGAAAAGGCCAAGGCTGCACAGCAAGTCATTGAGAAAATAGGACCTGAAACTCAGCCCTGCCTAATGGTGTTGCTCCCCACGTGCAGCACTGCCCACCCCAGGTGGAAACGATGCTTCTTCTTATTGGTATATCCCCATCATGAACATTCACACTCATAAAGATGTAGCATGTAAGGATTGCCAGATCAGTGCCACGTTGAATGTCCCTACTACAGACTGAGGCCATTTGGTGACAATCTGCTGTTCCTGGGTACCCGCAGCGTGGGGTAACCATAGACATGTGAACACCAAGAAAAATAGAGGAATGAGTGCCCAATTTGTTCTCATTCTAGAAAAATGTCACCAAATGAACAGCTAGGTGGTGTTTTAAAACTCCAGCTTTTATGGCAATGTTTTCAAAGTTTTGAGGTTATATTATTTGAGTATTTTATTTTATTTATTATTAGTGTCAGTGTGTGTGTGATGTGTTGGGGGAAGGTATGTATGTGGAGGTCTTGAGACAACTTTGTAGAGTAGATTCTTGCCTTCTACATTTATGTAGGTTCTGAGGCTTGAACTCGGGTGGTCAGACTTGCAGTGTTAGTCAGTAAGTGCCTTTAGTCACAATACACCTGAATTCTACTAGCCTGAATTTTAATGATTAATCAATATAGCATTTCTAGTTTTTTTAAAATGAGATTTAGATGTGCTTTGTTTCCTTGTCTCTTGGCTTTGAAATCTCACTGGCCAACTTTGACAGAGTAGTAGGCTATTTATGTTTGTGATCTGCATTATCTTAACTAATCCCAAGACAATACTATCAGTCAGGTGTACTTTCTAGATAAGAAAACTAAGGTAGAGAGATGTTAAGTAAATGGTGAAGTCACACAGGTCACAAGCCAAAGAAACAAGCTTCGATCTAAGAAGTTTGCCTTGCCACCTTTATCAGTAAACTCTTACCTGAGGATCTTTCATTCATAACAATGATACTATTCTTGTCTGTATTTCTGGTGCAATGGAGAACTCCATGTCTGGAATGGTCTCCTTGCCCATATGTGAATAAGACCAAATACAATATTTTTGAGGCTCAAAATATCAGTCCTTGAAGAATCCATAAGCATCACCTCATATAGGTAATCTCAACCATTCATTTTACACCAAAAATTCACCAGTGCACAATAAAGAGCCAATAGCCAATGGCCAGAGCTGGCTCAAGTGGCATAAGATTGGAGTAAGGACACACCAGCTTCCTAAGCACTTCACACAAGCTGCCAGGGGATTAGCCGATTCCTGTGCCAGGGTCACTTAACAGCAGCATAGCAACTTGCGGACACTAATTGGTTCTCACAAGTATTCTGGGTGATATAAAAATACAACTGTGGGAGAGGCCGTTGCCCCTCAGCTTGTGACCTGCTCCCAGGGCTACAGTGCATTTTACAGATTGGATTACCTAAATACTTATTATAATGGAATGAAATTTTAAAGAGTGTACCACTTTCCCTTTCAGACTACACAGCTTCCTTACATCTGCAACTTGATATTAAACACAGTAATGGGGTGGTTAATATTACATGGTAATAAACCCTCTTCTCTTTCTCCATCTGGTAAATGCATAGTTTTTGTCTCATAGCCCCCATCCTGAACATCTCATCTCATACACGTTATGTGTGTGCGTGTGTGTGTACATATGTATATGTATATGCTCATATGCTAAAGGGGTTAATTTTTTCAGTTTATATCATAACTTTGAGGTAGACCATCCCTCTACCCCAAAATTCTAGCATTTCTATCCCCCAAGCTCAGAAAAACACATAACTGGAGTGCGGCACACAGACTTATTAGCAAAGGTAGACAGCAAGACTCAGTTCTGAAGAAGAGGCTGGGGAAATGAAAGACAGAGAAATAAGTCCCAAAGATAAAGACGATGAGAACACATTCCCCAGCCCACTATACTTCCAAACATCTGTTCTGACCATCATCATGACCAGCTACTAATAACAGGAGCCAAAAGAGTATGTTTGTATATAAGTAACCTGGTATGGTATAGCCTTCAACTCTGTGAGGCACTTTCCTAAGCCGTTTGCAAATACTAACACATCCATGTTTATGACAAGCTCATGGTGGGTTAGAATTTATCCCATTGTGTCTACTCTGACCTTTTCTGAAAAGTCATGAATCTCAGCTAACCTAAAGAAATGCTTTCTTCTCCTTTAGTTGTTTCCAAAGTGAATATTACAAAATATCTCCCCCCATACATTTGGGGAGCACTATAAAGGTAAACATAATGTATTTAAATCCCTTTATTAAATGAGCCTTAGGGAGATGAAGTTACAGAACTTGCCTGTGCCTGAGGACCCTAGGCATAGGTATCTCTTCTACCAAAGTGCCAGCCTCCAGCTTGGGCAATAGAAGCCCTGAAGCAAGATTCTCTTGGCACTGAACAAATTGACTACTCACCCCTTATTAACAGCAAAATACAGGGAGTTAAAAAGGACAAGTATGTGGAATATGAAAATAACAAAAATAAGGGAAGAAAAGTATTTGATTTGAATCTCCAAAAAGAAAAACACAAAGGAAAGCAACTTTCACCTGAATACCAGAAAGAAATGAAGTTCTCCTCATGAGTTGTGATGGTATGGAACTAAGCACCAGCCTGTCTACTTTGATGTTTGACAAAGTGATTTAATATCGGAACCATATGGAAAACAGTAACGTATATATGCTATACATTACATGTATCTCATAATCACTTTGATTTCTGCCACAGAGCAGTAAACACCAAGAACTGAAACCAATTACAATATTTAGGCAGCTAATAACACATCGCCACAGGTCATCACTTTAACTGTCAATGTGTCCTTTAGATTTACCTTCTGTGACCATTAACACATTGTCTTGGTGTTCAAGGTTCCTTTGTTAAGTACAAGTTAGACTTTGAGACCTTTCAACACAAGTAAATATTATGATTCACAAGTGCTGACAGGACTGGTCACTGATTCCCCCTACAATGCATCAGAATAAAAAGCCATTTTGGAAAACTAGCTTTTTTTTTACATTGTATGGAGGGTAGTAGAAGTCTGTATTTTATTAATATTATTATATCAGCCATATGTCCTCTTTTCTTTTGACATATGACTAAAAACCTTTTTGTCTGTTTGATGCAGTACTTTGAATAATGTATTACCCTGTTTTTCTAGCATTCTATTTTAAGGACTGGCATCCTGAATAATACTAAACTCAAAATGCCTAACTGCAAGTGGCACTGAATTAAATGTTGTATTAACAAAAACCCAGCAGCACATGACTCCTAGCCAACATGGATTCTTTATGTTGGATGATAGCCATGATGAAATTTTTGTGGTCTAAGAAAATAACAGGTAAGTCTTCCTAAGTATTCTTCAAAGCATATTATATGTGACAAAATTATTTGATCCTTATAAGAATACAATGAAGTCAGTATTGCTAGAATTGTCCCCATATTACAGATTAAAAAATTAAGGCAGACAATAGTAACAAGCAGAAAATTCAGATGCAAGGTCCCATGCAACAAACTTCCTTGTTCTACCTCATAAATGCTTGTCATGCCTCTGGTGTTCATCCAAGTAAACAATGCTACTGGAAAATATAGATTAGTCAAGAATGTATTCAGTATGTGTTTAAAACATATGCTTAAATCTAGGAAGACTTTTTACAGGTGTAAGATAAGGTTGACTGCATAAACACTTAGGTATCGAGGACCATTTAAAAGGAAGTGTGTTGTTCTAAGGGAAAGCCAGTGAAAGGTAACGTAATGGTTAGTCTTGATGAAATTCGGTGACACCTAGGAGATTAGTAAAGCCTGATTCCAAGTATACCTGTGAGGGCTTTTGCTAGGACAATTGACCTGTGGTATACTAACTGAGAAGAAACACCCACCTTGAATGTGAGCCACATCATCTAGAAGCTGTGAGCCTGACGAAGGGCTAAAGGAAGAGAGAAGCACCCACTGTGCTCAAGCTTCACTCTTTCCAAGAGAGTGCATCCATTGATGTTGCCATCTACATGGACAGCAGACCCCAGCTCTTTCAGATGTGTGTGTGTGTGTGTGTGTGTGTGTGTGTGTGTGTGTGTGTGTGTGTGTGTGTGTTCTGTTTATTCTAGTCCTCTAGAGAACCTTAAGTACTACCAGAGGTGAAGTTGTCGCCTTGCACACTGAACTGAGCATGGAGATGAAGCACTCTTTGATTCACCAGATTTGTGCTTACTTCTCGAACAGTGTCAGTCAGGATCATGACACAGTAAAGAGGACCAGAAGCAAGATATACTAGCTGCAGCCAGATGGACAAGGATGCTAGCAGATTCAACAAGAATACTGACAAACTAGCATCAACTCCTTATTGGATCCTATTCCCTATATTCTTTTTTACTGAGATATTGGATATAAGAATTTAGAGTCATAACTGAGTTAGAGGCATAAGTGAAAGGGATAAACTCAATGTGCACAGATATTTATTATATGCAATGACCAATTCACTCAATTGCTTTTTCAAAGGTACCAATAAGTTTTGGATTTTGAAGACGGCAAAAGGTCCATGGTCTCTGAGGATCCACAAAGATGATCTTCCGGCTGACTTGTGTCAGAATCTCCCAAATGCTTATCAACACATATATTGCTGGACTCTATACCCAGTTTCTGATTCAGCCAGTCTGAGGCAGCTCTAGACTTTATCTTCTAAGACTTCCAAAGAGGATGATTCTGACCCAAGGACAATGCTCTGAAAAGCACTGGGTGAATAGCAGTGAGTTAAACATTTTAAAGGGTCCAGAGGTTAAAAATCAGAGAGGGATATAAATGAATGTACTATTACCTAACCAGATAAATAGTCAGCACTAATTAGACTCAGTGTATTACATAAGAAAGGGGGAAGCAAGAGAAGATGAAGTTAGGAGGGGGCTGAGAGCAGCCCCAGGAAGAGCTGTAGGCGGTATGATCTAACACAGGACACACATGAATGAAATTACCAAAGACTGATGAAAACAAAGAAGGGAAGGGAAAAAAACTGAACCTAATTCATCTATCAACCTTTAAAACCCCCAAGAGCAGCTGGGCTTGAGGGAAAATGTCTGTAGTCCCAGAGCCCAGGAGACTGAAGCAAAAGGATGACAATTCTAGGCCAGCCAGGGCTACAAAGTATCTCCAAAAAATAAAAACAATAATAACCAAAAGCAGGAAGAGAAAACACAATGAAACTTCAACAGAAGGATTGGGGGTGGAGTGTGGGAGTACAGCCACACCCTCACTGTGTTTATAGTGCCCTAAGCTGCCACTTCTTTGCCAGCTCGATGCAGTCCCTGAGGAGGGAAACCGCACTTGTTAGTCGTATCTGTCCCTCAAGCCACAAGGTTAGCACGTGATGGTTGCCTTGATCAAGCACTGTGGCATGGTAGCATTCAAGTGAACCATGTGGTGCTGGCAGCATTATGGACATGAACTCTTACGTACACAGGGAGTACAGAGTCACCCTGTCAACCACCAAATGTCCAGTCTCCCCTGCTTTTCTTCCAGGGGACGCTCGTGTTGCAACCCAACGTTGGCTCATCTTTGCCACTGGCTCCCATGTCTCCTTAATGCAAAGCTGAAGCATTCATCATCAGCATTGTGTAAATACAGGAGCCTTTACAGTATTACTTGCACACATTGGCAGGTACCTAATTGAGCTTGAAGATCTGAGGCATCCTGGAAGATAATCTTTCCCAATAAAAACGTGTAAATTACTCAGACTTTGACCTCAAGAAACCCATATACTTGCTTTAAGTGGCCATCATTAGTAAGCAGCTTGCCCAGAACCAGAAGCCCATGTAGGAAGCAGAGAATGCTGGGACTTTCCGGCCTTGGAAACCTGTCACAGAGCCCCTGAGAGTCCAGTAGCAGGGCCCCTAATATCTCCAGTCGAAAGCATATCCCATGTACACATACTGGTCCCTGGCTCTTGAAAGGATTCAGGGTATGCCCGTCTCCAATCCAACTTGGTACAGCTTGTCCATGGAGGGTTAGGCCCACAAATGCCTGGACATACATGCCTTTGGTCAAAAAACAAAAAACAAAAAACAAACAAACAAAAAACCCTACAGGCATGTAATCAGCAAAGCACAGACTCTAAAACAAAACCAGATAATCTTATAGGAAAAACTAAATGGTCTCTTCAAGAAAAAGACCCAGAAGAGGAGTCTTTTAGGAGAACTTAACATGTATGCTAACCAACTGTAATGATTTGTCAATTCAAAACCAAACAGGAAATGCACAGAGAGAGAGAGAGAGAGAGAGAGAGAGAGAGAGAGAGAGAGAGAGAGAGAGAGAGTTTTCATGAAATATTTGGAAGTATAAGCAATGAATATTTAATGGTATTCAAGTATTATGATTACTAATATTTGCTAATATTTTAGATAGGATAATTTTGTAACTCTGAAAAAATATACTTAGGATAGTTTTTTTTTAAAACTTACAAGATAAAATTCTATCTGGAATTTGCTTCAAAATGATGTGCTAAATGCTATACAATTTGGTAGAAGTTGAACTCTTTGGGAGTTCAGAATGAGTCCCTGTACTCTCCTGTCTATGTGCATATTTTTAAAATTTCCAAAGTAAAAAAAAAGTCAAAAATAATACAGGTGAGTCCATTTTTTAATTGGACTGTTGGGTATTTTGATGTCTACTTTCTTGAGTTCTTTATATGTTCTGGATATCAGCTCTCTGTCAGATGTGGGGTTGGTTCCCATTCTGTAAGCTGTCGTTTTGTCTTGTTGACCATGTCCTTTGCCTTATAAAAGCTTCTCAGTTTCAAGAGGTCCCATTTATTAATTGTTGCTCTCAGTGTCTGTGCTACTGGTGTTATATATTAGGAAGTGATCTCCGGTGCCAATGCGTTCAAGACTACTTCCTACTTTCTCTTCTATCAGGTTGAGAGTAACTGGATTCATGCTGAGGTCTTTGATCCACTTGGACTTAAGTTTTGTGCATGGTGACAGATATGGATCTATTTGCAGTCTTCTACATGTTGACATCCAGTTATGCCAGCACCATTTGTTGAAGATGCTTTTTTCCATTGTATAGTTTTGGCTTCTTTGTTGAAGATCATATGTTCATAGGTATTCAGATTAATACCTATGGGTCTTTAGTTCGGTTCCATTGATCCACATGTCAGTTTTTATGCCAGTACCAAGCTGTTTTTTATTACTGTAGTTCTATAGTAGAGCATGAAGTCAGGGGTCATGATGCCTCCAGAGGTTGTTTTATTGTACAGGATTCTTTTGGCTATCCTGGGTTTTTTGTTTTCCATATGAAATTGAGTATTATTCTTTCCGGGTCTATGAAGAATTGTGTTGGGATTTTGATGGGGATTGCACAGAGAATTCTCAACAGGAAAAGCTCAAATGGCTGAAAGACATTTAAGGAATTGCACAACATCCTTAGTCATCAGGGAAATGCAAATCAAAATGACTCTGAGATACCACCTTATACCTGTCAGAATGGCTAAGATCAAAAACACTAAAGACAGCTTATGTTGGAGAGGATGTGGAGCAAGGGGAACACTCCTCCACTGTTGGAGGGAATGCAAACTTGTACAGCCACTTTGGAAATCAATAAGTTGCTTTCTTAGAAAATTGAAAATCAACCTCCCTCAAGACCCAGCTATAGCACTCTTGGGCATATACCCAAAGAGTGCTCAATCATACCACAAGGACACATGCTCAGCTATGTTCATAGCAGCATTATTTGTAATAGCCAGGACCTGGAAACAACCTAGATGCCCTTCAACTGAAGAATGGATAAATAAAATGTGGTACATATACACAATGGAGTACTACTCAGCAGAGAAAAACAATAACATTATGAGGTTTGCAGGCAAATGGATGGAACTAGAAAAAATCATCCTGAGTGAGGTAGCCCAGACTCAGAAAGACAAATATGGTATGTACTCACTCATAGGTGGATACTAGATATAAAGCAAAGTATAACCAGACTGCAACTCAAAATTCCAGCTACCTAGTAAAGAGGACCCTAAGAAAGACACAGGGATTGCCCAACGACAGGGAAATGGATGAGATCTACATGAGCAAACTGGAGGTGGGGGGGGAGGTAATAAGGGGCAAGGGTCAGGGGAAAGAGAGCTTAGGGGAGTGGGAGGTCCCAGCTGGATCAAGAGCAGAGTGGGAGAATGGAGAGGGAGATACCATGATGAATGAAGACCCCAGGGGAATAGGAAGAAGCAGAGTGCTAGAGAGATTCCCAGAAATCCACAAAGATATCTCCACTGTAAACTACTGGCAATGGTTGAGAGAGTGCCTGAGCTGACCTACTCTGGTGATCAGATGGCCAAACACCCTAACTGTCATGATAGAACTCTCATCCAGTGTCTGATGGAAGTAGATGCAGAGATCCACAGCAGAGCCCCAGGTGGAGCTCCAGGAGTCCAATCAGCGAGAGAAGAGATTGTATGAGCAAGAGATATTGAGACCATGATTAGAAAAAACACAGGGACAAATAGTCAAACTAGTGGAAATGCATGAACTGTGAACCAATGGCTGAGGAGCCCCCATGGAACTGGACCAGGCCTCTGGATACGTGAGACAGTTGATTAGCTTGAACTGTTTGGGAGGCCCCCAGGCAGTGGAGCCGGGACCTGTCCTTGGTGCATGGGCTGGCTTTTTGGAGCCTGGGACCTATGCTGGGACACTTTGCTCAGCCTTGGTGTAGGGAGGAGGGGACTGGACCTGCCTTGGCTGAGTCTACCAGGCTGGGCTGACTCCCCAGGGGAGACCACAGCATGTCACAGGTTCCTAGCAAAATGAGTTGAAGAAAATATCAGTGAAATGGAAAGCACTTGGGAAGGAAAGCCTCTCCAAAGTGAGCATAGACACAGGACACTCTTTAAATGAAAGGGGTCACAGAGCCATAGAGCATGCTTTTCAGGCTCATCAAGGATGATAGGAAGTTGGTCTCTGTCACCTGAACTTTTTCATCACCTCTAATGGAATCAAAGTCAAGTTGTGTGGTATTCTGACAGAGTTCTTTGCCTGTATACCAGAATCATGGTAGAGAACACACACACACACACACACACACACACACACACACACACACACACACACACAAAAGATTTACAGGGTACAAGATGGATCTCTGGATCATAGCATGGCAGAAGAGCATAGTAAGAGAGTATGTGGGAAATCCTGCATCCTCCCAGACCCTCACATAATTGCCTGTACTGCTAGCCACAGGATTGGAATGCATGCCCATCTGGCCAGCATAAGGACATGTGCCAGGAACAGTCAACAGGAAGACCTCAAAGGGCTCTGGATAAACCAGTGGTTTCCTCCTTCCTCCTTCCTCCCTCCCTTCTGTAAAGCTGTGTCTTTGTGCCTGCAAAAACACAGCTCGTTCTGCTGTACCTCAGAAGAAACAAAAAGGACATTTCAATTTGGTAGGAATAACTAGTGGGATGTGTTACCTTGACTCTGGTAAGGAAAGAAATAACCAGTCATCTACATGAAGGATAACTGAATAAAAATGGCCTTTATTCAGCCCAAAACATATAGGCTTTTGCTAGAATAAAATTAGATAACCTAATTCATGATTTTGTGACACAGAATTCGTAATATCTTAAAACAGAGAGAAATGATATCTTGTTGTCTCCAACATGCAGGAAACATAAACAGAATAAGAAAGGTACCATGCCTGGCTCTACAGGGCCTTCGCTTGTCAGCTACACAACATTTCCTGTGATACAAAAAAAAATGGTTTTAATAATGATTACTGTGTTCCACCCTTTCTTAATGTCATTTAAAGATGGAAATAACTAACAAATACCTATTTGGTAGTAGGTTTTGCACCAGTCAATGTTAAAAACATTCTACATACAACTGACATTTATTGAGTGCTTACTACACATGACATAGTAAGTGATTCTAATTTTGATACTCATTAAAGCTCTATTGTGCAAATATTATCATTGTGCCTATTTTGCAAATAGGAACCTGAGGTACATAGGTATTAATTTGTCTAAGGTCACACAGATGGTAAAGGTAGAACAGGTACAATAAGAGAAAATAAATATGAACCATAAAAATGACAGTAGGCTAGATCTTGACCTAAAAGAGAGATTTGACCATAAAGAATGTAAACAGCTATCCATAATGTCAGTGAAAGAATGAGCATTGATGTGTAGGGGGGAATGGCAATACTTGACAGTGGACACCCAACTTGAAACACAAGCTTCCCCTTGACATCACAAGGCTCGCCCTCATGAGATCCCTTTAGCTCCTGACCATGCATCAGCTGCTCCTAATGTTGACTGGGTGTCTAGGTGAGGCCCACCCATCCTTGGCCGCAGACATAGTGAATCACTACACTCTAGACTGACTCCCAAAGAAACACTGACAGTTGTTCACCAAAGGGTTAAAAATTAGAAACAAGTAAAAAGCATAAGTGATAGCAGGCTGCGTCAATGGGCAAACGTGTTTGCCACACAGGTCCAACAAGCTAACTTTGATCCCTAGAACCTATGTAAAAAGCTAGGTGAGACAGCATGCATTGAAAGCCCAGGGCTCCTATACTGGGGAGTGGAACCAGCGAGCCTAAGTACTCAGCCTGCAAAAATAAGGAAATTTACCTCTATAAGGTGGAAGGAGAGACTCGGAAACTTATCCTCTGTCTTCCACATGCACACTCACATTCACACCTGCACCTACGATAATTATAATAACAATAACAATAATTAATAAATAAAATAGATTGTATACAGGAGCCAAGTTTTTCTAAATCAATTTTTAGCATCATCTGTCATGTTCTTTTCTTGTGCCCTCCATGTATGTGTCGTTCACACTGACGTCACCACATTTGGGTTCCTTTTGGCATACTCAAGATGTGAGCTCCCTGCCTCTGTGTTCTTACTCTTGGGGGTAATTTCTTTTTTTGTCAAGGCTATGAAGAAACTAACACAGAAAAGCCAACAAAATAAGACTTATTCTTGATAGCTAATATTTTTAAATAATGCACACACTGTAAAAGTTAATTGCAAGCATTTTCATTCAGGGTACATTTTTAAGAAAATGCAATTATATGAGCAAGGGGGGGGTCAAGATCATGATGGGGAAATCTACAGAGACAACTGAACCAAACTTATGGGAACTCACAAACTCTATGCCAACAGCCTGCATGGGACTGAACTAACCCCTCTGCTTGTTGGAGACAGTTGTGTAGTAGCTTGGTCTGTGTAAAGAATCCCTGGCAGTAGGATCAGGATCTATCCCTGGTTCATGAGCTGGCTTTCTGGAGCCCATTACCTATGATGGGATGCCTTGCTCAGCCTTGATGCAGGGGGAGGCCTCAACTGAATGTACCAGGCTTTGTTGACTCTCCATGGGAGACCTTACCCTTTTGGAGGAGTGGATCGCATGGGGAGGAGCATGGAGAGAGAGGTTGGGAGGAGGGGGAGCCAGGCAGGAGGAGGGTTGGGAGGGGGGACTGTGGTTACTATGTAAAATGAAAAAAATTTAATAAATAAAAAACACCAAAAAATATGCAGTAATAATCCTAACCACCAGACTTTACTAGCATATTGTGAGTACCAGAATGTAGAATCAATCCTGGATTTTGACAGTTAAAGTCTCCCTCATGTATCTGGAGTTAAGTTAAAACCCCGGGTTTGTCTTCCTCCCTTCAGCATAACCACTTGCATTTTCCCAAAGATATGCACAAGAACACAGGCATGAATACCAGTTACAAGTGTCACACAGTTACAACTTGAAACTCAAGACTGTTTTTAGCCTGTGCATTGTCAAGGTCAAGAATAAAACACATTGACACTGAAGGCAGCTCTTGTGTACTTCCCATAGTGGACAATGTCCAAATCTTGGTTCAGTGCTAAGCAAATCTGAGAGAAGTTTATTTTTTCACTTGCTAAAAAGATTGTCCATGTTAAACCTTGGTCCAATTTGAGACAGAGTTAGTTAGGAAATTCTAAACCCAATACAACATAAAATTATTTCGACTTTGTACCATGACTAGAATTACACCTGTCTTAATACACCTATGCTGTTCTCAAAGATCAAGAATCATTCAAGGCGATGGTGATGGGCGTAGTCCTGTGTGCTTATTTCCCAGCATACGCTAAGGACATTCTGTGGGAAAGCAGTATAGACATGCTGTAATTGTGAAAGCTATTCAGGCAAATACCTTAAATGCAAGCTGTTATTGTTTGATTGTATCGAAATAAAATGAAATTGCTTGGCAATTATAAGAGGTTATAAAACTGCCTTGACTACTGTTTTAAAAATATGTAATAATTCAATACCTTGCCCAGTGCTTTTAAAGCATGATTTATTTTGGTGTCTGTATGTGCATTCAGATGTTGTCAGTATGTCTTATGGACCTTATCTGGTATTCTATCTAAGGCACAGTGGCGAGTATGTTATTAACTTCATCTTTTCAGAAGCTTTCTTCCTTTTGTGGGGCTGTCCTGCTTTTAAATATATCTCATTTTAGCATAGGGAGTCAAATCTCATAAAAGTAACTTGATAAATCTGCTCAAAGCCTTTTACTGAAGTGGGAATTCTGTTTCTGAGAAATTGAAAGATTTAATGAATATATTCTTGTCGTATTATGGCATCTCATTTTTCCCCTCTCATAAATACTTGCCGGGTTTAGGATTTCCTACCCATTGGCCAGGGATGGCATTGCACTCACTGCGATTGTGAGTGCTCATACCAAGTTTAATTTCTCTCACAAGGAGAGTTGACAAAAGATCACTGCCACTAAGCCCTGGAATTACCCTAGATATTGCCCTCTGTGCTCTGCAAATGAAATCCTACAGAAGACCCTTTGGAAAAAAAGAACATGATGGTTAACACTCAGAAATCCATTTTGCACAGGGCAGCATGCGTACACACAGCGGTGCAGAATGACAGGAGGGGCTGCCAGGGTCTGGATGAGAAAAGTTAGATTCCTAGCAGCACACATACATACATACATACATACATACACACACACACACACACACACACACACACACACACACACACACACACACACACACACATACACAGAGACACACACAGAGACACAGATACACAAACACACAGAGAGACACACACAGAGAGACACACAGACATACACAAGCACACAGGCATGCACATACTGTCCCTCACAGACATTGGTATCCTCCCCTGAAGCTTCTAGCCCCCAAATCTCTTCCCTCCCACTCATCCATCTTGCCCTCAGTCCCTTCTCTCATGCCCTTGATCAACTACCAGGTCAGATAAGAAATTAAGACCAGTGAAATCGGACCCAGACGGCACCTGTCCCTTCTGCAGCCAGAAGAGAACTGAAATGAAGCACTTATGAAACTGCTGTGATCATAACCTTCAAAACACAGAGCTTCTCCCAGCTGTCAGCTCTCCCAACCAAAGGTTCCACAATAGAGACACTGGTACCGAGGCCTTAATCATCTATTTGTAACAGAATGCTGTCATTTTGGGACAGGGCTAAGTGTTGCACACTGTAACAGTCCCATAATAGCTACAAAGATTCTGAAAATAGATGTTGCTCTACTGATTTAGACTTGCTAATAGGAGGATCAGTTTGCTTCTATTTAAAATGATTCATTCGCTCTGAAGGAAGAATGATAGTACGTGGTGATAAACACCATGACATGTGAGCAACGCTTGCTATCTGCTTTCATTTCACAGACATTGGTAGATATTTTTCTGTATTTCTCACAATCTAACTCTTGGCATCTGTAAATAGCTATCGCATCATCCGCAATAAGGTTGAGTTCTTATCTAGAACCTCTAGTTATTCATTACCAGCAGCAAACAAGTAAGGAAGGGAGCATTTACTTGCACAATGACCATGTATATGCCTACGTGTATCGTGCTAGCTATGTTTAATGAGAAAAAGTTGCAAGAAAAATTTTGAGTCATTTAATTGAATGTTAAAGATTTAAATTTTTGAACCAAACCATTTCTTAAAGTAACAAAGTACTAATTCATGTAAGAGAAAAATTCCCTACTCAGAGAACAACATGAGAACCCCAAAAATATGAAAACATTTATAGCTGCATCATTTCGTTAACATAAATGTGATCATTCTCAATAATATATTTCAGTCCCAAACAATCACTAAGAACATTTAGTTGGATATAGTTGAGGAACAGTATAAATATACAAAGACTTGACAGTGATACACATTTTCTGTATTCATCATACTTACCCATATCTTAGCTTTAAGGGGGTCTATGGTGTCACACTCCCTGCATATGGGAATCAAGTGTTTCTTAAAATTGTACAATAGACTAAAGGTTAAAAAAAAGTCCCAAGCTAGTTTAGCTAAATGTTAAATCCTCCTATGTGTATGTGATCATCACATGTATATGTGATGTTGCAAATATTCATGTATACATACATACAAGGCTGGAGCCAATAGAAAAAGGTTGTAAATATTTATACACAATATATACACTTGTGTTTGTATATATACCACCTCTAATCTCCTTCTTGTAATGATTTATTTTATACTGTCTCAATAGACACAATCTTTCAACTGTGTTATTTTTCTTTTGAAACAGTAGACTGTTTACATGAGTGCTTCAAAGATATTTATGTCATTAAGATTCTATTTCTACACTGGCTTTTGAACCTAAGTTCTTCTTGTTTGGGAGTGTCATGTGCCCACAAATAAGCATAACAGTGCCACACTGGGAGTCCAGTGTGGGGGTGCTGGTTGGGTATGAGGTCAGTCAAGCCAAGTTCCTGTGTCTCCCAGGTTTGTGGCACACCAACCTCAGTCTCTCCTTTGCTTCTTCAACTTACCCATCTTGAATATTGGCAACTCTTTTGTAAACTTATGTGGAGATGCATAAACTGATAGCTGGAATAGTGACTGTTACTAAGTAAATGCTATATAAGTGTTCAAAATAAAATAAAATCAGCATTTTCAAAGATTACATGTATTAGTATGTGAATTCTGATCTACAGCTAAGACATCTTCAGGAATATCTGCCCATCATTTACTTTCTCTTACCAATAATTGTAGATTAATGGCAATAATAATAATTTAAAATAATATCAGTGACAATATAGACTGTTTACTATGAGCAGGCATAATGTTCAGTGTTGTCATATAATTCATCCCCCATCTTCATGAGATGGATCCTCAAATTAATTCCAATTTGCAGGTGAATAAAGTGAAATTTAGGAGTTTTACAGCATTTTCTGCTCCTAAAATTTGTAGCCAGGAAACTCAACATGAAATAAAGTCACCCTATACCAAAGAGCAGTGCCTGGGCACTGAAGAACCTCTGACTCTCTTAAACACCATCTCTTTATCCTTTGAGGAGTCAACTGGTGATCCCAAGACTTTCTTGGGTGTACTGAGAAAAAGAAACGGAATGTGTTTGGAAAAGAGAACCTAGGTGGTATGTGGCTGCTGGGCACCTGGAGTCACTTCTTTGGACACAACACAATCAGATGAACATTCCATTTAAGCCCAGTGGTGTTCTCTGGGCATAAATCAGCAGAGTGGGCTGAAGACAAGAGACATTCCAGAACCCTCTGTTTCCTTACCACAGATTAGAACACAGCAAACTGAGGCCAAAGGACTTTAGGCCACTGAGGTGTAACCAAGGCTGTCCAGGGCTGCTGACTTGGCACACCTTCTCTGTTGATTGCCACTGATCATGTGTTTTCAGGTTTAAAACCTCCAGCAAAAATCACTTCTATTAAGAATAGCAGATGATGCCAGGCAGTGGTGGCGCACGCCTTTAATCCCAGTACTCGGGAGGCAGAGCCAGGCGGATCTCTGTGAGTTCGAGGCCAGCCCGGGCTACCAAGTGAGTTCCAGGAAAGGCACAAAGCTACACAGAGAAAATCTGTCTCGAAAAACCATAAAAAAAAATAGCATATGACAAAGATAATTTGCTGAAAGACTTGTGAGTATAAGACTTGGTTCAGCAAAGACAAAGTCAGCTAGAGAAAGTGAGTTATTGAAACAAATTATTAGAAGCCATGCAGCTCCTGCTAACTTTAGGCAGCGGCTAGGGGAAAGGATAGAAGATCATATCTGATATTCTTTATTAAATCAAGAGACAATGTTGTTCAAATTGTTGTACCATGTAGAGAATACCTGATACTAATACATTAAATACCCTCATGTACAAAGGGGAAAAAAGTGCCATGGATGCTTACTACATACTTACACCTGGGAAGCAAAAGTTTCAAGCCCCAAAAATGACCCTGAAAATATTTGTGTACTAGAAAATTCAATTGTTCATGAAATTTAAAACAGTCTTTCAATGCTGTAAATGTTCTCATTGATCTTGGCAAAGCATTGCATCAGGGACCACAGTTTTAACTCACAAACTGGGAATGAGGGCTTGCTGTGTCTTCATGTTAGAATCTTACGGCTTATAAGAAAGATTTGGGTCAACATCAAATGCTAACAGGCATCCAGAATCAACTTCAGATATTTGAAAACTGCTTTCTAGATTTGGAACTTTCTCGTAAAACATAATAGTTATTTTAACGTTAGGGACACTCCAAAATTCTTAAATCTGTCTATAGAATAGTAATTCTCTTAAATGGGTGGTTTTCTTTTCTCCTAAAACAAAATCTACCACAAAATACAATAAAACTGGGTTTATAAACCACTTCAGTACAGGTAGCTCAAAATACTATTCTCTAGATTGAAACCTACATTAATACCATTTTCCACTGACATTCATTACAAATAATAAAATTCAGCTAAAAGTAAATCACAGTATTTTCATTTACAAATTTTCATTTTAGATTTCCCTGCACAAATTTTTATTTTGGAAACAATAAAGTAAAATGTTTTAACATTCCTTTTTCCCCTTAACTACATACTGCTATGACTTCATAATTCAAATCCCACAGTGGGCTTCTCATGTGATTGAATTTATACATATAAATACTCACAAATATGTGTCTTTATACAAAAAAGCTACAACTACTTCTTACTAAAATGCCTATTGTTCATAGTACTTATAGCCAAGCAAGTGTGTATTTAAACATGTAGTAGTTTGTACCCTGATAAATATGTTCTTTAAAGCAATCATTTTAGAGCCCTAAAATTGATTATATGAAAAAAATGACCATTTCTGCCCTTGCAACCTTAAGTACCTCACATCCCTTGTGAGCCACCTCACTGGTACATCAATAGGAGCTCCACATGGGATCTGAGAGAAGAATTTTTCCCTGTAAGTGTAATCCATTTATTGGTTTATGGACCAAAGAACCTCTCGGGAGTGTTACAACTCATGAGCTTTCCTTGAGTGATGGGTTTTGCACTTGGATTTCTTATTTAATTGAAAGATGTGTAAAACTTATGTATAAATAGAGTTCCCTGTTGGTTACACATTTCAAGAGTATCTCAAGAGTATAAATTATTCCATCAAGGGGTTGGAATAAATTATACTCAATAATTGGAATCAATTTTCCCTAGAGTAAGCACACACAAAAAAATTCCCATTAACATGGATAGAGGTTGCATATGAAGCATGAGATGAAACTATAATATCACCTACAGATTAGCTTTGTGTTCCTGAATAGCCAGGGAAGTAGTGCAGGGAGATAAGCTCACTCATATTGAACTATATCCTTTCTGGGTAAAGTCCTCGTTGCATTTTGGCTATGACACAGTGTCAGCAGATCAATAGCAGAGAAGAGAATGCAGCGGTAAGTGTATAATCAGGGTGTTTCTAGCAGCCCCCTTATTAAATGACACTAGGATGGCCCGGTTCACATACACTTTATAGGAATTCTGGAAACCGCACAGTTAGTTGTGAAAGTACAGCCTATTCCTTTGAAGAAATAAAAGGTTAATCTGGCCAATGGAAGCCCTGTTAGCAGTACTCAGCCATCAGGAACAATATAGCCAGTATTTCACTCCACCACCCTCTTCACACAGGAACACGGCAAAACAGCTAAGCTTGTATACTTTGTGTACTTGGGCCCAGACTTCACAAGGTTCACATATCAGGGATGTCCCCTTCTAGCTGAATAACTGCATAAAACGCTGGTAAGAGTCTTGTCTACTTCATAGAGTTGCACAGACTCAACATGGTAGTTTGCATGTGGCACACGGTGATTGCCTGGTGCACAGCAATTACTGGCACCAGCATTAAGATGAGTAAAGGGGAAGCAGGCACCACTGTATAGACCATTCACTCTGGGAGCACTGAAAACTGAAGCTTCCTGCTCTTCTACTTGTTTACACAGCAGAGGCATCCTTCCAACTACTATTTGAATAATGTATAATCCACACTGGTGTTTTCTGTGATAGTCACTACATGTAAGCTAAATCATCCTGTGAATCAAGTAAATAATCATCTTTGTGCTGAAAAAAAAAAACACATTTGTAGCAAGAGTTCCAAAAATAGTTGATTCTGTACACTGACTATGGAAGCAACTATAATCACATTAAAAGCCAAAAGTGAGCAATTAGAGGATTTTGCTGTGTTTACAGTCTTCTTATGAAGAATGTATATTACAGCAGATGACTCATTTTCTCTACTAAGATTCTTGACCACATAATACAGAAAATTTTTAGAAGAGGAAGGGAGAATATACCCTCATTCAGCTTCTATGGCAGAATGCAGTCTTCATTACCAGCACAAATGGGGATCCTCACATGTTGAAGTCATGTTTAACCATATAGCTTGCACTGGCCAATGAAATGATAAAAGTCATACAATGTCTCTTCTAGGTTGGGGCTTCATGAGGCAGAATGTGTTAGACCAAATTATGTCTGTCCTTCTTCCATGGTTCTTGACAACGTTCTCAGATGGTGTTTTGGAAAAGGGAAAATGATGCTGGGAGAGGAGTTCCTGGGACTCCACCGTATCCAACGCAATTCGGACCTTTCCTCTGCTGTGTGCTCCTGATCTGTGATTGTAGCCACTCCTCTGCAGTAACAAACAGGGGGAAAGATATCACCAAAATAACCAGCAAACAAGTATGAACTGAGCACCTATTGTATACAAGGCACTGTGAGAGAGTCTATGGAAAATAAAATAAAAACTAAAATCTTTCCTACCTTCAAAGGTTACTGAAATTACTGATAATCTCCTATGCACTAGGCATTTTGCTGGCTACCTTGAGTGACTGATTATCTAAGACCACAAAACAACTGAGGCAGATTCTGTCATTATCCCCACCTTAGACATAAGAAAGTTAGAGTTGGAGAGAGTGGACTTCATTTTCTAAGGTCCTACAACAAAAAATTTAAGTTAGCCACCTTTCTGCTATGCTATACTTGAGATAATCAACTTACAAGGAGGAAAGATTCAGTTTGGCTGATCGTTTCAGTGATTGCAATCCAGGGTCCAATGGTTCCATTGTTTGGGGGTCTATGATAAGACAGAATAGCATAGTGCTGAGTGCATGATTGATTAGAGCTATTTAGGGCTAGAAAGACATCTGAGTCAAGAAAGTGCTTACAGAGTAAACATGAGGATCTGAGTTAGGTCCACAGCAACTACACAATAAGCTGGTGTGGCAGCACATACCTCTTATCCCAACAGCAAGGATACAGGGACAAGTGGATCCCTGGAGTTCACTGGACAGCCTGTCTAGCTGAATCTGACAAGATCCAACAAGATACCTGTCAAAAGAGGCGGGGGGGGGGTGAGGGAAAGGGATGAAAGAAGGAAGAAAGGAAAAGAAAGAGAGGAGAAAAAAGAAAAGAAAAAAGCAGGAGTCACTGACTGAGGAAGACAGCCATTATCAGCCTCTGACCTCTACAAACACATAAACACACATAAACACAATCACTCATATTAAATAATTTTAAAGCTACTAATGGCATAAGTGATGCAAAAAGGAGGAATGGGGGAAGGTGAAGGAGAAAGAGGAGAAATGGGATCTCAATACACTTTGCAAGTCCCCCCATGGTCTTCTGTGCATCAACTAGGCCTTGCCTACTAAGGTGTTTATCACCTTCCCAAAGCATCATCAGCTAAAGACTGAGTACTCAATACTCAGCCTTTAGAGGGTTTTTATGAGAGTATTTGTTTTTTTTTTTATTCTTTAACAACTTCATACATGTAACAATGTGTCCTAATCATATCTGCCCAAACTCTGCTTTCTATTTTCCCTAGATGCCTCCAATATTTCTCCCTCCCACTTTCATGCCTATTCTTTTATGATCACTGAGTCCAATTAGTTCTGCTTACATATGCACTGGTGTGAACCCATCTACTGTAGTCACAACTCTTAAGAAAGAATTACTTCTTTGGCATCAGTCATCAGTTGACAACAGCTCCTCAGCTGGTGGTGGAGTCTGTGGACCTTTTTCCCATCTATTCTGGCATGTTGACTGGCTTGATCTTGTGCAGATCTTGTACAAGTCACCATAGCTGCCATGAACTCATGGGTCCAGCAGCCATGTTATAGCCAGAAAACAGAATTTCATAGCATTCCTCCAAATCCAATGACTTTTACCTTCTTTCCAATACCTTTTACTCACTATTCCCTGAGCCTTGGGGAAGCAGGGAGGGGCAGGATTTGATACATGTCCTATTTAGAGATGAGCACTCACTTATCCTCAGCATTTTGCTCAGTATGTCTGCATTGATACTCATTAATAGTAGCACTAATATAGTTCTAAACACAAATATTTAGAAGACAGTTTGACACTATGTCCACTTAGTAAAATAACAGTAGCAAGTAGCAGGTTTCCTCCTAGGACCCATGATCTCTTCAGCCATGGGCTTTTGATGAGGCACACAGTACCAAGCATGAATTACCTCTTGTGGAGCAGATATAAATCCAATTAGAAATCAGTGACTAGTTACCTCCATACCAGTAATGCCACTATTTTACCAGTAGCCACATCATCCTGCCTGGCAAGTTGGTTTGGTATTATGACTTTTCTCTTCCAGCATCCTGCATAGCACTTTCCAGCACCACAAAACCTAACCAATAGAGAGAATGTTCCCAGTTAAATTCCCTCTTGATTTCTCTATGTCCTGCAACTAAAGTATATGCTGTCTTCAGCAACAGGATCTTACCATTTAGTTATGATAGACAACTAATGGCAATAGCAATATTCTGCCAAAACTCGACCTTTAAGATCCAAATCAAAGTACACAAGACCTGATTCAAACCCTGAAATTTTGACTACAGGAGCCAAAATTATAACTGACACTCCTACAAAAAAACTGCCTTTTGGTTGAGGAGAAAAGCATTTTAAAAAAGGCAAATTTCATGTGCATTAACAATCCTAGATTGGCAAAACAACTCTGAGACATCATCTTACACCTGTCAGAATGGCTAAGATCAAAAATACTGGTGACAGCTTATGTTGGAGAGGATGTGGAGCAAGGGGAACACTCCTCCACTATTGGTGGGAGTGCAAATTTGTACAGCCACTTTGGAAATCAGTATGGCAACTTCTCAGAAAATTGGGAATCAATCTACCTCAAGATCCAATGATATCACTCTTGGGCACATACCCAAGGGATGCTCAATCATACCACAAGGACACTTGCTCAACTCTCTTCATAGCAGCATTATTCATAGTAATCAACCTAGATGCCCCTCAACCGAAGAATGGATAAAAAAAAATGTGGTACATATACAATGACATCATGAAATTTGCAGGCAAATGGATGGAACTAGAAAGTATCATCCTGAGTGAGGTAACCTAGACTCAGAATGACAATCATGGTATGTATTCACTCATAAATAGATACTAGATGTAAAGCAAAGGATAATCAGGCTACAACCCACAGCTCTAGAGAAGCTAGGTTAAAAAGGAGGGCCCTAAGAGGAATGCATGGATCACCTTGGGAAGGGAAAGTAGATGAGATCTCCATGAGTAAACAGGGAATGGAGAGAGCAGCAATCGAGGTAGGGGATGGGGGATGAGAACATACGAGAACAAGATGGTCGAGGAGGGATGGGGTGAGAGAGCAATGAAAGAGATATCTTGATAGAGGGAGACATTATGGGGTGAGGGAGAAACCTGGTGCTGGGGAAATTCCTAGGAATCCACAAGGACAACCCCAGATTAGACTACTAGCAATAGTGGAGAGGGTGCCTGAACTTACCTACCCCAGTAATCAGGTTGGTGAATACATTAACTGTTATCATAGAGCTTTCATCCAGTAACTGATGGAAGTAGATGCAGAAATCCACAACCAAGCACCAGGCTGAGCTCCGGGAGTCCAGTTGAAGAGAAGGAAGAGGGATTATCTGAGGAAGGAGGGTCAGGATCACAATGGGGAAATAAATCTACAGAGACAACTGAACCAAGCTCGTAGGAAGTCATGAACTTTAGACCAACAGCTGTGGAACCTGCATGGGATCAGACTGGGCCTTCTGCATAAGTGAGACAATTGTGTAGCTTGGTCTGTTTAAGGGGCCCCTGGCAGTGGGATCAGGATCTATCCCTGGTGCATGAGCTGGCTTTCTAGAGCCCATTAACTATGGTGTCAAGCCTTGAGTCCTGCCTCAACTGAATATACCAGGCTTTGCTGACTCCCCATGGAAGACCTTACCCTTTTGGAGGAGGGGATGGGGGGGAGATTTAGGGGGGAGGCTGGGAAGAGCGGGAAGAGGGATAAAAGGGGGATCTGTGGTTGGTATGTAAAATGAATTTAAAAAAATTTTAAACAAAAAAATCCTTGATTGAAATATAACTAATTTCAAAATGATTGGCAAAATAATAATAATAATAGATTCCCAAACTGTTACTACTGTGAGCTGAAATGACCTCGTGTGAGTGGCAGGTACTCACTGAGCAAGACATAAATATTGCCAATAAATTGAACTGTGAACTGAGAAGAGATGGAGTAGAGGCCATTCAGAATCCAAGCAACCAACCTTAGCATCTACGTCCCACTGAGGGAAAACCATCGAACACCACTACTCATCAAAAGCAGGGCAAGTGTTTCATCTTGGCTTCAGCAACAGTTCTACTGCCGGTATCCCTCAAAAGTGCATGATTCTAAAGCTAGAAAAAGAAAGCACCAACTTCAAAAGGACCTTTTTGACATTTATTTCCCTGTTCTAAACACAGCTATAATGTTGTCAAGATTGCATTCTTACAGAAACTAATCTCGGGCAGGGTCAGCACTTGCTGGGTCAGCAAATCTGCTCTCGTATTTATCTTTCCTTTTAACAGACAGCTCTGCCCTTTTAGAAATCCTTCCTTGGAAATATTTCCAACTCAGCTCATTTGCTGCCCTGATGAGGAGACTAAGGTTCTTGAATAGCTAAAGTGGCCTCTCAGGGACTCTGCAGCTTCTACAGTCCGGTATGCCGTGTGGCTGTGTCTGAGGTCACTAAGAATAGTGGACAAGTAAGAAAGTAAAGGGGAGACAGAGGGTCTGGTTAGCAGGTGTGCCTGCAAACACACAGGACAGCTGGTGTCAGGTGTAATTCGCATTGACCTTTAGCAATTTTCAGATTTCCTGAAACTTCTAATTTACACGTATGTGAAATGCCACTGCCTACATATCTCAGTTTACTCCGAGTCAGAAGAGAATACTAGATTCTCCTCAAGTCTAATAAAAGCTGAGAAACTTTCATAAGATTTCAAGTTTTGAATTAACATTAATCTTTTCCTCAGCGCATGTACAGATCACTTAATGCTCCATAAAATGCAATTTCATATTATTCTACTTAGTTAATTTGAAAGACAAAAGTTTACACAATGTCAAGTGCAAATAAGACTTTGGCATGTTCATTATTGTGGGCAGGGACAGTGCTCTTTGGCTTTTGTTTCAAAACAACTGCGCACAGAAGCAAATGACCATCTAGAGACAGGCGTGCTGATCACGGGTTCTTCCTGAAGAACGCGTGCAGAGCGACTCTGCCCGAGCTCTATTACGTGGTTCTGATTAATGGGTGATAGCTACTTAGAAAGAATGCCAACCGCAGAAATGATTCCTTAAGCAATGACAAGAGTTTGCAGTCAGAAAACATTTCTAAAGACACTGGCGAATTCTGTTGTGGTTGCTCCTGTTATTTTATATTTCGTCACTCTTTTCAACCTACAAAAGGACGGTGGCAAATCACTGTGAAATGCAATGATCCTTTGAGTTTAGATGATTTACATAATGTAGTAGGATGACTGCAGTGGTTAAAACCTGCAGAAATAGAAAAACTAATGTCCCACCTACTACCCAGAATCCAAATTCCTCTTAGCTCCCTTCTTTGACCAAAGTACTCTAGAGTGAGTGAAAAATAGACAACGAAAGACTTACAGGAAATAATTTTAACTCATGCTTACTCAATCTTGTACCCAATTTAAGTTCTAACATCAGAAGTCAAATCAAATGTGTAGTGGTACAGCAGCTGCTGTACCACAAATGTGTAGTGGTATTTGCTCCACCCATGACCTTGAGCTATACTGCCCAAAGGAGGCAGTGCTGCTTGTTGTAGTACCTGTAGTACTCTTAAAAGGAGAGGAGAGAGGGGTCATGTGTTTCCTTCTGACTTTTTTTTTAATCTGGCATGATCTTACACCAGAAGGCCTGGATATTAAACCTGGATCTTTTGGAACATCAGTCAGTGCTCTCTAACCATGAACCACCTCTCTCCTCTCTTTAAGAGGTCACATATGATGGCAAGAATCACTTCTTCCTTTGGCCGTATAGCCCAAAGTCATGGGCAGAGCAAATACTACTACATAAATGAAATCATTAAAAGTAGGAGTCATTATGTAGAAGCAATTCTCTGAATCACAAAACACAGTCACAATTTATGACCCATGAAGCCCTACTAGACCATTCTAATCACTATGAACTATTTAAGTATAACAACTATTGAAGTATCCCAGCGCAAAATCTTGCCATTAAAAACATCTGAGGATTATCCAGCAAGCCTGGCAGCCATAGGGAACCCCCTGCTTATAAACAGTGTGGCTTCCTAAAAGCTATAAATGATTCAAAACATTTCAAAAACATTTTGTTGAATGGTTAACCATAAAATCCATTTCAAATCTGAAGCTAAAAAGAAAGATATAAATCCTATGTTTTTCTTTGAATTTTGCAAATTTTATTGCATCAGTCAAAAAATGTGACTGGGGTAGTAAAAGTGACTGCCGCTCACTGGGATGGTATGTGTTTGAAATACAACCCATTTGCTCTTCGCTCATTTTGCCTTAATGGTTGGCAACATTACAAAGTTTTTCTATAAAATATTCTCTGTTGTCCGGTTATCATAGTCATAGAATTTCTCTATTTTATCTTTCTAGATAAAATATTTTTCCACTCATGTCTGCTTTTTATCACTTTACAACTTACTGCCACATGCCAGTTTTCTCTTGGCAAAGTATATACAGCATCTTGGATAAGAAAATACTTGAACTGGCTTATCAATGGGCAATTGTCGCCTAGTAATTGAGTGACCATTATTTTGGGGTCAGTACTGAACTTGCCTCCTCTCTTTAGCATCATGCTGTGCGATCACCTTGGAAAAGTGAGCCAGATTGCTTTTTTCCCAAGTTATCACAGAACAACTGGCGAGCAGAGTGCTCTGCTCATGTCCCCTGCCTAGCCCTCATATACAGATTTTCCATAAATCACACACGTGGGACATTGCTCATATTCCCATGCCAGTGCATCTGTGTGGAGGGAGGACTCTGTGGCAGCTGAGCAAGCTGAGCATTTAAATACCCCACTCATCCCTGGTTTTGGCTTCCTTGCATTCATCTAGCTGTTTATGGGCACCCGAAAGCTCCAAAAGCTGTTTTCCTTGGCTGTGAATCGGACTCTATAAAGTGTGTCTTAGTAAGAGTATTGTATTCCTGTCCTTTAAAACCCAGCCAGGTACTTCTCAGCTTTGGCAGCCTTGCTGTTGTCTGCACCAGCGTGACTTTATTCCTTTACAGTCCCTGACAACACTCAGCCCCTCCTAGTCTCCCCGACAGTGTTGCCTTTGCACTTTGTAACGGGACTTTAGAGCACAGTGGCTGTGCTCCCAAACAACAGCTTACACTCCTTTAGCGTGGAGATGCAACTAATTATGTCTCCCATTAGGGAAATACTGAGACATGAGCCTGTTCTTCCATTTAGTAAAAACACAAAGGTCTTCATTAGAACTTTGGAAAAGGCAAATGAGCCTAATGAGCTCACAGTAGGCCTAATGAGCTCACAGTAGGCCTAATGAGCTCACAGTCAGCACTACTTTGGGCAGTTTGTAGAAGACAGAAATTGTACAATCGCTGTCATAGAACGGCATTGTTGAAGAAGAAAAAGAAAAAACATGTGCCTCTGAAGTAACTTGGAAATCCTTACAGCAAAACCAAGAAATGCCTCTTCACTTGAATGTTAGAGAATTTACAGTGTCACTTCATATCGGAGAAAAGGTCTTTAAATATCTTTAGATTTATTTATTTTATTTTTTACATATGAGTGTTATGCCTCCATGTATGTGTGTTCACCAACAAGTTCCTGGGCTTGTGAAGATCAGCAAGGGGGTTTGGATCCCTTGGAACTAGACGCATGAATGGCTGTGAGTCGCCATATGAGACCGAACCCAGGTCCTCCACAAGAGCGACAAGTGCTCTTAAGCACCAAGCCGTCTCTCCAGCCTGGTATGTCTCCTTTAAATGGAAACAACATTTCAGAAGAAAAATGTTGGTGGTTATCTGACCAGAATGGAAGAAACCCCATGCTTCAGCAAATACAAACAGGAAGTTGGCTCCTAGTTTGGTTTCCCAATGAAGTTCTCCAACTGAACTATGTCAACTCAGGACAATCCATGATCGTCCACGTACGTGGTAAGAGTCCTAAAAGACAGGACCTTCACTTTTGATCTCTAAATGCAGATCTGGGAGTGGGACAAAAACTGTGAACTGCTTTATTCACAAACTTCAACCTGAGCACCCACTGATAAGCACATGTGTAAATGGAAATACAGCATTTCCCAGGTAGTGTCCACCAGGGAGAGTCACTGAACTACCCTGCTGGCTGGAATTCCTCTTGGTATCCCACAATGGTAGCTCAAACTGACATGCACATAGCACTCTATGAAGGCAGTTCATTTCGCACAAAGGACATTCTACCTGAGCCACTTAAACACAGATACTTTTGACTGGTCTGGCATGTCTAGAAGACCATGACCACACCCATGATACATAAAGGTTTCTGATTTGCTTTAGCTAAAAATAAACATAAGTCAACTGTAAGTTATCATTTTTAAGATATCCCTGAAAGTTTCCTATCAGACATAAATTTTATCTAAGTCTATATGACATTAGTTAAGGACATTTATGTGAAATTGTATTATCTCTTGAAAGTGACTGTGGAGTCTGGGAAATGAAAATTATCCAGCTCAACAAAGTTCTGCCTGTAGCCATTTTTTTAGCATTGGCACTCATTAACAAATTAGCTTTGGATTCCAATAACCAAAATAAACAGAAGCCAGTCTGAATTAAGCACCTTCTGTTCTGTCAGAAAGCAGAGCCCGGGGAAAGGTTTAGGAGCTGCTGTTTTATTAAGGAGTGCAATCCCAGGGATCAACAGAGAGGGTCAAAGAAAATTAGGAAGGAAAGAGAGAAAAAGCCAATCACAGGCTGATCACTACTAAGTAGAACTCGTGACTTCATCCCACTCTTTCATCCAGCCAGCTCTGTACCTCTCCGTCCGAAAATGACTTCCTCCTTGTTCCCATTTTCTAATTTTAAGAGGTGTGCCACAGAGCACCTTCCTTCCTTCCCAGCACATCTGTCTGGGTTGTGCACATTGATGCCCTGAGCAGTGTCTCTCAACAGTCCCTCCAACATTAGGAGCGAAGACCAGAGCCGGCATGCACTGGCGTAGACCTGGGATGAAGCACTGTGGGGTTGTAAGCTATAAGTTTGCTTCCAGCTGCTGTACCCAATTATGCAGCATACAGCTGTTCACCTGTAGGCAGGAAAAAGGTGTAGTGGGGTGTTGGAAGCGATGTCAAGGAGCCTGACCACACCCATCTCTTCACTTGCTCCTCTCAGCAATCACATACTGAGTATACTTATGCCTCATTTTATATTTTGAGAGATGGAGGTCCAGCACAGCCAAGACCCTCACTGAGAAATGCCAAGTTTTTATCAACCTGCATCCATTCTGTTACTATCTGTGGGTCAATCCAATTGTCTTAGTGAGAGTTTCTATTGCTGTGAAGAGACATCATGACCATGGCAACTCTCATAAAGGAAAACATTTCATTGGGACTGGCTTACAGATTCAGAGGTTTAGTCCATTATCATCATGGCAGGGCATGGCACCATGCAGGCCGACAGGCTACTGGAGAAGAAGTTGAGAGTTCTACATCTTGATCCACAGGCAACAGGAAGTGAACTGTGATAGCTTGAACATAAGAGGACAAAAAGTCCACCCTGACAGTGACACACATTCTCCAACAAACCCACACCTCACATTAGTGCCACTCCCTTTGGGGGCCATTTTCTTTCAAACCACCACATTCTACTCCCTGACCCCCATAAGCTTGTATCCCTATCATAATGCAAAAACGCATTCAGTTCAACTTCAAAAGTCTCCATAGTCTCTCACAGTCTCAAACTTATTTAAAAGTCTAAAGTTCCAAGTTTCTTCCAAGATTCATTCAATCTTGTAACTGTAATCTCCTGTAAAATCAGAATCAAAAAGCAGATCACATATTTGAAACATATAGTGTCACAGGATATACATTACCATTCCAAAAGGGAGGGAAGGGAGCATAGTGAAGATATACTGGATCAAAGCAAGACCAAAAACCAGCTAGGCAAAATCCAAACTCTGCATCTCCATGTCTGATGTCAAAACACTCTTTAGATCTCTGACTCCTTTCAGCTTTCTTGACTATAACACATTTCTTTCTCTTGGGTTGGTTCTACTCCCTGTTAGCAGCTCTCCTCAGCAGGTATTCTATGGCTCTGGCATCTCCAGTATCTTGGGTTCTCCAAGGCAATCCAGGCTTCACCTTCACAGCTTTATGCAATGGCTTCTCTAGGACTCCATTCATGGACACCAGGGGCAGAGGCAAATTCTATAACCCATTTCTTCTATCCTTAACTCTAAAGTCAGAATCATGTAGCTGAAGTTGCCAAGTTCTGCTGCTTGATGGGGCTGGAACATGGCCCCCTCCTTCAATTACATCTTCACCAGCTTTCTGGTTTTGGTGGTTTCCTTCACTGACTAAGATTGGCTATCCTGAATCTCAATCTGTTAGACTAGCCTGGCCTCAAACACAGAGATCTGCCTGCCTCTGTCCCCTGAGTGCTGGGATTAAAGGTGTGGACCACCCTGCCTAGACCTAGGCTGTTCTTTAATTCCTTTTCCAAAATTGGAAACTTAGCTGGATGTGGTCTTGCCCTGAGGTTATCACTCCCTTTATTCCATTTCTTAATCTGAGACCTTGAACACAGGATTTGCTCCATTCCATTTCTTGGTACCCTTTTATCAATCTGTACATTTTGTGTTTTCATTTGCTCAGTTTGCTCTTTTTCATTATAAATCTTCATTAGAGTTAACACTAATCACCACATGACAGAGTCAGTATTAGGCTGTTTTGAGATTTTCTCTGCCAAAGGAATTAATCCAAATCTCTCAACTTTAACTTCAAGCCAACTCTTTGGACAAGGGCAAAAAGCAGCCACATTCTTCACCAAAATATCACATGACTGTCTCTAGGCCACATAGTGACATTCTTCTCTTCTGAAACCTCTTCAGCCAGGACCCCACAGTTCAAATCACCCTCAGCACCACTGTCTTCTATGTTCCTACTAGTATGGCCCATTAAGTAGTGCTTAAAGCATTCCACTGTTTTCCTAACCTAAAGTACCAAAGTCCAAATTTCTCCAAACAAAAACATGGTCAGGTCTCTCACAGCAATACCCCAGTCCCTGGTGCCAACATTCTGTCTTGGTGTTTTATTGATGTGAAGAGATGCCATGACCATGGCAACTCTCATAAAGGAAAACATTTCATTGGAGCTGGCTTACAGATTCAGAGGTTTAGTCCACTATCATCACAATAGGACATGGTGACATGAAGGCAGACATAGTGGCAGAGAAGGAGCTGAGATTTCCACATCTTGATCCACAGGCAACAGGAAGTGAGCTGTGACATTAGGCATAGCCTAAGCATAGAAGACCTCAAAGCCCACCCCCACAGAGACACACTTCCTTCAACAAGGTCATACCCACTCCAACAAAGCCACATCTCCTAATAGTGCCACTTCCTATGCAAACCATTTTCTTTCAAACCACCACACCAGTCGATTTATGTCTGTAAAATATAAATGTTAAAAATATTAATATATAATCTCATTTAATAAAAAGATAAAATTCTTAGTTTGATCTTCCCAAATGTCACTCAGGTCGGAGTGACTTTTGATGCCCACCTTACTTCCTGTCATGTCATAAAAGGCTAGTGAAAGTTTCAAGATGAAAGTTAGATTTTACTGTTTCTACTTGTCATCATGCAAGAGGATATTACTGTATGCCTCAGAGAAAAGCAGCATCCTGAAGTGAACCCATGACATCAAAAACTGAGAGGGCTGGGAACTGTGAGCCTAAAAAACACTATCCCTTCCAACCAGGGGCATCAGAGCAAGGACAAGTTGCTAAGCTGTGGAGGTAGGGATATGGAGGGTCAAAAAGGAGTAGTAAAGGCTGGAGAGATAAGAAATGGACATACAGCATCTTTAGTCTACCCAGCTAAGAGTTAAGGTCTTGTGATGCAAGTTAAACTAGACAGGAAGTGTGTGCCTGGTCCTCACAGCTCCCAGATGCTGCTCATTCGTTTCTTCTTTTATTCAGCACTGACTAATATTTTTCTGTGCTGGGTGCTATTCTATGAGCTAAAGTATGTACAGAGTTAAACAGAGATGGAAATGGCCTCTCTTCCTAAAGTTTACGTTCAAATGGTGCTTAATGAAGAAGAAAGTGTAGGAGGCAGAAAGAAAGAAGCTTAAAATATTAACTAATGTAAATGTTCTGAGATGTAAAAAGGGAACAAATTGTTTAACCTCGCTGGGCTATGGCTTTGTTATTTATAAAATGAAGATAAGACTGAATTCTCGAGATCACTAAAGATGATATAGATGTCACATGCGACACAATTTTCTAAAATGAAAAAATATTCGACTTCTTGGCTAGTTTATTGGTAAGTTGATACAAGTTAGAGTTATCTGGGAAGAGGGAACTCAACTGAGAAAATGCCTCCATAAGATTGGCCTGGCGGTGCAGTGGAGCCTCCATGGGACTGGACTAGGCCTTCTGCATAAGCAAGACAGTTGTGCAGCTTATCTACTTAAGGGGCCCCTCTGGCAGTAGGATCAGGACCCATCCCTGGTGTATGATTTGTTTTTTTTTTAGAGCCCACTACCTATGGTGGGACATCTTGCCCAGCCTTGGTTTGGGGGGAGGGGCTTGGACCTGTCTCACTGAATATACCAGGCTCTGCAGACTCCCCAAGGGAGGCCTTACATTTCAGAGGAAGGAATGAAGTGGTTGTCTGGGGGGAAGGCTGCAGGGGCGGGAGGAGGGAAGAGAGGGAGATCTGTGATTAGTATGTAAAATAAATTAAAAATTTCTTAATTAAAAAAAAGGAAAAAAAAAGATTGGCCTGTAGGTAAGTTTGTGGGACATTTTCTTAATTAGTGATTGATGTGGATAGGCCCAGCCCATTGTGGGTGTTGCCATTCTTTTGTAGGTTGGTCCTGAGATATATAAGAAAGCTGGCTGAACCAACCAGAACAAGCAAGCCAGTAAGCAGCCTTTCTCCATGGCCTCTGCATCAGTTCCTGCCTCCAGGTTTCCACCTTGAGTTCCTTCAATGATGGACTGTTGCCTGGAACTTTGAGCTGAAACAAACCCTTTCCGTCTCAAATTGGTTTTGGTCATGGTGTTTTATCACAGCAATAAAGAAGTAACTACAATATTCAACAAACAACACCTCTTGTTGTGGTCCTACTATTCTGCATCCATCTTTCATTCCAAATATACTAGCCTATCATTTTCCAGATCTTCAATTAATGTTGCAGCATGAACAATTTCATACTTGTGAACACACATTAATCCATTTAACAAACTTAGAACTAGATGGCATATAAGCATGTACATCCTGAAATGACTATAATCAGAAGTCAGATGAAATTTAGTTGATTAAGTTCTATCAGTGCACGTTTTATTAAAGTCAGTGCATTCTATTCAAGCATCACAACTACTTGAAAGACAAAATTCAATGTTATATAAATAAGGCCTTCTGAGAGCCCAGAGGCTGATGAAAGCTTTTGACTATCTCAAAACTCTGGTTATTCCTGTAAACAGTGCCTACAAGAGACAGATTTTGTATTTACCATTTATGAGTTCATATATTTTCTAACAGAGAAGGGGATGGACAGGTATTTAACAGAATCAGCCTAGAGAGGAAGAAAAAATTAAAATATGAAGCTTGCAAACTCACATTTTGCTTGACGTGGTTCCTTTCATATATAAATCACTGAATTAATATTCAAAGTTCAGCAACCTCTGCTGTCTGTCCATATCATTTCCATTTATGATCGAGGTTTCTTGGGAGAAGTGGAATGCATTGTATGTGATTTTGCAGTGTGAAACTTGCTGGTAATGGACCCTCTTCATCTCTGGCTGTTAATCCTACTACTTACTGTGTTTTTATTAAGAGAGGTGATTAAGTATAGAATGCTTGTTGCATTCACAACATGGTTATTACTTGAACTCCAGTCTCTAAGCTGAAATTCGTTTGTTGAGGGGTGGCACCGACATGATCATCCATGTTTACAACTTAAAATGCCATACATACTTGCCATAGGACACACTCAGCAATTCAACAAATCATTGCCCTCTCCTTAGTTTTCCAGGCCCAGTTCAAACAAAAATAGGAAACCTGACCTACACTTAATGACCAAATCTGTTAACAGTTTTGTCATGGTACCTAGTTTGGCCCAAATGGAATATTTCACCAACACCAGATGTCACAGGCTTAGTTACAGAAGCATGAAAATGCACAAATGGCCGTTTGTAGCAGAGGTGTTTAAATAACTGTGTTTGTGTGGCTTTTTTATTTTCTGTATCTTGCACCACAAAATATTTGAAGAGGACCTAATAAAAGTCTGAAACATTCAACTTCTGGGAAAGAGTCTCTCTCCCCAATGTGCTCAATATGAAATGACTTATACCTCCCAGCACTACTAGCTTTTCAAAAACTATCATTAGATGAATTTGCTTGCTTTTTACTCTCCATGTTTTCCTACTGGATCTCACACAAACTTAAGCCCTTAACTTGATATTTTGCTTAAAGGACTTCCATATACACTTGTCAGCATTGTCTACGGATAATATAAAACAAGGCCATCTCCATCACCACTCCTGCCACCACCCACTCCAAATACCTGCAACCGAACACTTGTGGGTCACATCAGAGCCTAAAGACTGGACTGTAACTTAGCAGGAGTGTTCATATCAAGCAGGAACTAGCTAGTCAACTGGGAGTCACCCCAGCCATTGAAGACAGGAAAAAAAAGAGACAGAGAAACAGGCGTGCCTCTCTATCTTTCTTTCTCTGTCTGTCTCTCTTTCTCTCACACACGCACCCACACACATCCTATCCCCCTTCACTCCCTTTTCCTCCTTTTCCCTCCTTCCTCTCTCCCCACCCTTGTCTGTGTGTGTGTGTATGTGTGTGTGCGTGTGTGTGTGTGTGTGTGTGTGTGTGTGTGTGTGTTTGTGTGTGTGTGTGTGTGTGTGTGTGTTGGAAGAACAAGCTGTCTTCTGGCAGTAATTCTGAAATAACTGGACACAGAGAGAAAACGTTGTGAGTAAGAATTTAGTGATAAGGACTCCAGTCAGCCTTTATTTATTGAAAATGACAAGCTAGCAGTCGCTGCTTATGGATTAAAATGAGATGTTCTTTGCATTACTCTTCTCTAAGTCCCACAGGTACAAACTGGGGTCACAGAACCTGACCTGCTTTTCACTGGTGATGTTTCCAAGACACCCAGGATGAGACTCGCTCAAGACCACACCTCTTCTGTGGGCACTTACACAACAGTTCTTCATTTTCATGGACATGTAACTTGACCCCTTAATTTTTCATGCAAATTTCTATAATAAATTACTTTTTAAAGATGTAATTTATTTTGCTTTCTATTATCAATTCCAGACTGAGTTCAGCAAACTCAAGCTGTTCTCTGACTTTGCTGAAATTTTGAAAAATGAATCAGACAACAAGGGCTTTTACAATGACAACTGGTGTCTATTGTTAGATAGAATCGTCTGCACAGTGCTGTGACTGTAGGTCAAGAATAAAGAATAAACCTTGCATTTCGGTTACAGCAATCCACATCTCCTCAAGGGTCTTCTTTCCCTATATTATATGTGGCTGAAAATAATAGAAACAATAATATTATCAACACATAATAGCAGATGAGTGTTCAAAGTATTATTCCTGTTTAACTTGAAATTGCCCTTCCTCAAAAAATCTTTTTTCAAAACTTGAAAATACGACCTTCACATGTTTGCATGTGAGAATCCTATCCCTTTTTATTTCAATCTGAAAGAAATTTGCTTGTTCAGTTGCACTTATGGCAGACTTCTCTAAACTATTGCAGGGTGTAGTCAGAAGTTTTCTCAGGTCCCACCCAGTCCCACATTCTGCATTCCTCCAGCCATGCCTGGCCCTGTGGTCCCTCAGCTGCTTATAAAATAATCACTCAGAGGCTTAATATTAATTGTAAATTATATGACCTATGGCTCAGGCTTCTTACTATCTAGCTCTTATAACTTAACCCATTTCTATTAATCTATAAGTTTGCCACATGGCCGTGGCTTACCAGTATTTTCACATGTTGCTTCTCCTGGAGGTGCTGGTGTCTCTCCAGACTCTGCCTTTCTCTTTCCTGCCTCTTTCCTTGGATTTTCCTGCCTACTTCGAAGCTGCCTTGCCATAGGCCAATGCAGCTTTATTTATTAACCAATGGGGACAACATATATTAACAGCATACAGAAAGACATCCCCCAGCAGCAGGGTTCTTGTTAGTTTGGGCATTCTGTAAAAAAATAAAAACGTCTTCTTTGAGGCCGGCAGCTTTGGCTTCATGGCACTGAGAGGGAGAGGTCTCCATGACAAAGAGGAAGACTCCTTCGTGAAAAATATTAAAATCCCCAGGATAAAATGTCTATAATGCCTGCTCAACTCTGACATTTCATAATGTAATTTATCTTATTGTGTGTATGCATATTTATGTGTGTGCAGATGCACACACATGTGCATGCATGTGGAGACGAGAGAACAATCTAGGTGTAATTTCTCTGATGAGGTCTACCTCTCCTTTGAGAAAGACCATCTCCTGGTTAGGAATTCATTACAGGGACTAGATGGTCTGGCCAGGGTCCCTCTGTCTCTACCTCCCCGGGGGTGGGATAATAAGTGCGTGCCACCACATTTGGTTTTCTCTATGTGGGCACTGAGGATCAAACTCAGGCCCTTGCACTTTCAAGGCAAGCACTTTACTTACTGACTGAGCCATCTCCCCAGTCCTGTATTTTGATGATACTCAGCATATGCCAAGTTGAAAAGCCCAGTGCTTGATGCCTTTAAATATTATAATTACTGCTACACATTACTGAATAAATTTGATCTGAAAACTATGGTGGTCTCTAAATTATTAACTGCTTGCAGCTTAAATAATAAAGCTGCTATCAATTACACAGAACAATTATTCTTCTATTTGCATCTGTATGAATAGCCTTGCAGATAAGGACCATGCTTCCTTTGATCCAATCTGTCAATCATTTGTGCTATTGCTTTATGCTCACTAATGTTACTACATAACAAGAAAATAAAACATTATCTTTGTCTCAAAGTGCTCAAAGAGTTTGATATTAATATTAAAGAAGATAATAATGTCAGAGGAGATATTTCCAATAAGAAAGATCTATATTAGGCTCTCCACAAGCCCAGAAGATATAACAGGCTCTTTCTACCAACCTATGTGACAGTTAATGTTGTTAGTTTGGCACATCCTAAAATCATGAAGCAGCAAACTTCTGGGCATGTTTGTGAGGGAGTTTCTACATTAGGTGAATTGAGTTGGAAGATCCACCCTTAATATAAGTAGCACTATTTCATGGGCTGGGACCCAGACAGAGTACGAAAGAACTAACAACTCTCTCTCTCTCTCTCTCTCTCTCTCTCTCTCTCTCTCTCTCTCTCTCTCTCTCTCTCTCTCTCTCTCTCTCTCTCTCTCTCTCCCTCTCTCTGCTTCCTGATTGTAGATGCTATGTGACCAACTGCCTCATGCTCTTGATGCCAAGACTTCCTCACTATGACAGACTGTACCTTCAAACTGTCAGTCAAAATTCGCCTTTTCTTCTTTAAATTTTTTTTGGGGGGGCTGGGCATTTTGTCACAGCAACAAGAAAATAAGTAGTTTAACCCATATACCAGAAAGTTAATTAATAGAAAATTAATCAATTAAGTGTTATTGTTCTCCTTTCCTTTTTATAATCCTCATCCTCTATTTCTTCTACTATAGATATTAACTTAATTGACACTTGTCCTGTGTAAGGATAATCAGATTGTGAAGACTCGTACGTGCTTTTAGATTGTTCTTTCATTTTTTAAGCAATGAATCATCAAATTCACTTTTTTTGAATTTAGAAATATTTTGATGTCATTTTACAAAAAGAAAGAAAAGAAAGGAACATCTCTGCTCTCAGGACCTGAAGCCCTACCTTTAAGTAGATAATTGTCCTTTTCAAAGGCTTTAGTGGGGTTTTCATTCCCACATTTTTGTTGACTTATTATTTGTTGATTGGTCCTTTCATTTTTTTTCTGTTTTCCTTAGGGTTTTTTTTTCAATTCTTTTTATCTTCTTTTTTGCTATTATATTTTTTTTTTATTCATTTTACATACCACCACAGATTCCCCTCTCATTCTACTTCCTGTTCCCCTCCAGCCTCCACTCACCCACCCATCTCCCATCCCCTCCTCCAAAAGCATTAATGCCTCCTATGGGGAGTCAGCAAAGCCTGGTACATTCAGTTGAGGCAGGACTAAGCCACTCAACCCCTGCATCAAGGTTGTGCAAGGTAATGGGCTTCAGAAAGCCAGCTCATGCACCAGGGATAGACCCTGATCCCACTGCCAGGGGCCACTCAAACAAAACAAGCTACACAACTGTCTCCCTTGTGCAGAGGGCCTAGTCTGGTCCCATGCAGGTTCCACAGTTGTCAGTCTAAAGTTCGTGAGATCCTAAGAGCTTGATTCAGTTGTCTTTGTAAATTTCCCCATCATGATCCTGACACACACACACACACACCCTTTTCTCATATAATACCTTCTCCCTCTCTTTGAGTGGATTCCCGGAGCTCCACCTGGTGCTTGGTTGTGGATCTCTGCATCTGCTTCCATCAGTTACTGGATGAAGGCTCTATGATAACAGTTAGGGTATTCACCAACCTGATTACCAGGGTAGGCGAGTTTAGGCACCCTCTCCACTATTGCTTATATTCTAATCTGGGGTCATCCTTTTCGATTCCTGTGAATTTCCCTAGTACCCCTTATCCCACAATGTCTCCCTCTATCAAAATATCTCTTTCATTACTCTCCCACTCCATCCCTCCCCCAGCTTGACCACCTCGTTCCCTCATGTTCTCATCCCCCATCCTTCTCCATCTCTTTTGATTAATTTTAGTTTGAAGTCTATTTTGTTAGATATTAGGATAGCTACACCAGCTTGCTTCTTAAATTCATTTGATTGCAAAATCTTTTCACAATGCTTTACTCTGAGGTAGTGTCTGTCTTTGAAGTTGAGGTATGCTTCTTGTATGCAGCAGAAGGATGGATCCTGTTTTTATATCCATTCTGTTAGCCTGTGTCTTTTTATAGGCAAACTGAGTTCATTGATATTAAGGGATCTTAATGACCAGTGACTGTTAATTCCTGTTATCTTTTGTTGATAGTGGGTGTGTATTTCCCTTCTTTGGGATTTGTTGGTGTGGGTGTGGGATTATTTATTGCCTGTGTTTTTGTGGGTGCATCTAACTTCCTTAGGTTGGATTTTTTTCCTTCTAGTGCTTTCTTTAGGGCTGGATTTGTGGATAGGTATTATTTAAATCTGGTTTTGTCGTGGAATATCTTCTTTACTCCATCTATGATGATGGAGAGTTTTGCTGGGTATAATAGTCTGGGCTGGCATCTGTGGTCTCTTAGTGTCTGCATAACATCTCTCCAGGACCTACTGGCTTTCAGAGTCTCCACTGAGAAGTCCAGTGTTATTCTGGTAGGTCTGCCTTTATAAGTCACTTGGCCTTTGCTATTCTTAATATTCTTTCTTTATTCTGTATGTTTAGTGTTTTGATTATTATGTGGTGAGGGAATGTTTTTTTTTTCTTGGGGGGGGGGTTCAGTCTATTTGGAGTTCTGTAAGCTTCTTGTATCTTCATGGGCATTTCCTTCTTTAGGTTGGGAAAGTTTTTTTCTATGATTTTGTTGAATATATTTTCTGTGCCTTTGAGCTGGTATTCTTCTCCTTCTTCTATCCCTATTATTTTTAGGTTTGGTATTTTCATGGTGTCCCAGATTTCCTGGACACTTTGTGTTATGATTTTTTTGGCTTTAATGTTTTCTTTTACTGACAAATCTATTTCCTCTATCATACCTTCAATGCCGGAGTTTCTCTCTTCCATCTCTTGCATTCTATTGGTTATGCTTGCATGTGTAGTTCCTGTTCATTTACTCAGATTTTCCATTTCCAGCATTCCGTTGATTTGTGTCTTCTTTATTGCCTCTATTTCAATTTTCAAGTCTTGAACTGTTTCCTTCACCTGTTTGATTGCTTTTTCTTGGTTTTCTTGACTTTCTTTAAGGGTTTTATTGATTTCTTCCAATTTTTTGTTTGTCTTTTCCTTGATTTCTTTAAGGGAATATTTCATTTCCTCTTTAAAGATCTCTATCATCTTCATAAAGTCATTTCTAAGGTCATTTTCTTCTGTTTCTTCTATGTTGTGATGTTCAGATCTTGCTTTAGTAGAAACACTAGGTTCTGGTGGTGCCATATTGCTCTTTATGTTGTTGAATGTATTAGTCCAATAGGCTCTGATGGTGTTTGTGTCTCAGGGAACTCTTGGCCCATTTGGAGCTCTTGGCCCAATTGGAGCTCTTGGGCCAATCGGAGCTGGCAGAGTCTGTGTCTCAGGGAGCAGCTATGGTCTCAGGGCATGGGTGGATTTGGGGAACAGAGTGGGGCTTGTAGATTACAGGATCAATGGGGGATGGGGGTGGTCAGGCCTGCTGGCCTGCAACTGGGACTACAATGGGTGGGGGTATAGGGGCATGGGTTGTATCCCTGGGCCTAAGGCCTAGAGGCTGGGATAAACAGCTGGGAGAACAGTGACTCACCTCTTGATCCAATTGGAGCTGATGGAGTCTGCCAGTCCTTTCATTTTTTTACATGTATTTCTCTTTAATTTGTGAGGAAGGATCAACACTCATGACCAAGCATGAGTGTAGAGGTCAAATGGACACTTTCTCAGGTTTTCAGACTTAAAGGCACGTGCCTTTTCCACTGAGCCATCTGGCCAGCTTGGGTCTTTAATTTTCCTCCCTACTTTTGACAAGTCAAGAGGTAAAGGTATTAGGGTTAATGACACAGGGCATAACTAGGTCAAGGATCTAACTTGCAATCATGGAACAGTCACCAACTGACCTTCAACCACATAACTAGTATGTTCTAAGCAACAAAGCTGACCCAAATTATCATGAGCATTCATTTTTCAGCCCAAAGAGCAAGGGTCTCTGAGAATATAGGACTAATTCTATGATAATCAAACACACTGATTAGAAGAATAATAGCCCTTTGACTATTGTTGCTAAATGGCTCCCCTAAAGACATAGATTAAGTAGATCATGAGGCAGGTACAGGAAATCTTTTAAACAAAGACCTGAATGAATCTAAGTACCAAGAAAATTGAAGACATCTTTGTATATCACAAGTCATTGTCATCAAGAATGTATTTAATTAATTTGTCAGCTTTATGACATAATACACTAAAGCTCTTACTCCATCCTTTCTTCTTCCTGATAGTAAATACTCAGTGTGTTGAAGACATTCCAAAACAAAGGACCTTCCTATATTTTTCTACTTCAGGAAGAAAAAGTTACTGAATAACATAAACAAAGGCAAACTATTTACATGGTGTATACAAATCTGAAGAGAGAAATGGAAACATACAAAAGATGAAATGAAATTGCAAATATGAATCAACCACAGACTTGCAGCCTACTGCTAATTAGAATGCTCAAAGAATCATACACTCTCCCAATGCACAATCATGGTTTGTTTTTGTAGCTACAGAAGTTCAGATGCTTTTAGCCATAGTGCACATAAACAATCAGTGAAGTTTTTTCCACGTATAGTCCATGTACGGAGGATGTCTCTTTCTCAGACCAGCAGTCCTCTGTTTCTTTTGCACAAATTGAGACATGTCTAGGCCTTCTGTCTTCACACTTTTGGGGACTCTACTGCATATTAAATGAAGGTGGTGCCTCTGTCTAATTAAAAGTAATTTCCTGCTCAAAATACTTTTAAAATCATTAGAATTTGCCTTTTATTCATGATTTGCCTTTAACTTGACCATAAAGGGCTATCTTTCCCCCAAGGTTATCATGAATATTAATCTTTATTTGGTGTCTTCTCTAGTGTAGGGCTGAATGGAGGTGTTTGACACAGCCAATCAGTAGGCCTCTTAAAAGACTGAAGACCCTTCATGTCTCCCTAATAGTCCCTAACAAACCTACCAACATCACTCCTCTTTGGAATAAATAAACTCATCTCAGTGTGATACCTTTCTCTACTTGAATAGCCCTTCCCAGGCATCTGCACTTTTGGAGCAAGCTGTGCAAGGAAACTACATTTAGAAAATGATCAGAGCAAATTTGTAAATCTGTATCATTTTAATCCAAGAGTCATTTTCTAACTTGCTAACTTCCCTTCTCCAGTGCCTGGTGCTTGTTAAGTTTACATGTACAATTTACACATTTTAAAAAAAAAAAATTGGGCATTCCTCAATCATAAATCCCAGGATGATGCTTCATCATCAGTGTGGAAGGAGACAACTACTAGGACATAACTGACTCTTAGTTCTGCCTTGGGCCATTTTTAACCTCACAATACTAACCATTTTAAATCTTACAAGAATCATTAGATCTGGAAATGACAGAGCATGCCTGCCAAAGGCTCCTTGCTCAATATTTGCGTCGGAGTTAGCTGCACAAATGCCGACAACCTCACGCGCAAGCCTGCTCTGCTGAGGTCTGAAGACTTAACTATGGTTAGGCGGTTGAGATAAGCCTTACATAAGCAGCTGAATTTCTGGGTGCTTATGGAAAATGAACCAAATTCCTCTCCTTTCAAGATTCACTTATGTCAGATTCTAATGCATTCATGTAGGAATACAGGAAGCCTTGCTTTACATACCTAAGCTTACTATTAATATTAAACAATGAGTTGACTGTAGGTAGCCACGTGGTGCTCCATTCATCACCATGAGCAGGGATCTTTTGTGTTTGTTTTACTTCCAACCAGTGAAATGTGTTGTTTGCCTTTTGCTAAAACAACTGCTGTGTCTCTCTGAGGGGTTGAGGCATTCTGTGGAAGAGTACATTCACAATTTCAAAAGACTGTGTGATATAAAAAACAATAAAAATCTCCTCAGCACTGAGATGTAGTAACAGAAGAGCAGAGGAAGGTGGTGGTGACAGGCTGAGTTTGCATGATCTCACTACAATCAGTTGCTGTATCTGTCTGTCAATCCATTGAATTCCTGTTGACCTTGATTACAAGCCATCACTGTTCTTTACCAAACTGAACTTGCAAATTAAAAAGCTGAGTACTACCTTATAAAATGACTCCTAATGACATTCCACTACACTCATAGATCAGTGCCTTGTTCAGCCATCATCAGAGAAGCTTCCACCTGCGGCAGATGGGAACAAATACAGAGACCCACAGCCAGACATTACATAGAGAGTTATGAAACACTCAGCCCTAAATGGGATGTCTCCATCAAATCCCTAACCCCTAGAGCTCAGGGAACCCCGTGGAAGTGAAAGCAGGAAGAGTGTAAAAGCCAGAGGGAATGGAGGATACCAAGAAAACAAAGCCCTCTAAATAAACATGGGCAAAGCTCATAAGAACTCACAGATACTGAAGCAGCATGCACAGGCCCTACACATGTCCACAGGTCCTCGGCATATATGTTATGGCTGCAGCTTAGTGGTTTTACGGGAATACTGACTATGAGAATGAGGGGGTCTCTGATTCTTGTGCCTTCTCTTGGGCTCCTTCCTTTCTGTTCCTTTGTCCTGTCCAACTTCAGTGTGATAGCTTTTATTTTATCTTATTATATTTCATTTTGTTATATTTTTAAAGGAATGAATGGATATATAGCCCCTAGGGTAAAGGTTAACAACTGAACTGTCATTTATACATGCTGGAAGAGGGAAAATCAGGTTTTTCCCAATGGAGTAACACTGGGTATATCAAATCACTCCAGGGCAGGCTTCATATTCATGGACAACATATAATGGACTCCACAGCTTTTGTGTGTGCTTTTCTTTAGTTGCAGCTTGGTGGGGTTTATTTTCTGTTTCAGAATTGTTTTGTTTTCTTGATTTGGGGGAGTTATTGTTATACATACTTTTTTTTAGTGTTTCAAGAGAGAACTTAAAGTTGGGTGGATAGAGAGGGGAAGAGGATATGGAAGGACTTGGGGAAGGGGAAGAATATGATCAAAATATATTTAAATTTAAATATTGTTTTAAATAATGAAAAATATAATAATAATTTTAAAAGTTGAGTACTACCATGTCTTTATCTATTGTAACTGGATTGTTTGTAGTAAGAAAAACTATCACCTCTGTGGTAAGCATCTGTGATTCTTTGGTCCAAAGGACATTCTCTCTGGAGATAACTTCTGAGTCTGTAGAAAATCAAAAAATAGAAAGGTCCTTTCTAAAAATTCAAATAATAAGACTAAACAGCCATTTACAATAGTTTTAAGTTTTTCAGAACTAGATGTTTTTGAACTTTAAAAATGACTCCATCTCTAAAAAGAAATAAAAAGCAATGAATAATGCCATCAATCATTATAAAACACAAACAAAAACAACCCTGTGTTAACCTCCTGCTATCTGCCAGACACTGAGACATGGGCTTCCATCCACACTGCTCTGTGTTGTTCTCCCATCAGATCTTGGAGGAGATAGTATGACCTCTTCCTATAGGTAAGGAAATCCAGGTGCAGGGAGTAAATGACCTATCCAAGTTCACACAGGTATTAAATGATGAATGTAGGATTGCAATTCCATGCTGCAGTTAAGACATGGCTCATCTGCTAATATGAGCTCAATGTAAGACAATGCATAAGTTTGTTCATCCCCAAAGTCCTTCATAGATTCTGCAGCTCCACCTGGTGTCAAAGTTCCCAACATGTTTTCCCTTCAAGGAGCTCTTAGCTGTTTTAATCTCTTTGCTTCCGTGTGTTCATCTCTAAAATGGGAACACATCCATACTCAGCAATATGTTGCAAGTACTCCGAGCGACAATATCTAATGAGTACTGTTCTATGGAAGGTTTCTCATAATGAAACATTCCCTCCAGGGCCAACAGGGAACTCATTTGAGTACAGAGATGAGCAGATGTCACCTGTCAGGGAGAGCTGAGAGCTGCAAGGTTTTCAAAGACCCCTCCCCAATGTTACAGAAGCAGTAAATAACTGCTAGGGAAGGAGACTAAGCAGCCCAGCATCCAGACAGTGGAGCTGCCTGTAAGTTGTACAGAGAGCTCCAGGGCTGCATCTTCGTGAATTACCCCACCCCCCGTGGGGGGGGAGGGCTTTTCAGAAGGTCATCTTTGCTCCCGTAAGTAACTCCTCAACTATGCTCCTGTGAATAACTACAATAAAAAATAAAACTTGCTGCTTCGTCAAGTTGGACTTTGGTGCAACTGTTCCTTTGGTTTGTTGTGATTTCCCTTCTGGTGTGAGTAGACACGTGTGTGTCTTGTCTCCCCAGGAAAAGTCTCTCACACAAGTTACTCACTGATAGTCTAACACGGTGAAAATTCGATGTTTCCTTCTGCCCTGATAATTCTATATACCTCTCTCCAAACAGGGGAAAGCTCTGGTTGGCCCACAATGTTAATACTGAGACGTGAATCTACTGTTTGACTGGCAGCTTGAGCAAATGTGACAAGACGTGCTAGAATTGCCTTTCGGAGAAAACACCAAAGCTACGCTGCTTCCAGTATCACCTGGTAGTATCTTAGTTTGCTCTCCTGCTCCTATGATAAAATATTATGACCCGAAGCTACCTGAACTTGGTATTCAGGTTATGCTCTGTCATGGAGGGAAACCAAGGCAGAAACTCAAGGCAAGAACCTGGAGGCAGAAGATGAAACAAAAACCAAGGAGGTGCACTGTATCCTGGCTTGTTCCGAGACTCACATCCTTCTACCCCCCAGGACCACCGGACGAAGAGTGACACTGCACACAGTAGGCTGGCCCCTCCCACAACAATCAACACTCAAGAAAATGGCCCACAGACATGACTAAAGGTCTATGTGATGGGAGCAATTCCTCAACAGAGGTTTCTTCTTCCCAGAACGTCTCAGATCGGGCCAACCTGATGAACACTAATCAGTACAGGTAGTAGTGAAGCATCTGTCACTTAAGTCTTGTTTAGCACTTGATTTTTTAAATTTACATATTTTTGAGCTCACAATAACCATAAAGATAGATATTATGTCCTTTCTATAGATTAGAAACAAGTCTATATTGGCTGATTTTAGGTCCACAACCAGCAGGTAATAGCAAAGACAATTAAATCAGTGTTCCATTTTAAACCCCTTGTTAATTCTAGCACAAATACTAAAAGTTAAACAAGGAGCTATAAGACACTGAAAGTGAAATGTCAATGTTATCTACTAGTAATAAGCATATCCACCAATAATGAATAAATAAGCTTGATGTGGTAACAACTTGAACTATAAAATGTGACCATGCCATGATTCCACATCCTTAAACTCCACTCTCTGCCCCCATGACCTACTAGCTCAGTCTCCAAATACCCTTCATTCAGACTTCCTCAAAGCCCTGGCCCTCCACTGCCTCTGAGACTGCCTACTTCCTTTCTCTCGTCCCTGCCTAACCTCAATCCCTGCTGTTCCCGATGATCCTCTGTGATTTTACCATGAAGGCACTCTATTTCCTGTACTCATAAATCTCTGCTGTTCTTCTAGAACAAGAAAATGAGTGATTTCATCTGCAGAAATCATGCACAGTGATCTGCTGCCACTTACCGCTTTGCATAGCCTTTCACTGTAGTAGAGCCAAAAACTCAGCTCCCAATACTTTCACTTCACTGTGATCAGCATCAGAAACTCATTCTCCTCATGAATAACAAGTAATGAGGAGACTCTTGAGCCATCCTTGACCCCAAGATTGCTGGGATCTTACAAGTGCATGAACCACTGTTGAAAAATCGAAGCCTCTCTCAACCCAAAGACAGACATATGGTAGAAATTAGCAGATACTTCATACATGATAGATAAGTAATAGAGATAGATAGATAGATAGATAGATAGATAGATAGATAGATAGATAGATAGATAGATGATAGATAGATAATCTTATTTGATTCTCAGCAACCCAGAAAACTCAGGATAGACTCTCCATGTTGGAAAATCTAAAGGCTATACTTCACCAACCTTCTAGTAAGTTCTACTTTACTTGTGCTTTAAGGCTCAAACATGGCCTGTGCAAGTTTGTAGCTCTGCTGTCTTGGCTCATATAGTAAAGGCTTGTCTGCTTTGAGCCCTGCCCTACCCTGACACCTCTCTGTTCTATCCACCCACCCATCTTGACTAAATGAGTCCAAGATGTCTGTCAACACCTAGCTCCAATGTTACCTAGTTGAGCCAGGCTGGAAGACTCAGAACACAAGTTCAAGGGCAGCTTTCCCACAGCTTTTGCAAGGCTTAGGGCAATCATGAAAATGGAAAGCCCATCTAATACATACTTAAACATTTAAGTTATAAATCAAGCTGCCAAACTGCTGCATGTTATATACTCTGTCTACCTTAAAAAAGATATCTTCTAGTTACATGGGTTCAGAGTTCAAATTCCTAAGCTCATACTTCTGAGCCCAAACTATCCGAATTAGAAGTTTCCTCCCTTAGCTCCAAGACTGTATTACCTCCATTTCTAAATGAACTATCCTTCTCCATACTTTGTTCATCACCACAATAGCTTCCTTCGTGCACACGTAGACATCCTAACACAGTCCAATCTCCACTCACTGACTGTATACACAGCTACCCCTGGGCCATCCTTTTGCACAGATATGTGCACTCTTGCCATGGTCCAGATGACAGAGCTGCCAAGAATGTAATCCCTTGAAGGGGATGCTATGATCCCTTAGCTCTCCACTTCTCCACCTCAAGGGAAGGGGTCCAGACATGTGAGAGACCAGATGAGGCTTTCTAAAGTGCACAGGCCAGAGCAGGAGGCCCTTCAATTTACTTCTAAGAGTCATGCTAGGAATATGGATGACGTGTGGGTCTTCCCATCAGACGGTGAGCTCCTCATTAGCTGACTGCTTCTTATTCATTGCTGCCAGCCAACCGTAGTGTGTAAAGAATGAAAATATGAAAGAGTAAGTGGATAGAAGAGAGAAGAAAAGAAAAGGCATAAATCTGGAGATGGGAAACCTATGAACTTATTGTTCTTGTGACGTGTCTGCCCCCAAATGACTCTCCTCCAGATGCCCTAGCTGGCCGCTGCACTCTACTCATGGAAAAGAATACTCTGCTACCAAGAGACAAGGCTTTTATTGACATGCAGACTGAGAGGCAAGCTAAGAAATGCAGTGATTTAAAACAGCTAAACGGTGCCCAAGAGCATGCCTTATTATCCCCAAGAGCCTGATGGCATGCCTGGCACACAGATACATAAGTACAGTTGAAGTCAAAAGAACCCGCTTCAAAATGAAATGGCACTGCCTCTTATTCAACAAATACAGTTGCTCAGAAGTAGATTTCTCCCCAATTTAGCAGAGAAAGGGTGAGTAAACTGATGTGGAGTTGGGGGCATGGACTGAGGTGATATTTTTAAAGGCGAAAAACAAGAGTTAGTGAAGTTACATTGCTTTAAAAAAAATGAATGTGTAGCATCTAATACACTGGCCAACACAAAGTAACCTCTCAGTGTTGGTAGATTAAATTTAGAAAACTCTGAAGCTCTCTGCCCTGTACCCAGCTGGCCCTGTTTCTCTTCAGTTGAGCAAAGACAAACAGAAACCACACAGTGAGGTATTTTAGTCACTCACAGCTGCAGTGGCTGTTCTCATACTTCCAAAATTCAAGGAGGATTTTTTAAAACATTGTATTGTTATGAAATTATTTCATTTCCCAGGGGCTACATTAACCCAAACAGCACCCAAGGAACCTTACTGTGAATGTGACTACTGCACGAGCTTGGAGAAGAGCCTGTGACGTGTCCTTCACTAAATTTACAGAAAGAAAGGACTTCAGGAACTGTATGACCTGCCAGAAACAAAAGGACATTGTCATTCAGACCTGGCTTTGGATACAACTCTGGGACCTACGAAGAATGATTTAACTTGTCTTTGGCTTCATGTGCTCTGCACTCAAGTGCAGTGGGTAACAAAACTTACCACTTGAGAGTGTTGTCTTTGAGGTTTAAATTTAGGCTTATTCAGGGCATTTTCACATTGCTTCTGTCTGAGGATGCTTCACCAGTGCTCGATAAGGCCCCACGCTGTATCTGAGATGCAATAGTGATATGTACAACTCACCACACAGGACAGAAATCCATTAAAACCAGTCAATGCCAACTTACCTGGTGAGCTGGCTATTGGGTTGTTATTCTCCGTGCTGTAAGTAAATGTTTGTCTTACAATACACACTCAGTTAACGGTGACACATTTATTTTTTTATTAATGAATTTTGTTCGTTCATAAAATTTCATACATGTACTCTGCAGGTGTTGATGGCTCTTACTCCCGCTCTCTCCCTCTTCCTTCCCACCCCTGCCAGTCACCCCACCCCCGTAACTCTTTCCCCTGGTTACTAGGTTTGGTTTTATTTAGAGTCCCACAGAGTTTAATCAGGGCCTTCTGTGTGATCCTGAGTTTGGAATTAACCATCAGAGGTTGTTCGGCTCAACAGTGGGCTCACAACTGGATACCATGCCTCCCACGTGCCCAGAAGTTCTCAGCTGCCAACACATCAGTCTTAATTCTGACTCTGAGAATCTGTAAAAGCCAACATAATTACATGAATGTGGATCCATTTACCAGTTTCTAATACAGCAGACCACTTCAGTAAATTGACATGTTATCACATTTAATTGTACTTATCAAAAACACTAATTACTTGCTTTAATTAAAATTCATTTAGGTCCTGCCTTTGATTTGCTTTGCTTAGTTCATTAATATTATAGGTTCCTATTAAACATAAAAGTGAATCTGTTCTTTGGGGTTCATATTTTGCATGAAAAATAGTAACTATGGTAATTTAAGTAGCATTCCATTAATTGAAATATGTTGTGCTCTTTCAAAATAATTCTGAGGCTCATAACAGAAATGCTGTACATGGAAAAACTTCATACAACCATATTTCAAAACTCAACTGAAATTTTGTTATTTCTTGTGATCGATAAAAATGTTCATAATTCTGGATGCTGATGTTACCAGTGGCCTCAATGAGTATAGGCTCAGACCATTTGCTAGCCTTTTATTCCCAATTCTTTTTTATATTCTTGTAAGCATTTCATGTGCTGACTCCTAATTTCCTTCAGATGCTGGTCCTTTTGGTTTTGTCAGTGTTAAAAAATATACTTAATACTGGAACTTAGGGAACAGAATGAGCTAGAAATCTTGAGGAACAGATGGACTCTTGACCTACCACTGTCTTAATCATATTTTTCCTTGCTGTGACAATATATCTTATGGAAATGGACCTATAGGAGAAACTATTTCATTTGCCTCTTGGTTTCAAAGCTATCAGTCCATGGTTCTCTTACTCCATTGTTATGAGCCTGAGGTAAAGCCAATCATCAAGTGATAGAGGGGTAAGGTTGGGCATCAAGTGATGGAGAGGTAAGGCTGAGCATCAAGTGATAGAGGGGTAAGGCTGAACATCAAGTGATGGAGAGGTAAGGCTGAGCATCAAGTGATGGAGATTGCTATGTTACAGCCAAGTGCTAACCTCAGAGCAGCTAGGAAGCAGAGACAATAAGAAACTGTCCAGGACAAAGTATAGATCAAGGACGTAACACCCAGAAACTGGCTTTTTCAGGTAAGTCATGCCTCCTAAAGGTACCAGTGTCTCCCAAAATCGTAAAGCAAGCTGGAGCTCTAGGTTTCAACACCAGAGCCTATGGGGGGAATTTCATATTCAATCAAAACAACTACCAATTCTAAGTATATGGTCCTATCCAATAATAATTTTTAAAATAATGTATTAAAATTGCAATTGTTTGGGCTATAGAGGTGGCTCACTGGGTAAAAGTATGAACTGTCCAAACATGAAGACCTGACTTGATCCCCTTAACCTATGTGAAAAGCTACATGTGCTGGTCCACATGTGTAATACCAGCACTCCTACAGCAAAATGGGAAGCAGAGACATGAAAACTCCCCAGAAGTTCATAGGCCAGATAGCCTGGAGTGAGCAGCGTAACAGCAGAAGAAAAGAGGGAGTCTTCCTACATAAGACAAAAGAAGAGAAAAGACTCCCAAAAGTTATGCTCTGATCTCCACAGATACACTGTGGTACATACAGGCCAGCAGTCACACACACATCATACATGAACTAAATTTGAAAACAAATATTTTCCATTGATACAAAATTGTAAGCATTTGCATTTGTGTAAATTTGCTTTTAATTTCATAATACTTTCATAGTTGACACATCCCTTTCAAACCACAAATAAGCAGACAAAGCCAGGAGTAAGCCAATGAGACCTGTACATATTTTCAAGAGGCACCACCAACAGCAGCTATAACATGTCTTACCAACTTAGGTGCCAGGCTTCAATTTATGTCTCATATAGATGGCCTAGGACTCCATTTCTTAGATTCCTGAGTAACTAAGTTAGAAAGGGTAGCCTATGTATGTGCTTTCATCCCAGACACAACAGAATTTTATCGTATTTTTAGAAACCATTGAAGCAAATTATGTTTACACACATTTGGGTTGTCTAGACAATGAGTTCCATATTAATACAAAGCACCATTCACTTCTATCATCATAAAAGACATCCCCTATGGATGAGAATGATTTCCCACTATACTCTTCTTAAAGACTAAAGAATGGGCCCAGTCTGTAATTTCCCATACCCCTGCACTCTTTTATACCATAACTGTCAACAGCAATGACAAACGGTGGCTCCCTTATTGTCTACATTGTCATGTGTGTACAAGAACTGTAATTTGTGGTCTTTCAATTAATTTTCTTTATATTTTGTTGTTTAAAATATATAAAAGTTATGTCTCTAACCAACACATAATATCGTCACGACATGAGTAAGGAAATCTTGACCACAGAGTGGCAGGGAAATGCTGGGCTGGAGAATCCTGGTCCATGAGTGGGTCATGCAGCACAGAATATACAGCATAGCGCTGGAGCCCCATTCACCACACCATCACTTCCACCATGATACCTCTCCCCCACACATCTCTAGGCTCCATTCATAAAGTTGGAAAAGCAGACAAAATACTAAGAATGCTAACATTTAATCACTGATTCCTTCAGGAAAACAAAAAATTGAGCAATATCTGAGTTGTATGACTTCTGTTGACTTGCTCTCAATCATTTGAAATCCTTATAGTACATAACCTCTAGTTTCTAATTTCAGCAAAACGGAGAGTGTATTTCATATCAACCTTCCAGTTTAGACTTGTAAAGTAATCAGACATTCTTCTGAAGATGGGAGAAACCAAAATAGTGTTCGAGTAATAAAATGTTCAATTGTTTTCCACCTAAATGATGGTGCTGTGCCTGCAGATACGAACATAAAAGAACTGTTTTAGGCTATGAAAATAATTTATACAAAAGGACAAATTACAATTCAGGAATCCTTACCCATGTTAGTATGCATTCTTGAAACAGAGTTCTAAGCTATATGATGCTTATTTTAGAATTATCACTTACTTGTGAAGTTTAGAGTCAGTGAAGGTAGAGGTAGGTAACAAATAGCTCACAGTGGAGGGCCACTGAGGTGACTCGGTGGGTGGAGACACTGGCCACCAACCCTGAATATCTAAGTTTAATATCCAGAACCTACATGGTGAAAAAGGAGATAAAAAGTTGCCTTTTAATTTCCACATGTGTGTGTAGCATGTGTACATGTGTGTGAGCAAACATACAAATGCACATACTATATAAATTAATAGATAAATATAAAAAAAGCAAATATGTCACAATAAAAATACCAAAAAGAAAAAAAGATGACAGTATTCTTGCCTCTAAACAGATCTTTAAACCTAACCAAAAAGTAAAAAAAAAAAAAAAAAATTAGATAAGAACTGAGTATGTTCCCTCTAATTTTACATAAACTGTCTTCACATACAGACATTGGTAAAATAAGCTACTCAAAAAGAAGCTGTGTCCATTGTGACCCAACACTCATCTATGGCATGAAGCTCCAGTTATAGAACATCAGCTACAGACTTTCATGTTCTTGAACATAATACGGTGCTAATTGCACAGATGCAAACAAATCGACTTCATATGCTTTGTTTTGTTGAGAACAGAAATATTTTTAAAGCTCTGAAATAAAATGCCATGAACACCATTGTCTCTGTTTGGTTCCCATCCTTTTATGTCTAGAGCTGTTTGTTGGTTTTCATTTTATTTTTGTAAAGATTGTGTAATGTGAACCTCAACACTGCTTTGCATTTAACGTTTTAAAAATCTCTGGTTTCTTTCTTCATCAGCAAATAAAGATAAGAATAGCATGCTGAAAAGTGCCCATTTTGCTTCTTGACTTCAAAGCTGATAATGTGCTTCCCGAAGCAAATTTTCTTTTCTAAATCCGAAGACTCGGTAATATCACCTTAATAATCTTTTCATCTCAAATGGCACGATTCTTTGAAAATATTAATTACTGAGCCATTCATGATATCATTTTGAAATGATGTTATACCACTTGTAACACTTTAGCAAATTCAAAATGTTGTACAAAGAGAAATCAATATTATTAGAGAGCTATTGACCAAGGGAGAGTTTTCAGAACCACCACTGTTCCTAGCTTGAGTGCATACAACAAGCCTGAGCGTTAATTAGGTTCTGAAAACAAGCTTTATTTGGGTGGAGAAACATGTCATTAGTCATAGGTCTTATGAGTGGAAAAAATTTTAAGATACTTGAATCATGATATTTAAAAATAAATGCAGCTTCTAAAATAAGTCCTTCGTTCTAATCAGATTTGTGGTACACTTAATTGATGCATTCATGTGACAAATAACTGTAACTGGAAAAGATTATTAGAAGGGGGTCATGTGCTTACTTTAAAACTCAACAATGTCTACTGAGGTAGGAAAAAGAACAGATGCTAAATCCTGCCTGTTGTACTGTAAAGAACACCAAGTTTTTGACTTTTCATTTGTGCTTTGGGCTCCTAACCATATTGTCTCACTTATGAGTAGCCCATCGGCCCAGGTGACAAATAGTCTTCTATATTTACCCTCTCAGAATATACAAGAAGCATACTGTATTAACAGCTGAAACTACAAACGCCGCTGTCAGTCACTCAGTCTGGCAGAGTACCATATTTCTTGTCACCAAGAGGCTTAAAGCAAAGAATCTGTGCCTAATTCTTTTAAACCTTATAGGTCAAAAGGTTTTAAAATTATTTTTGACACCATTTCTCTGCTTTGTCAACAAGCCTGAGTACTTTTTAGCTTGTAAAGGATATCAAAAATGGCTCATTCTAACATAACAAATTTATGGGGTTTAAGACGTCACTTTTCACAGTAACATAATTCTTCAGACAGATTACATGATTGCTATGCCTCGGGAAGATGTTGATCTGATTTTGAAAACTATGTCCTAAAGGCTTGGCTGCATCCTACGTAGAGTCAGGCCAAGGAGCCAACAAGCACTCATAGGTTCTGCACTATATGTTTACGGGCCTGGGGTAAGTAGTCCTTACTCAGTTAAGTGAACTACAGCTTCTAGGATCATCAGCAGTTCCCTGCAGCCTACAGTGAATCACAAGGGCAGAACTTTTAAAAAATTGTTTGTAAATGACATGTAAATTTTTTAGTTGCCCATCCTCACTTGCTTCTCCCTCCCCCTTGTACAAGACTCCTACCTCCCCCCATTTCGTACCCCCTTCTACTTTCTTAGCATGTTTTCAATTACTCTCTTTCTTTTTTCCACCTTAACATCTCGTCCTCTCACAGCCCCCTTTCTGTTTTCCTGACCTACACATACACACACACCCCACAGAAATCACATGGTTATCTCAATAGATACAGAAAAGACCTTTAACAAAATTTACTCTCTCTTGCTGATCAAAACCTTGAAGAAACTAGGAATAGAAGGAACCTGTCTCAGCATAATGAAGACTGTATAAGACAAATATATAGCTAACATTGTACAAAAGTGGGGGGAATCATTTCCTTTAAAACTGAGAACAAGGCAAGGTTTTTCTGTCCCATCACTCTGAGTACAGTGTTCAAAGTCTTAGCTAAAATAGTAAGATAAGGGAGAAAAAGAAAAGGGATATAAAGAAAGAAAAGGTCAAAATATTTCTACTTGAAAATGACATGATTCTATACCTAAAAAAATCCTAATTACTCCCCAGAAAACTCTGAGGTCTGATAAACACCATAGACAAGTAGCAAGATACAAAATCAATGTACAAAAGTCAGAAGTATTTTTGAATACCAGTATGGTACTGGTCAAAAATGAAATCAGAAGGAAAGAGGATCCATGCAGAATAGCTTTAAAAAAATACTAGGAATACCTAGAAGTGAAAAACATCTATAATAAAAGCTTTTTAAATTAACTTCTCAAAGACCAAATCATAGGAATCCCTTTACATGTCCATAAAAATTTCCCATCATTCAGCAAACATATTGTTGAGATTTTGTGAGGGTACCTTCTGTGTGATATACACAAGATGCTGTCTCTAACCAGCATCCAGGTCCTCTAGCTCTTACAGTCTTTCTCTCCCATAGTGATTGCATCCTGAGACTTAGGAGGAAGGGTTGTTTTGTAGCAGCATCATTTGGGGTTGAGCATAGTCAGTTGTGACCAGTTGTGAATTTCCATACTAGTATCTGTCTGCTTCCAAAAAAACACTTCTCTGATGAGAGGTGAGAGCTACATTTATCTGTGGGTATAAGGATGAGTGCTCAGAATGCAGTTAAAGATTATACTGTTTTTGGACATGACATCCAGGTCTATGGCCTCGCCAGTCATAGAAGCTAGATATACAGTACCAGACATGGACCCCTTCCTATTGAGCAGGTCTTAATTCTTATTAGACACTTCTGGATGTGCTCCCAAGATGTGCTATTATAACCCTGGAGATATTTTGCCATGCTTGACATTGTGGTTCACAGGCCTTACAGCTGGGTATGGGGACTATTGCTTGTCTCCTTTGGCAGCTTGCAAAACACCTTCAGATACCATGAATCCTAGTCCTCACAGAGGATGCTTCCAAGTCAGTTCTTGCTCATTCTTGCAAGTCTTGTGTCTTCATCAATGGGGTCTTACCTTCAAGTTCTGGGAAGAACTAGGGGTATTGATTGCCTATATTGTTTTGGGAGTCTCTTGGACTCCCCTAACTAAAAACTGGAAGGGAGATTTGTATCCATAAGGAATTTTGTTAGAGAAACTATGGCTTTTAGGGAGAATGTTATCACCACAAGTAGCTTAATTCATTTATTTATGTGTGTGTGTGTGTGTGTGTGTGTGTGTGTGTGTGTGTGTGTGTGTGTATGTATGTGTGTGCATGTGTGTATACACATACACATATATTGTATTTTAAGTAAACATAAAATAATGTGATTCCCCGTGGCTTTTCAAATATCATTAGCACTATTTATCTCTCCTCCCTCCCTCTCCTTCTGTATTGCAGTGTGCAGTGGTGGCACACACCTTTAGTCCTAGCACTCAGGAATCAGAGATCCATTTGGATCTCCGTGAGTTCAAAGCCACCCTGGACTACATGAGATTGACTCAGTCTAGGAAAGAAACAGAGCCAGACAGTGGTAGCACACACCTTTAATCCCAGTACTTGAGATCTCATGCCTTTACTTGGGAAGTACACACGCCTTTAATCCCAGCAAGTAATATGGCAGGGCGGAGAAAGGCATATAAGGCGTGAGGAGACAGGAGCTAAAGGCTTTTCAGTGAAGTGTCCCTTTCAGCTAGAGTCCCTTTCAGGCTGAGGAGTTGTTGAGGTAAGAGGCGGTGGCTGTGACTGGCTCTGCTTCTTTGTTCTTTCAGCTTTCACACCAATATCAGGCTCTGGGTTTTTTTTATTAATAAGATCTTTTAACATTCATGTTACATCCTTCCCCTCCCCAGTTAAAGCTTACTCCTCTTTTAGAGCACCTAAGTCCTACTATCTCCTCTCTAGGGCAATCTCCCCTCCCCTACCACACATGCACCTGTGGTCCCTTTTTACTTCCCTGGCTTCTGTAGTTACTCCAGGTTATATACCCACATCTGAAGATCTGGAGTTAGGAGACACAAATAAGAGAGAACATGTGACCTTTGTCATTTGTCTGGGTTACCTCATTCAATAGAATACTTTCTAGTTCCAGCGATTTACCTTCATGATTTCATTTTTCTTTATAGCTGAACCACATTCCATTGTATAGATACACATTTTCATTCTTCATTCATCAGATGAAGGGCATTTAAGTTGTTCCTAGTTATTGTGGATAAACTGTCAATGAACAAAGATGAGCAAGTCTCTGTGAAGCAGAATGCCACGTCCTTTGGACCCACGCCAAGCAGTCGTATAGCATGGTCGATTTATTTTTAGCTTTTTGAAAAATTTCCACACTGATTTTCAGAGTGTCTGCAACAATTTGCAGCCCCGCCAACCGTGAACAAGTGTTCTCTCTTTCCCCACATCCTCACCATCGTTTGTTATCAGTTATTCTTTTGATTTTAGCCATTCCAACTGCAGTGAGAAAAAAAGTACAAAGTAAAAGTTTAATTTGCATTCACCTAATTGCTAAGGGTGTTGAATGCTTCTTTAAAAAATTCCGGAGTCTTTTTTATATCTTCTTCTGAGAATGCCAGTCGGCATGCCATCATGAATGAGGGAAATCTCACAAAGCCCCACCCCTAGAAGAAGAGTTATAGGCAGTTAATGGCTGCCGAGAGAGCGAGAAACAGTTTTCTCCAGGGAACGCCTCCTGATAGTTTATCTAATCTCAAGTGGTCAGCCCTAAACACGTGCACATATGAGCAAGCCCATAGGGACTCATATGGGAACAATAATAATTAAAGAAGAGATCATGAATTTGAGAGGGATCAAGTCATGGGACAAAGGAGGTGTTGATGGGGGAGTGGGAAATGATGTAAATCCAGTCCTCAAATATGAGATTCTCAAAACAAATTTTAGAAGTTAAAAATAAATACGGCACCCCTCCTCTTACGATGCAAGGACCATTGTGAAAGAGGGAATGGGGAGTATAAGAGCCAGAAATGGTGGGTGACTACAAGGAAATGGTGTCCTCTGGACACCGCAGGGCTGCTGCACACATGAAGTCACGGAGGCGGAGACAGCATGCACAGAACCTGGGCAAGCCTACCGCTGACCGAATCCCAGTATAGAGATGTGAGTGGGAGCCACATCCGACCCTTAGCTGTGGAATACTGGCATTTGTTAGCATCTGACAGCGGGTCAGTTCTCTCTAAGAGTGTAGCCCCTGGTACAGTGACCACTCCTCAGTGCAAGACCACAGACCCAAGGATGTTTGAGCTGCACAAGTGGGTCTTAAAGTGGGTCTTAAAAAGTAAGACACAGGGGGCTGGAGAGATGGCTCAGAGGTTAAGAGCACTGACTGCACTTCCAGAGGTCCTGAGTTCAATTCCCAGCAACCACATGGTGGCTCCCAACCATCTGTAATGAGATCTGGTGCCCTCTTCTGTATACATAATAAATAAATAAATTATAAAAAAAAGTAAGACACAGAAGTTGGTGGGGAAAGAAGGGATGAACCTGGGAAGAGCTGGAGGAGAGGGAATAAATATGATCAAAACGCGAAAGTCTCAAGCAGTTCATGAAAATGGTAAGTCAGTACTTTATATAACGACCTTATGTTTCATGATATTTAACAGCTTTTAATATACAGCAATATTTTTTTTCTTTATTGAAAATAGATTTTTTTCGACACGACATATTCTGGTTACGATTTCTCTCTAATCCTCCCAGTTCCTCCCCACCTCCCCTCCCACCCAGATCCACTCTCTTTCTGTCTCTCATTAGAAAACAAACAGGCATCTAAGGGAGAATCATAAAATAAAGTAAGATAAAACAAAAACAAACACACCAGAATAGGACAAAACAAACAGGAGGAAAAGAGCCCAAGAGAAGGCAGAAGAGACAGAGACAGATGCAGACGCGGACACTCGAGAGTCCCATAAAACACAAAACTGGAAGCCATAATATATGCGCAAAGGACCTGTCTCTACCCAGAAATGCTGGGTTCTGCCTATTTCTGCCTCACTCCCATGCTGTGGTTATGGGCACATGCACATGCCTGGCTTTTTAAAAGGATGTGGGGGATTCTACATCACATCCTCGGGTCTGCACAGCAGACATCCTTACCCATTGAGCTGTCTCCCCAGCCTCGAGAAATATTAGTTTCATAAATAAACCACATTTAGGTTAGTCTTATGCTATCATAGTTTTATCCCACCGATTCTGGTAATCAAAAATCCATGTTTAAGTTCCCCTAGCCCTGAAAACACTAGAAAATTAGAGAAGGCATTAACTTGTATAACTCTTACTGTCTCAAGAAAACTACTCAATCTCAATAATGTGGAAATGTTCTCCAAGTATGTGTGGGCTTACTTATATTTTAAAATACAATATATCTGTATTCTTATGCAAATAGATATATGTTCTTTAAAAGGGAAAAAATCAGGCAGGCAGTGGTAGCACATGCCTTTAATCCCAGCACTTGGGAGGCAGAAGCAGGCAGATCTCTGTGAGTTCATGGCCAGCCTGGTCTACAGAGCAAATTTCAGAACAGCCAGGGTTACACAGAGAAACCCCATCTCAAACACACTCCCCAAAAAAGGAAGAATAAAATCCCATCATTTTCTGTGTCCATGAGGATCTGGATACATATCTCGTGCACCCTCATTTTGTATCCAGGATGCCTTGGCTCCCTTCTGGCACTTTTGAATATCACCCTATCCTACTTCAGGTTTAAAGATCTCTTCCTTTTACACCTCATGAACAGCACTGTATCTGCATACTCTCCAATTCTTGACACCTCTGCTACAGCTATTTTTTTAACTCCCTTTGCATGAAGAAGAAGTCTTATTCTGTTAGCACAAACCTCCAAAGAAACAAAGCAATCCTCTGCTTCCTTTGTTTCATGTGTTCTTACCCTAACATCAGTAAGTCCAGTTGTGAACTACATATCTTACACCTGGTGCATTCTCTCAGCGTGCTTAGTGACCTCACTCCCTTCGTAGGATCTTCCCTCCATCTGGCTGTTCTTGACAGATTGGAAAGGCAGAGACAAGCACCTCCTGGGCTCAGCCTGACTAAACGTGAAGCACTTCTCACAGATGACGTCTCAGCCATCACCCCCCAATAACGTCCAATGTTGTCATGCGAGCTGTCAAGTAACTTATTTCATTTTCTGGGCATTGCCATACTGCAGGGAGTGTACCTTTTATGTCAGTCTGCATAGATGCGGCTGGTAAGCAACCAGAGTGCTGGAAGTCAGGCATGATGTAGTAATACATTCTATGCAACAGCCGGATGGCAGCATTTTTCTAATGAATGCTTATGGCTCTGTCTCCTTCAAACTCCACTCTGACTTAACATGTACTACTCCTTCTTTCACCATTACTTAGGAGCCCCTGAGGTCCCTGCAGTCAATAAAGATGGAGCAACTGAGGGAAAAAAATGTAATATTCCTTCTTGCCTGAGAAAGAGAAACAAAACTGCACAATTACACAATAACAAAGACAAAGACACACAATTATGAAAATATGTAATTACACAATATCTTTTAGATCCACCATTAAACAGCATCCCCCAGGGGACTGGAGCGATAATTGAGTGGGTGAGAGCATTTACTGCTCTTGCACAGGCCCTAGTTTGGGTCCCAGCATCCACAAGGCAGCTCACAACTACCCATAATTCAAGTTCCAGAGGACCTGACACCCTCTTCTGACTTCTACAGATGCCATACACACTTGGTGCACAAGCACATACACACACAGACAAAGCATTCATGCACATTAGATAGATAGATAGATAGATAGATAGATAGATAGATAGATAGATAGATCTTTAGTAAAACTAAAGCACCATCCCTTAGGCATTTGGAAACATCTTATGGTTATCCTCTGATTCTCTCATGTGACCAAAATCTCAACACTTAGACGCACAACCTACTATGCCAATGATTTTTTACTATTAATTTTTTTCTGCCATCATCAATAAAAGTTGAACTAGCTGAATTCACTGTATGAAGATTTTCCACAGTTGGGCTTTGAGTCTTAACTGTTGAGAATGTGCTTTAAGCTAAGGTTCTCTGATGTTTAAAATCTACCATATTATATCCAAATGGCATTTACAAGCTGCATGATTATAAATTTGTGTTCTAATTGTTATTGAAAATGAATAAAAAGTACTAAACATATTGTTTTGAAATGTTTTTCAACTACAATAACTCCTCAAAGTGTTTGACTTGTTTGAATATGAACAAAATGTTACAATTACTGTGTATACTCTGATGATGGGAGATGGGGTTGGAAATCTCAGCCGAGTTTGCCAGTAAGCTATTTTTAATGATTTTCTTTGTGCAGTTTTGTCTCCAAAGCCTAAGATTTTAATTGGTTTTTTTTTTTGGTTTGTTTGTTTCCTAAGCATTTGCCTCTTTATTTACTTTCTTAGATTTTTTTTTTTGAACAGTGTGTGCCTGAAAAACTTAAAGTAAGCTCCTTTCCTAGATCCAGGGCATAAAATGTATGACTTTCACATTTACAAATAATTTTACAATGTACCTTTCTATCACATGATTTCAACTAAAAAACATGACTTTAGCAGAGGGCATCTGTGGTCCCATCACACACAGAAACATGAAACTATTGTTTTAAAAAACTTAATCTGTTCTATAGAAATTGCCTGAGTTACAATGGCTTCATGTGTAATATACAGACAGTCTAATGATTTGTATGGGTGTAATTTTAAAAGGGGCAGAACTCAAGTTTATTGTGGGATATTTGTATACTGTGTAAAGATGTATGGCTGTGATTGGTGTAATAAAAAGCTGAATGGCCAATAGCTAAGCAGAAAATATAGGGGGGACTTCTGGGCAGAGAAAGAACTCTGAGAAGAAGAAAGGCAGAGTTGCTAGCCAGACAATGAGGAAGAAGCAGGATGAGCAGGACAGAGAGGTGAGGTAATGAGCCATGCAACAGAACATAGATTAAAATGTATGGGTAATTTAAGTTATAAGGACTAGTTAGGAACAAGCCTAAGCTAAGGCTGAGCTTTCATAATTAATAAGTCTCCATGTCACTGTTTGTGGGCCAGTAGTCCCAATGAGAAAGAACTACTACATACGGCATCCAATGTGGGGGCTTCAATATCCAAGCATGGGGTCTGAGAAAGCTAAGAAAAATTCTGAGCAAGGAGCCAGACATGGCTTCCTAGTTCCACAGTCTCTCAGGCAGGCTGATGCTCAAGTTGTAGAGACCCAACTCCCACCACTGCCTACAGAAGGAGGCAGAGCCAACTGACAGCACATGTGCCAGCACCACGCACTAAGCTGAGCCAGAGAGCAGCTGACATGGCAGTTTAAGATTTGTCTCATTCAGTCAGAGAACACAGCAAGCACTTTGTAAAGCTAGGTCCAGATATAGAAAACCTTTAAAAGGTACAGTATGCTTAAAACAGTGCTTAGGTGCTGAAGAAAGAAAAGAACATAGGTATAGACCATCATAGAATTTATGAATAATAAAGTCTTTTTAAAAAGTAAAGTAATATTTTAAAAAAATAAGCCACATGAAGATGGGAAATACACAGGGTATCTGGATCCTGTATGGTTCTTTGTTAACTTTGAATTTTTTGAATGCTAATGTACAAAAAAAACAGGTGCTGAGCGACATTGGATTATGGAAACTGCTAAATTAAACCGACTTATACATTTTTAAAATGTCTTAACTTCAGAATGGGAATCATAAAATATGTTGTGTTGGGGGAGAGGTGAGATGGATGGTTTTTGATCATTCAGTGTAATATGGATGTTTATCATCGTTTTGAGGAGTCAGTTACAAGTTGTTGGTTATGGTCAAGGAGAAAGCTAAACAGAGGAGATTAGATTCAGGGATCTCATTTCTGAAAAGAAAAAGGGGGATATAGAAAGATAGAATAAAAGGGTAGAATATTAAATCACTTTAAACTAAAAAGCAACTATTAATCTCAAATATTTTATACTGGTGTGGATTTTGTACATTGATACAAATTTGAGGTTATTTTTGTTAAAGTAAAATCTAGATATGTTTCTACTCTTGTTTAAGGTATTTTTGTATATTGATACAAATTTAAGGTTATTTGTTAGAAAGATATTTTTTGTATTTAATGTTTTTGGTTATACTGTATATATGTTTCTACTCTCATTTAAGGTATTGTACCTATGCAGCTCATTTAAAAATGTAATGTATAGTTAAGAAATACAGGTTAGTAGTCATCTATAATAATCAAAGTTGTAGTCATGTTAGGTATATTTTCAAGGTTAACAGATATATTTTAGATAGATGGGTGGTCTTCAAATACTCCAGAGACTAATAGAATATATAGCATATAAGATGTTTTAATAACCTAAGGCTTTTCATGACAACGAGACACGTCTGCTCCTGGCAGCACCAATTTGCTTTAAAAAATGATGATGAGCATTGAAAAACCTCCATATGGAGTTTGCTTTTATTGTGGCAAAGTTAGCCACTGGACAAGAAACTGCCTCAGCTGCTGACAGTATGCTGTCCAAACTAGAGAAGCAAGACACAAAAGAAAGTGACAGCTGAACTTTGCCAAGACAAGGTAGGACAGTCCTTCAAAAATCCTGCTTCACAGAAAAGTTTGTCAAATATTCTAGGCCTATAGGCTGACTGTCCAGGCAGCCAGCTATTTCTGTCATTTCTATAGTTTTGGAAGTTGTTTACTCTGCACTTCCTGTTTACTTGGTTAATATTATATCCTTTTGAGGTCTTTGATGGGATTGAAGATTAGATAGTTATAGTTACAGCTTCCCTTGTTACCAAGTTCAGAAAAGAAACATCTAAAATATGTAAAGTTTATAAGGTTAAAAAACATAAAATCTTAAGTTGTTTATTTTTTTAAAATGCTTTAAGGTCTAAAGATATTTTATGATGGTAATACAAGCTATGATAAAAATGATTTAGGTATAAAACTTAAAATTCATCAAGATAGGATAGATAATAGAGTATTTTCTCCAAATATGCCAAATGTAAATGGACTGGACATTATAAATGTAATTCTTACCTGATAATTATTCTTATTGTATATAGTTTTACTGTATTAAAGTTAAAACCTTTTTTTTTATTTAAACAAAAAGAAGGAAATGTTGTGGAATATTTGTACACTGTGTGAAGATTTATTGCTGTGATTGGTATAATAAAAATCTGAACAGTCAATAGCTAGGTAGGAAGTATAGGTGGGACTTCTGGGCAAAGAGAAAACTCTGGCAGGAAGAAAGGCAGAGTCACCAGCCAGATGTGGAAGAAGCAGGATTGGCAGTATGGAGAGGAGGTAACAAACCATGTGCCAGAATATAGACTAAAAAAAATATGGGTTAATTTAAGTTTTAAGAACTAGTTTGGAACAAGACTAAGCTAAGTATTCACAATTAATAATAAATCTCTGTGGTCATTATTTGTGAGCTAGCAGTCCCAACCAAAAAAAAACTACTACATAGGGTGATTAAGCAAAAATAAACAAACAAAATTACCTTATCATAAACAGAAACTGAGTCCTCTCCACTTGCCTTTTCACATACTCTTGATCAGAAGAGGTTGAACTACAAAGTCCATTGAGGTTTCCTTCCCTTTCCACAGATTACACTGTGTTCACTCTGTTTTGTTTTTGGTCCAATGCCAAAAAAAAAAAATGCAAGAAAGCAATGCCACTAATTAAAACAACATATGTGATCTAAACATATGTAAAAGGAAGTAAATATTTAAACAAACATGGATTTAATTTTAAAAACTGTTAGGATTAAAATTATATGAAAGAAAATGAAGTCCTGAAAACAGTGGATACTCTCCCCCAAATCTCCATCCCAACAGGGCTGAGAGATCATCTAAGTCAAACAACTTAAAGATAAGATATGATAATAAATTTGAAATAAAAGACTAGGCAAAAATGTTCAAAGTAATAATTCATAGTATGAAATATTTCAAAATAAATGTTCACTGAAATTATTTTGTAAAACTTTTCTATAAATTTTAAATGCAATTTTATTTTTAATTCTAATTATATTAAATTGTGCTTCAATTATCAAATTGTACTTCTGTGAAGTCTACATTTATTTCAAAAATATTTTCTAAGCAACCATTAAATGCAGGGAACTGTTTTAGGTGATAATAATACAGACATTTTTCCTTACTTTACTAGACCTAACAGCCAGTAGAATGGTGGTTCTCAACCTGTGAGTCATGACTCCTTTGATAAACCTCTATCTCCAAAAACTATTTACATTACAATTTATAACAGAGGCAAAACTGCCGTTCTACAGTAGCAGCAAAAATAATTTTAGGGTTGGGGGTCACTACAACATGAGTATTAAAGGATCACAGCATTAGGAAGGTTGAGAACTCACTGCAGTAGAGCAATGAGGGGGAAATAATTACACAAATGGGTGAAGAAGAAAATAGTTAATGTGGAAAAAGGAGATGGTACCCATGCAAGGACAGAGGAAAGAAAATCAGCCCAAAAGGATGGTTGTGCAATGGTCTCAAGACAGAAGGGCTTGGAGAATCTAGAACTAGGGTCCTAGGACCTAGAAATCATCATGAGAAAAACAAACAAACAATCTAAGAGTACTTCACACGGGGCTAGAGAAGAATGAAGTGAGCTGTAGAGCCTGGGAGGCCTGCAACCAGGGTGGTTGTGGAAGGAGAGTGGGTGGTGTGAGGACTTCTTTGGGAGGTGGTAGATCTGCCTGACAGAAAAGGTTGAAATCTCTAAGAGAATGAACCCCAGACATGTTAAACAGGTTGTACAAGGTCACACATATAGCGGCTGCACCAGCACTAAATTTCAGATAGCCCCTATCATAAACAGAAATGTCTTATGTCAAACATTCCATCAAAGTTTCTCGTATCATGCTCCATGCTTGGATTTATTATAATATCAACCCTGAAAACATAATCAGGATACAATGATGAATACATGTATATGTATAAGTGAATGGATTGAATATAAAGTTTTAATCTTCATAAGCCATAAAACATCTTATCTAAGAATTCAGTGAGGGCTGATTTTCTTTTACAGTCCCCTGATCACAGTTAATGTTAAACTATAATTGTGATATGTTTCTCAATAAGGACTCAATGGTGAAGCTATTGTCTGCCCACGGTGATCCAAGTGGATTCTATTTCCCAGCCTTTCTCTCTTGCACTTAGGAACAACCATGTATTAAGTTCTCAGTAATAGAATAGCAAGGAAATGGTCTTTGCTACTTCTAAAATTGACCTGCAGGTCCATTCCTGGTATCCATGCCTTGTCCATATTCATATTCCCCTGCTTACTGGCATAATCCAGATAGAGTGGTAAGCCAGCACAGACCATGAAGACAATGACAATGTCCTGGAAGATATCAGATAAACAGCTCTGAGAAAGTCTAAATCAAGGACTTCAAGCATTTGTAGTGGTTTGGAGGAGAATGTCCCACATAGGCTCATGTATTTGAATACTTGGTCCCTAGTTCAGGGTTGTTTGGGGAGGACTAGGTGGTGTGGCCTTGCTAGAGGAAGTATGTCACTGGGGGTGGGTTTTGAGGTTTCAAAAGACTTGCACCATTTCTAGTAGCGCATACCTTTAATCCCAGCCCTCAGGAGGCAGAGGCAGGAGGATCTCTGTGAGTTCGAGGCCAGCCTGGGCTACAGAGTGAGTTCCAGGAAAGGCGCAAAGCTACACAGAGAAACCTTGTCTCAAAAAACATAACAAAACAAAACAAAGAGAAGATATGAGCTCTCAGCTGCTACTCTGGACAAAATGTCTGCTACTTGCTGCCATGCTGCGTTTCCATGGCATATCCTTATCCCCCTGGAAACATAAACACAAAATAAACTCTTCCTTCTATAAGTTGCCTTGGCCATTGTCTTATCCGAGCAATAGAAAAAGCACTAATCCAGAAATGGTACCAGGAAATGGGCTGTTGCTGCGACAGGCCTGACCAGGAAGGTGGAGGAGTGGGACTCTGGACAAGAAATGTGCTTCAATGCAGTAAGCAGAGCTTAATGGGTTGTCTTAGTAGGAACCCGAAGGGTAGTAGTTCTGAAAGCAACAGGGACTGTGGAGGCCCAGCTCAAGATGTTTTAAAGAACCACCATATTAGCAACTGGGCTTTAGAGACCATTTGGGGGGAAATACGTGGCTGCTTTGTCCTAAGAATGTGCCTGAGGTTAAATTAAAAATTATTGAACTAGTTTGTTTGTGTTTTTGTTTGTTTGTTTTGCTTTGTGTTTTTGTTTTTGTTTTGTTGTTGTTGTTTGTCTTTGGCAGAGAGGATTTCAAGACACTCTAATACCAACTCTGACATATGGTTGATAGTGATCCTTTGTGGGATCTGGAATGGTCCCTGCTTGGTTCCAGTTTTTCATTTTTCTAGTATTTCCTTACTATATCCCAAGTCTTCTGTGCTGACTACTCTTATATCAACTTGACACAAGTAGAATTATCTGAAAGGAGGGAACCTCAACTGAGAAGATACCTCTGTAATAAGGCATTTTCTTAATTAGTGATTGATGGGAGAGGGCCCAGCCCATTGTGGGTGGTACCATCTCTGGGCTGGTGGTTCTGGGCTCTATAAGAAAGCAGGCTGAGCAAGCCATGAAGAGCAAGCCTGTAAGCAGTGTCTCTCTATGGCTTCTGTATCAGCTCCTGCCTCCAGATTCCTGCCCTGCTTGAGTTCCTGTCCTGACTACCTTCAATGATGAACAGCGATAGGAAAGTGTAAGCCAAATAAATCCTTTCTCCCCAACTTGCTTTTTTTTATCATGGTGTTTTGTCACAGTAATAACTAAGACATCTTCTCTTTTGGAATGCTGAAATATATCCTGTGCCATTATATGTTGCAAGTACGTAATTTGCTTTTTTATTTTACGGGGGTTACAGTTAAGAGATTGCCTTGAGTCTCACAACAGACATTGAACTTTGGACTTTAAAATATTGAGACTGTGAAACACTATGGGGGCCTTTGAAGTTGGAGTAAATGCATTTTGTATTATGATATGGCCATGAGCCTATAAAGACCAGGGAGTGGGATGTAGTGGTTTGGCTGAGAATGGACTCCATAGGTCATATATTCGAATACTTAGTCCTCAGTTGGTGGTCGTTTGGGGAGGATTAAGAGGTATGGCCTTGCTGGGGCTGAAGAGATGGCTCAGCAGTTAAGAGAACTGGCTGCTCTTCCAGAGGACCTGGGTTCAATTCCCAACACCCACATGGCAGCTCACAACTGTCTGTAACTCCTGTTCTGGGGATCCAACACCCTCACACGGATATACATGCAAGAAAAACACCAACGCACATAAAATACAAACATATAAATTATTAAAGAACAAAAAGAGGTATGGCCTTGCTGGGGGAAGCATGTAACTGGGGGGGGGGGGGGGCAGGCCTTGAGGTTCCAAAGGACTCATACCATTAGAGTTAGCTCCCTCTTCCTTCTGCTTGTGGTTTGAGATGTGAGGTCTCAGCTGTTCCTGCCGCCATGCCTTCCCTCCACCACCATGAACTCTAACCTTCTGGAACCAAAAGCCCAATTCAACACTTGTTTTTATAAGTTGTCTTCGTCATAGCATTAGAAAAGTAACTAATACAGAATGCATTCCTGCCATGTTGGGACTTTTAGGTGAGAAAGATAGAAAATGCTTTTCTTTGAAGCCACTTGTAGTAGAGGGTTTCTGTGTGTCCGCAGCCTAGCTTGCCTTAAATTATGAATATTCATAAATCTCTGTCAGGATAATTTTGCTTCTAATGTTGGAATGCTCTTGAACCTTAATAAGGAGAAATATGAAGAGCCCTAGTTGAGCAGCTCACTAGTCTGTCATTGTGGTATTTAAAGGACGTCTTGGTGGAACTGGGGAGGCTTCCAGTTTACTCATCTCTACCCCGTCCCCCATGCACACACAGCATTGTGATGGACACCTTTTCTGAGGTGGCAGTTCTCAAATGACCGACAACAATGCTGCTGTGGGTTTCAATCTCTCACAGATGGGCAAGTGCCCCAAAGAAGGTGTTGCCATAGTGATGCTTGGGAAACAGATTATTTTGCTATGGGCCTGGGATGTGCAGGACTCACTGGGAGGAAGGCATAGACAAGCAGAGGGGCTCCCTCAGTGTTAGAGAATTATGTGTAACTCACCAGTAGAGGGGTGGGAGCCAAGCAGCAAAATTTGCATAGTCACAGGCTGTGTGGGTGACCTAGCCTCAAATCTCTTTTGTCAATGGGCTGCTTTTGTCTTGCCTGACAGAAGTTCTATTCAAATATCCACCAACAAGAAAACAACTCAGAACCACTGATACTTGAGTACCAATTCCCAACCCAATCAGTTATAGTCAGGAAAGCATAGCATCTTTGACAGCAGATAACAGGTCCAACTACATTCCTCCGAGAGGTGATCTGGAAGTTGACAGTCACTTAGCTCATATATTACCCAGAAGTAGTGAGAGTAATGTAGTAGCCATTATCATAATGATGACAGTCATGTTTACTGAGCATGTACCTTAGTCCCAGGCACAATGCCAGATGCTTTCTATGTACTCTTCTATCTATTTTTATATGGCCCCATTACTCTCTTTTTCTAGTAAAAGAAACCAAAAATTAGAGACGGTGAGTGGAGGAACCAGTCACCAATCTCAAGCAGCATCATTCCAAGGCCTCATGTTTAACCATTTTATTATACTGTGAACTTATTTAGACAAAGCCAGTCATTTTCATATTTAAAATATGAAAACCCAGCACATCTAGCATGAAGTTACCTGTATGCAGTAAGTGACCCATATATACAAGTGTGAGACCAGTGTTTAATCAAAACAATACACTTAGTTTCAGCAAGCAAAACAAACCTCAGCACAAAATTCCGAAGATATTTGTAAATTAACATCTTATTCTCTAATTGCAACAAAGCTCAACTTACATTGCAAAACATGAATGCAAAGACTTTGAGAGCCTTACAGATGGGATCATTAACATAAATGTCTCTATGTACATTTCTGTTTCAGTTCCCAGAAATAAAGCTTCTTCCTTTCTTCCATGTGCATTGTCATTGAAAAGATTCTTTCTGGTCTGTCTACCCACTCTTGACTCTCATTCATTTCTATACCCAGAAAGATGCCTTACAAGTCAACTAACAAGAGTCTCTTACTCATGGTGTTTGTTTTACTAATGGGCGGGGATTCAGTGTCTCAAAAGCTAGAATGACGTCCTGAAGTACGCAGCAGATCTTCCTTGTTCTTGGTTCCTCAGTTAAGACATGCGTTTATCTTGTCTTGTTTTTTTAACCTGTTCTGTAAGGGGCCCTGCTTTCATAAGTGTGTCCATGAAGAGCTATTCAACTGAGACAAAAGTGATTTCAGCCTCCAGTCTTCTCCCAAGACCGGGCTCCTTGCATGATGAGTACAGTCCATCTGATAGGCTACAAAAGATCCATGGACACCTGAGTAGATGGGTCCCAGGTCATGACTATAAGACCCAAACCCACCATCTCCATAAAAGTTGTGGACTGAGGTATATGGCAGTTGATTTGATGTCTGATGCACTTGTCACATAGACTACGTAAGTGTAGACTCCTAAGGAAATCAAGTGAGTGCCACACAAAACCCATAATAAGGACTTAATTTGTATAATTAATATGGTATTTAGGGGGTACATGATCATCAAAGAGGAAGAAGTATGAAGTTTTATGAGCTGAAACTCAGAAAAACTTCTGTAAACCATTGCAAGTTAATTTAGGTCATTGGTTTATCCTCACAATAAGTTCACATCAGGCTTTGATTGTAAGTTCAATTAAGAACAAGACACCTTATTTAGGTAAGTGGCTGGAAACATTATCACAACATTGTGGGAATGGGATTTTTGCTCATGGTAGAGATCTTGCCTAACACACACACACACACACACACACACACACACACACACACACACACACACATTGTTTTTCTTTTATCTTTTTTTCTTTTGTGTGTGTGTTGTTAGGGACAGAAGCCAGGCCTCAAGCACATTAGGCACAAATGTGCTTTGCATACAGAGATTCTTTGACACGTTTGCTAAACAGTGATGAATTAGCATCTCATGGCATTTAGCAATTGCTTAAGTTATAGCAAGCAGTTCTTAATCCAACTTACTTACCAAATTTTACTACTGCTTCTTGTGTTGTTACATACACCCAAAAGGTATGGCAGCGTGGATTTCACTCCAGTCAAGACAAGCAGATGAGGACTTCTTCACATGAAAACTGCAAATGCCTGTAACTCTGTTTACAGAAAAGAGTTAAAAAACAATCAAGGGACTGGAAAGGGCAACTTGAATAGAAGGAGTTAATATTTTACATTTCAGACAATTTAAATGAAAAACAGGCATAGAATAGGAATATATCGTTTTAAGAATTATATATATATATCATATATATATGTATAAGAAAACATGAAACATATGAAAATGTTTCCTAGACACTAGTTAGTTAAAACTATGATAACGTTTTCAATGTTTTCATCACTCAGAATGGAAAAAAAACAGATTGGAACTGTGACCCATAAAATTTCTGGATGTATAAGCTGCTAAATTTGTACTGTGGAATAATATGCAGTATCTATGAAAGACTGAAATGTGTAATATTTCACAATTGAGCAATGTCATTGTGTGTGTGTGTGTGTGTGTGTGTGTGTGTGTGTGTGTGTGTGTGCGCACGCACGTGAGCAAAAGAGAGAGAGATGCATGGTGCATACACATTTGTGCATGTGTGTGGGTACGTGTGTGTGTCTGTGTGTCTGTGTGTGAGATGAATGGTGTATACACATTTGTGCGTGTGTGGGCACGTGTGTGTGTGTGTGTGTGTGTGTGTGTGTGTGTGTGAGAGAGAGAGAGAGAGAGAGAGAGAGAGAGAGAGAGAGAGAGAGAGGTGCATGGTGTATACACATTTGTGCATGTGTGGGTGCATACATGCATGGAGGACATTGGTTGTCTTCCTTTATCTCTGTCTGCCTTGTTTTAAGATCTCTCACCTTACCAGGTGCTCACTTTTCAGTGAGGCTGGTTGCTGACATGCTTTGGGAATCCTCCTGTCTCCACCACAACACTGGTACATGGCCACATCAGGCTTTTTACCTGGGTGCTGAGTATCTGAGCCCAAGTCCTCATACTTACCCAACAAGGACTCACACCCACTGTACCATCTCCCCCTCTGCAATCTCACTTTGAAAAACAGACTAAAGGAATAGCGTACCGCTGATATTTGAATGTGATCAGTTCTGTATCATTCTCAATGGGGACAGGAAGTTAGAGAGCAGGGGTGACTTCAAGTTCCAGTATGAGAAGATATTAAATAGCTGAAGATACAACAATATGGTGGAATATAGTTGTAGATAAATGAAGATACATACGACAGTGGACCCAAATGTAAATGCTTCTGACCACTGAGCAGCTGTGAACATGAAGAGGGTCCACCACATCAATAGAAACTAAGAAGTCCCCCTGACCCACCCCCTATTCCTACTTCCTCCAAGGCAAGCTCTCCAATGGGGAGTCAGTAGAGTCTGGTATAGGGGCGGGAGGAGGAAGGAGAAGGGAATCTGTGGTTGGTATGTAAAATGAATAGAAAATCTCTTAACAAGAAAAAAAAGAAACTAAGAAGTCGGCCACCAAATAGAATTCAAATTCAATCATTGTCAGAACATTTTTTTTTTTCAGGAAGCCTCCAGACTGCAACACCTCATATAAAATTAAAGCTACTGAAGCTACTGACCTAGAAGAACTGCCACAAAGGCAGTTAAAGGGACCAAAGAAATTTACAGTGCCAAGAAATGTCACCTGCCTAATAGGTTCGGGTACATAAGACTGCTTATAAATACAGAAGAGCAGGGTTGAGATGCTTGTGCTCCTCTGCAGCAAAGTGGAGCATAGCTTGGGAGCCCTTACTTACAAAGGTATGTTTATTCACAAGTTCTTATTCTGGGGAATTTTTGCTTTTTGTGGGAATTTGTTGTTGTTATTGTTTTTTAAATAAAACTTTAAGCAAAGCAAAATTATTCCAGCAGTTCACAGGTAAAATGTCACAAAAAAAGACTATCTTCCTTGAGTATTATAAGTCTGATTATATTTAATTTGGGAAATATATGTTTAGTCAATTATGAAATAAGTGTGATTTTTCTACGAGAAAGCATTGTCATTGGAATGAAATGTTAACATACACATTTAAACACTGGTTTGTGCCAAATAAAGACACCAGAATGAGAAATTTTAGTAACTTGGAAACTTTTGTCAAGATTTTCTATACATTTAATAAGGGTTCATTCAAATTACCCATCAGACCTAGCATATTTTCAGCTGTGTTACCGACCCGCAGAATTATGTAATATGCTTCAAGGAAAGTTCTTTGAATGCTGTCATGAAACTTACAATAAGCTCTGTATCCGGTTAGCTTTGTGCTAAAATGTCACTTAAGTGAGCATTGTGAACTATAGAAAAGAGCCTTGGTAGGACTTATCAGAATCTAAGGCAGATGACTTTTATCGTATTATGGTTTCAATGTACTTGAGAACCATGCTGTTTTATAATGCTCACTGAGTGCATCTGGACATGTATAGACCCTGCTTTTATTGGCTATATTCTTCTGGTTTATCATACTTCTCAGCCAGGCTGAATTTGAGAAAAAAGAGTTACTGTTAAATGAAGAAAGTTTTCTCAAGGGGATAGTAGACAAGCTTGATTCTGTTCTTGCAACAGCACTAGAATCTTCAGGGGCAAGCTGCCTACATCATTTGTTAACAGGTTACACTGAAGCATCATAGATGATACTGACTACATTATCAATTGTCACTAAAACAGGCTCCCAGATTCAAAAGTAGAGCTAGGATGTCTGTATAGTGATACAAGGCATATTATCTGATGGTCTCCTAATACAACCTGAACTATAAAGCAGGGAAGACGGTGTGTTTTATAATCAGTTGCTCAGTTAATAATACTAACAATTAAAAGTTGAAATACAAAATATTCTGGCCAGTCATGTTACCTCCAGGTCTTTAAGGCATCCTTGTTCAGATCAGGTTGGAGGTGCTTTACAAATTACACTGTGTGCAAAGGACTGCCATGTATTATGTGCTGCACCTCTAGGGTTGAAACAACAGACCCAGATGCTAAAATAACCCGGGCCCACACAGGACTCTGTAATTGAAGGCTGAATCGCTGACATCAGCAAACAAGTTAACTGGACCATGGAAAACATCTTATTTTTATATTGCTATTCAGATATTTCTCAAATATATTAAAATGTAAAAAGAAATACTTTCTCCTGCCTTAGGTTTGCTTGGGTTGTCTTGATGTGTGTGCATATGCATCTGTGTGCATGTGCGTGTTTGGGTGTATATCTGTGTGTGTGTGCGTGTGTGTGCGTGACTGTGAGCATTGCTATGTGTCTGTATATATGTATCTGTGTGTGTATATCCATGTGTGTTTGTTAATATTTCTTTCACTAAAAACAACTTTGTGCTTATGTTCAAGTTAATATTTTATATATCCATAAAACAGTGACAAAGTCAGAAAATTAACATTGATAGAATATTATTGGCTAATTTTTAGACCTTCAAACTACATCAACTATTGTCCTTTTTTTCCTTAACAAGACCCAATTAATTCAGATTCCATGTAGCATTAAGGTATGTGGCTTTTTTTTTGCATTTTTTAAAATGTGTATGTATGTGTGTGTGCACGTGCACACACACACACACACACACACACACACACACACACACACACACACACACACGTGAGTCTAAGGGGGTGAGGAGACAGAACTGGAATTACAGGCGGTCATGAGCCACCTGATACAGTTGCTAGAAATTGAACTCTGGTCCTCTGCAAGTGCAGGTTACATTCTTCACCACTAAGCCATCTCCTGCCCTTATATGTGCTTTTGTTCCAGGATTCCTCCAGCTAAAAGTAATCTCATATTCTCCTCTGAAATTCTATTTTGCATCTCATGTCCATCCTCCAGGAAGAGAGAGATGGGGGTGGGGGCGGGAGAGGAAGAAATATAAAGCGGAAGAGAGAGATGGGGGGCTAGAATGAAAGCTTGCCTTGTAAACATGAACAAGGACCTGAGTTTGAATACTCAGGATCTAAATTGACAAAGAGACTTCAGTTCAAGTATGGCAGTGCACGCTTGCAATCTCCATTCTGGAGAGGCAAAGAGAGTTTGGGGACTCACTAGTCAGCCAGTCTAGCCTATTTGGTGAGTCTAATGAGAGACTCTGTCTCATAAAAATAAGGTAAAAAGCAGCCTGTGGAATGACAACCAAGGTTAGGTTGTCTTCTGAATCACACACACACACACACACACACACACACACACACACACACACACACACACACATAAAGTAAGTACTTGCATACACACATAAATACAAACATACACAAGAAACAAAACAAAAACATGTGATTCCCCAGATGAAGAAAAAGCCACAGTTCCAAGCTCACTCCCTGGTGTCATTTAAAGGGAATCATCTCTCTTGGACCTACAGGATGAATGCTGCCCAAGCCACCCAGGCTCCTGGCTGTTTCTCAAGCACTGTAGGCCTTGGCTTCAAACTCAGCCACTCTGCACTATTTACCACAAGTTACAAAAAACAAACAACCGAGTTCCAACATAAAAGGAACGTGTTCTAAGAGGAGTTACCTTCTGTTCAAACAGCCGAAGCCAACTGTATTTGGTTGTGGAAGAACCTCATTATCCTTACCAAGTACTATTCAGCAATAGCATCCTAACAAAGCATAGCAGACCTCACTCCAATAAACAAATCCATTCAGTCATAGCACACCCATTTTCAAACCTTTTTTATAAATTTAGTTTTTAATTCTAGTGAACTATATAACACAGAGTGTTACCACATTGAGTGTCATGCCACAGGCCCATCATCCCACTCTCTAGGGGGCTGAGGCAAAAGGATTGCAAGTTCAAGACTAGCCTAAGCTATGCAGTGAGTTGCATCTTGGACTGGGTTATGCACTAGTACTCTATCTCAATTAATTAGACAAGAGTTATTCCTAATTACGTGTCCACACATGTGTCTGTACATGGATTATGTGCACATGAGTTCATGCTCTTAGAGGCCTAAACATGTGATGCATTCTGGAGCTGGAGTTACCAGGCAGTTGTTAGCTGCCTGGGGTGAGTGATGGGAACCCAACCCAAGTCCTCTACAAGAGCAGTACATACTCTTCATGGCTGAGCTAAGCCATCTATCTCTCCAGCCCATAATTAATTCAGTTTTTAAACCCTTGCTCTGTTCACTTGTGTTGTAATATTCAGCTCAGTGTCATTAAGAACATACGTATTATTGTTCACCCCACCAGCACCTTTCCCCTTCCCAAATCAGAACTTTGTATCCATCAAGTAATAAGTAGCTTTCGTTGCATCCTCCAGCCAGCCTCCAACACATTGGCCTTGTGACTATTTCCACTGAGCATAACCCTGAGACATGCATCACAGTATCCTTTTTAAAGCTGAATAGTTATTCTGCATTGATTCTCCATCCATGCACCCTCCAATAGGCACTTGAGTCTTTGTGATTTACACATGCCGCTTTGAAGATATTCATCAAGAACAAATACTTTCTCAAGACCCTGTTTTCAAATCTTTTGGGAGTAGCAGCCTGGGGTGGACTTGCTGGATCACACAGTTATGATCATTTAGTTTTCATTGTTTTGAGGAACCACCATGATGTTTTCCGAGGCAGCTGCACCATGTCACATTCCAACCCATAGAGCACGGGGTTCCAGTTCCTCCACATCCTTGCCAACACCTGTTATATTCTATTTTCCTTGATAGTAACCATCCTAACAGATGTGAAGACTGGTAACAAATCAATTTTTATACCAGAAAAGTTTGTAAATGGATACTGTTTGCCATGTCTTATGTACTCAACCTGACCACATCTCAGCAGATACCAGAATAGAATCTGTCGCATAAAGAACTCTTTTAGCACCTACCTTAATATCCCATTTCTGTCCATGTGGGTTGTCAGTAACCCACTACTTAGTATGAAAAATATATATTTATCTTTTTTAAAAAATGCTAAGAACAAACAAAAGAGAAGTGGAAAGGATGACAGAAAGTTAATATAGACATCTTTAGGTGGTGTGCACTGACAAAAAGCACAGCCAATAGTCTAAAGTTCCAAATGCTTTGTCTTTTTGATGAGAAAAAGACTGAAAACTGTTAAATTCATATCACATGTTTTAAGGGTGGGGTATTGTGTTTCTTCTGCATTTTTATGTTGCAACAACTTGCCTACTATCGCTCAACTTGACAATTTTAATGTTGCTACTACTTTGAGGATTATTGTTAATATTTTAGAACATGGTTACTTTCCTTTAAACATGCATTGTCAAAAGTGGTGCATACTTGAGAGTGATCTTATTACATTCTAGGATCAGCCTTTTTTGTCCCCAAGAGTAATAGTCAATAATTGTATAATGCTAGTCAACAGAAAAACAGGATTCACTTAAGAGAATTTGTTTTTCCTCCTAGCTTTGCAGGGACATGCTTATTCCACAGAGAACGGGCTACCTGCACTGACATCCACTCAGAGAAGTAATAACTTGGCAAATCCTACTTATCAACATGTATCCTTTTCTCAATTAATTCAAGATTTTGCGTTTGTTTACTTTCATCTCCAAAATAGCAACAACTTCCTTTAATATTTCAGACAGTCTGGCATTTAAGTAACTGATTGATGAATGTTCAATTGCACTCAGAAGGAGACAGCAATTCTCATCATCCGTAATTCATTAGCATATAATGGAAATGCCGTGCCAATCAAATTAAAGTTGCATGTGATAAGAGCTCTTCCTTATTGATTGAAATTTTTTTTTTCCTCTGCAACTGTTGTAACCTCATTTGATAGAAAGAGGGTCTCTGCCTGCACACAAGTCGTTCCCACTCCCTGTCCCTCCTCTCAAATGTCACATTCTCATTCTGTGCCTCCGCAGTCCTGAGCCTCATTTCTCCGCCAATCTTGCTTTCAGCTGCACGTTGCTGTTCTTCTGTCTCGTCTTTTTGCATTATTCATCACTGGGGCTGGGCTTCAGCTAAATATTGGAATGTGCAGCAGATGGCAACAGAAGAAGGCTATCCCTCCTCTGAATCTATGTTGTCTCTGTTTAAATGCTTTCAGCTTTAAGGAGGCTGCCATACCAAAATTAAAGCTATTTGCATACATACTACCCACTACATGCCCTATGGCCCTATGCCACTCTATAGAGGGTAATCGCCAAACATCCATGCCTGTGTTTTCAGAAAGGCATAAAAATATGATTTATATACATTTTTGTTGTGCTGTTTTAAACAAGGGTTAAGTAACCAAATAAAACATGTCACATTTTGTTTACTCTTTCAGGCCTCACGGCCCAGCATGTCTTCAGTCTGCAAACATTTAAAATTTTTAACTTCAACATTTCACCACAGAAAACATCTGAAGGTTATCCCCTTCCCTCAACTCTAATAAATTCTATAACTCGGAGCTTGATCAAAGCCCTGCTCTCTTAACTCTAACAATGTAAAGAAAGAAAATTTTAAATTGAAGTCATTTAGAATTCCTCAGTAGTTAAAATGTTTTTCATAGACACAATCAAACCTTCTTTAAAGTTGCAATTAATTCTTAGTTAGGGGAAAAATTCCATATGGAATAAAATTCTCTTTGGAAATCACGTGTTTGCATTCCTGCTGTATGATTATCCTTACCACACCAGAAACTTCTTAATTAATTGCACTCTTCATGGCTACACTGAAACAGATGTAAATGAGTGCTTTTTATAACCATTAACTTTCACAGCAGGCTTTTTCACCAGCAAGGCTTGGGTGAATGGCTTGGTGAGCAGCCTACAGTGTGGGAGGTTCAGGCCAGATAGGGGTCCCCTTGCCTTTTCCTAGACAGCTACCTAGGCAGTCACTGCCCTCCAATTGAAAGAAGCTCCCAAACCAAAGGGCTCCAGAGCCCCCAATTGGATTGGCTTTTAACTGGTGCTTACAGAATTAGTGCGGGTGGCGGTGGTGGTGGAGGGGGGTGTTTGGAGGAGTCACCCCCACTCTCACTTGGTAATATTTATTTGTTCTTATGTTGGCGAGAAAGTCAGAAGGCTCCCGAGAGCTTCAACCAATAAAAAATGGTAGAGTAAGAGAAAGAGTGCTAAGAACTAATAAAAAACAAAATAAACAAAAACAAGGTCGTGTCAGGAGTCCAAGAAAAGTGGTGCTGGCGAGAGGCCAAGCCCTCTGCTCCAAGGCTGGAGCTGGTTAGGAGCGGGCTGCTGTCTTCTAGGAATCCCGGACAGCGACAGCGCGGTGGCAGGACCAGAGCCCATCTGTACGCGCGCTAATAGCTGTAGTCTTGTTAACATGCTTTTTGAGGTTCGTAGGGGAAGAGGGAACAAAAAAAAACAGAAAATGCTACAGCAACCAACGCACTGTGGCAGGCACTGTCTCATAGCCAAGGGTCGGCCTCTTCACTTTGGGGCCTTTCAACATGAGCTGATTTGTAAATTACCAGATTACCTCAGGATCTGAGAGACTCTTCCAGGGGGAGCCCCTTTCATTAAGCCAGGGAGATTTCCTCAAACAAGAAGAAAAACTACATTTGAGGGCTACTAGCACTCACACGCAAAAATCACACTTGAAACTTTATTTTGATAAAGCCGGGTAAATTTCCTTCCAGAGATGAGAATCTTCTGTGTGAAAAGGAACAATAGACATCTACATGCCCTGGGTGAAATACACCCAGATCATTTTAGTCTGTGACTGGTGAGATAGACCACATGCTAGTAAAACTGTCCCCTTATAGCAATGGGTCGAGAGAGCAGGGCCAGCAATAGTGAGTCAGGGAGACCGATAACAACAAAGTGTGAACGAAAATGCCGAAACAAAGCCCATTACTGTGCACGATAACTTTACAAACGAATAGAAAAGGAGAAGACCCCTTATCCATCACTCCTCTCACAGGCTGGAAGTAGTAACGGCCTTGCGGAACAGCGGCCCATCTCTAGATCGATCAGAGCCACCTGATGGCAGTTCCTGACACCTCAGTTTTGTGATGAGTTGTATCAACAGCCAACAGCTGCCGATTATCAAATGCCAGACGCTATATCCTTCACCTAATTACCCCTAATTCCTACAACAGTGTGTGGTTTTATCTCCATTTTCGCAAATGAAGCCTGGAGTAAAAGAAATCAAATAATATGCCCAGTGTCACCGAGATAGTCAACAGTCCATCTAGAAAGAATCACCTGACCTCAAAGTCTAAAGAAGTGCTTTTTATTTCCCTGCCTGGCTGAGACACCGTCAGCCTGCACCCTGGATAGCAACAGCAAATGCAGGATGTGTGTGTGTGTGTGTGTGTGTGTGTGTGTGTGTGTGTGTGTGTGTGTGTGTGTGTGTGTTGTTGGAACAGCGGTGACATTTCCCTCAACATATCCTTTCCCAACTCCCATTTTGCAAACACCTCTTGCTTTTCCTTAAAGAAAGCCAAAGGATGGCCTTTCTCTTTACAACCGCCCATGAAATAAGATTAATCCAGCTTCACAGAATTTATTACTCTCTTTGAGGGATGGAACCAACGTCCAAATACAGATTCAGAGATGACTATTCTCACACCGACTTTGTACAAGATGTCTACATGACCACACAGGTGTGGCTGCTGCTTGCCTCTAGTACCTGAGTCGTGCCGTCTTTTACAAGCGTCTCCCTTGTTTACAAGCAGTTCCCACTTCTGAGGCACATTACTTCCCACACATGTGCACACACACATGCAGGCATACTTCCTAAGTTTATTGCCTATTGGACCTTTTTCCTTCCCGGTACGTTCCTGGAAGTTTTTTGACAGCTGGGGTCGTCAATGAATATTATCATTTATAACCAATCAAGAAAGCCTAATGACTGAGGGGTCCCCACTGGATCAGGCCCTCCGAATGGGTGAGACAGTTGATTGGCTTGATCTGTTTGGGAGGCATCCAGGCAGTGGGACCAGATCTTGTGCTCATTGAAACCTGGGGCCTATGCAGGATTGTTTGGCTCGGCCTGGGAGGAGGGGACTAGACCTACCTGGACTGAGTCTACCAGGTTGACCTCAGTCTGTGGGGAAGGCTTTGCCCTGGAGGAGATGGGAATGGGGGGGGGGGGGGTTGGGGGGAAGGTGAGGGGGACGGGAGGGGGGGAGAACAAGGGAATCCGTGGCTGATATGTAGAACTGAATTGTATTGCAAAATAAATTAAAATAAATTTAAAAAAAAAAGAAAGCCTAATGAAAAGGAAAGAGGAAGCTTAGCTATGAGTATATTATATGTAGTGTGTGTGTATATATATATATATATATGATGTAGTATATGCATATATATATATATATATGAGGCCTCACTGCCAGGTTCCCTTTTAAATTAGAGAGTTTGTCCTTTGCATTCTCTACAAAACTACATTCTCATGTCTCCTCACTCTTTATCCAAATTGATCCCAATGTAAAAGAGAGGCAATTAGAAGAAATTAGTGTGAATTAGAGTTAAATGGGAATTCCACACATCTTATCAATTTCAACGTAATATTTAGACTATCTTCTTGGGGGGTTTCTCCTTTATTCCTTGTTTAGGCAGCAGTTTCTCCCCTGGCCTTTTAAGTAAGCAGCTTACTCAGGAAAGAGTGGGCTGTAATGAGCCACTCCAGTGTCCTGGGACTCGGAGGCAGGAGACTCTCTTTCACTATCTGATAGCCTCAGACCTGAAGCGGCTGTCCCACACCACTCATCACCAATGGTGTCAGAAGCTGTATCAGCGTCTTCAAAAGGAATGCCTGGATACTTTCAGTTAAAATTAGCCTGTGTGAGCTGCAAAACCTTACTATCTTCTGAAACTGTATTTGACATGCCCAACAATTCCTCACAGGTATAAAACACCTTTGCTTTATCCCAAGGACTCAGCAACCCCTCCAGTGGTAGTAGTCAAGGCCTGAGAGGTCTCAATGAGTTGGCTAGCACCCCAAAATATTAGTCTAGCCCCCAGGGACCTGTCATCAGGATAACATACACCCAGTCACCTCTACCTTATGTGTACAGTGGCTACTTGCTCAGCTTATAAGCATAGTGCTCCTGTTTATGTAATAAAACACAGCCAAAGAAAAGAGACAGCACAGAACAATTAGAGTTAATGTAAGTTAAGTGAAGTGTTCTGGTACGGATGTTTTATAATGCTGAGGCCTCTCCCAGACCTATTGGGGAGGGGGTGGAGATGCTATTGGTTTGTTATTTGGCTATGAAAATTATCTATCATGCCCCTGGGTATTGACTTGATTTTTTTTTTAAGATCTGAAGAGGAGGGAAGGAAGTGATGATGACTTTTTGTTTATAAAAGACAACTTCCATCACTCTGTGACTGGATGAGGGGGGAAGAGCAAAATATGGTTTTAATTCCACCCTGGCTCAAACTCTGTACAGAGTGACACTGCTCCAGCAACACTGCTGACACATATTCTTCCGCTCAGAGAAGCCCTCCAGCCAGGACCAGAGAGGCTTGCTCAACGGGTTTCTGAGCAAAACAGTTGGGATGAAATGCACCCCATATCGCAGAGAAGTTAAGAAGTGATTATGATGTCTCCAGAAGAAAGCAGCTAAAACATCTTTTCTTGCTAAGTCCACTCTTCCCTTTACATGCCTTGTTTCAGAAGAACATGTACACTGACTGAAGATGTGCATAATGAGCTGAGGAAGGCTGTCATCCTTGATCATTTGCATATTCCGCTGTTGTGAAGTAAATTACAACTCCTGGGGAAATGTTAGGAGGATTCACAAGGAACCGAGTGCGTTGAACCAACAGACCTCAATATCATCAAGCAATGTCATCATCATTCTGATGACTTCAAGAGTGAACATTTCAAGAGGATTTGGATCCCACTGTTAATGAGAACTGCAGGAGGTGCTCAGTTCAGTAGATTTTACTTCTTGAGACATGGAATCGTGGTTTGGATAAATCAAGTGCAAATGGTTCCTTCAGTTAGCAACACCAGAAAGTCGCAGGTGACCCCACATACTCTAGGACAGAAGAAAGTCCAAAATAGGAAAAAGGATAGAAGAAAGAGCTACTATGAAGGGCATCCATATAAAAAGGATTTGGGACATGGATGAAGCATCATGAGAGAGAATACCTAGTGATATTTGGGGGCCAGACTTCCTGGGCCAGGTACCAGTCCTCTTGACCTTGTATCTCCCAGGAGACATAGTCTATGATACTTCTGGCTGTTCACATGGGGCTAACAAATAGTTGAATACACAATAAAGACACCAGCAACAGTGTCTATTGTTGGTGTTTATGATGCAAGAGGTCTAGAAGGAAGCAGCAAAACTCTAAAAACGAGACAAAGAAAAAGGAAGGAGGCAACTTGCCCAGCCACCCCAACACAGTGAAAGCAGCCAAAGGACACCACCTACTCAGGCTCTTCCTCAAGGTGAGCTCAAGTCCATGATCAGGTAGGACTGCCACTTAAGAACAACAGTATGCGGAGGTGGAAGAGGACCGCTCGCTCCTTACTAGTTTTTCTTCCACTTAGGATAGCACAATGAAGCTTGATCGTTAGAGATAAATGAAATAAAGTGGCGAAACTTGCAAAGAGCACATAACAAACACTCTATCAACAATGGCCTTTAAAAATTGAAGGGGAGCGAGTCAGATTGAGCGTTGTCTTAAAAAAGAGTAAGTTTTAAGCAAAGAGAGAGTAGGCGTGTCTTATAACATGAATTAAATTAAATTCTAGTACAAACTCCCAAAGTAAGAAGCTCCTAGAGATGCATGGAGTCCTGCACCACACAACAGGGACTTGTTGGTACCTCATAAGCAAGGATTAGCAACATTTGTTGATGTTTTAAAAACACTGCCCTACGGGGACCTAGGGTAAGCTATGTGGCTTATAGGCCTGGATTGATCCTCCCCAAATTTGGGGGTTGTTTAACGTAAGTCTTCTTGGGTTTTAAGCTGGCTATTCCGGGACTATTCCCTTAACTAAAACAAGACGGCCCCCTACCTTCACTGAGAGACCTCAAAATCCCAGAAGTCAGGCAGCCTCCACTAAGCCAGCTGCTGTTTGCAGGATTCTGATGATCTGGGACTTCCCAGGTGTCAGAAGCAAACAATAGATCACAGCTGGCATTTAATTGGCAGCACCCTGGATGGCAGCCTCAGCAGCAAGAGGCCAAACACTGAACAGGCCACAGAGAGAGGACTCCCCTCACTCAGCTAATATTAATTGAAATGTCTTCGTGGAATGCTGTTTTGCACATTGCAATGAAAACAGTTTGTTTTTAGGATTTAAACATCCCTCCGCTGTGTTTGCAATCTGAACACTACAGCATGTGTTAAAACATAAGATCCAGGGAGGCAAACTGACTATAAACACAGTGGTTTAGGAGTTGGTTGGGGGGGGGGGGCTTCTGCAATTTTCAAGCTCACTGAAGTGTGCAGGGGTGATAACACAGCACAGTGCAAGCAAGAAAAAGAAAGATTTAAATTGCAGGGGATTTTTCACTGGATGTGTTGTTGGGAAGACCCCTAGAAAAGGAAGAGTGATTTAAATACATGACTTGTCCCCCTGAGACTGCCACCCTCTTAAAATTATAGGCCATTGTGCTAAACATTACCCTGGTTTTCTGGGGCAATAGTCTCAATCCTTCTAGTTAAAAGATATCAAGGAATGTGTGTTCTCAGCCAGTGTTACAGATTAGTATGCTAGCGTTGTTCTAAGGGTAGCATTGTTAAATAAGCCTGCGATATCCCTGGAATCAAACTGCACGCACTGCGCCAAGCGTGTGTATCTTTTAGGATTATATGCGGACTGTTAAGAATACAGAACGATTGCTCCACATTTCTCTATGTGGGTGTCATCTCCCTTTCAGATCTGAGAGCAACACCCATATCTTGTCCTCAGCTACTGACATTTGTCATAAATTTCAACTGACCTTCTGCCAGAGTAGCTTGGGGATGACTCTCTTTTTATCTTTTTGCAGGCTTCAGCATGTCATGATTCATCCCGGAAGTATTTGGAGCCCAGCACCATGCTGGATATGAGAGGAAATGAACAGAAGCAAGGAAATCAGTTCCTACTTGGGGAAATCAAACCATGTTTCCATGGCACGCCTAGCCAATCTGGAAGGCAAGGATCACTCGCTGTATAAACTGACTGACCAAGGCAGAAGATGCAAATAAGGTCTTTAGGCGTGGAGTGTGCCCACCAACGGCTTCATGTAGAACATACCTTGAAAGCTGTATTTTGAACAAGGTGAGAAATACTGTTCAAGAAAAAGTATTTCAGGCTTGTTTTTTAAGCAGAAGAGAAAAAATAAGTGCTAAGCAAGCCACCAAATGGGAAACAAAGAGAAGCGCATTCGCTGGACTAAGATGTAAAACAAACGCTTGCCCCAGATCTTTTCGCCGCACAGAGAGGATGGGACGCTGTGAGGCTTCTGCGCGTTTGTCCTCGAGGTGTTAAAACAGTCCAGATTTTACAAAAAGCAATGCTGATGTAGAACATTTAAATAATTCTCCCAAAAAGTGGGAGTCCTGCCAGTGCGGATACGCTGAAAGAGTAGAGTTAAATGAGACAAGAAAAGCCACCCCTGAAATGGTCTCTAGTCCTTGTCCTCCTCCAAGCGTTTGCTGACAGAGCTGCAGAGCATGGCATGTTCCCAGCCCTCTCATACCTTGATATTGTCATTTCCCCCTACGCTCTACCTTAGCCATGCATGCACCTTCCTCACTCCTCGGTCCTGCGTTTCTCCCCCTTCCCCTTCTCTTGTATTCAAACGGTTAGTGGAGACGCTCTTGAGAACATTTTCTCCTATCTCCGAGCAATCCTACTGCTGACCTCCCATGCCATCAGCCTGCTGACACCTTGGCCTCGGTCTCCACACCTAAGATGCCTAGTTATGTTCCTTGGAGAACAAATTGTTGTGACTAGAATATAGTTTACTCAACTTCAATATCCAGAATGCCACACAGAGAGTAAAGCCAAACACCTTTAAATTACAAGCAAGGTCTTCATTAAGTACAAACTATTTCAAGTAGGGAGGGAATGTATATAACAAGTTGAAAAGAGAAGTCTCATTTAAATTAATTTCCAAGCCAGACGTGAAATTGCACTCCCTCTTCACCAGAAGACATACTCCATTACTTAGGACAACCATTGTCTAGCCAGTCATTCCCTGTGATAATCCTTCCAACCTACTGATTTTATAAAAGTGAAGAAATTAAAAAGGATGTTTTTAAGTTAGAAATGCAGATATAGATACTGATAAATTGAAACAGACTATGGGGCTCAACTAACTATTGCAGAGAGCTGGCTTTTTATCTCAGCTACACTATCTAGTGGTCAAAGTCAAGACATTCATTAATCTGTGTAATGACCTGAGAGCCAATCAATCCAACTGATCACAAATGGGATCCAGAAAGAATGAATTCACTTGTTACATTTGCTTAGGGATCTATCAAAGGACCGATGTGTGACAGTCCTGTGATTTCACAGGTAGCACACACTCTCAGATGCTGCCTTAGGAGAATTAGGGAACCTGATTTTATTTTATTTTTTTCACTCTGTCTATGGCTCTGGTGAACTAACTATGTGAACCCCAGGCAAGTTCTTAAGCATTCAGAGCTCATTACTTATGACCTAATAAACAGTAAGGTGTGAGAACCAGAGTCAAAATCGGGGCTTCAAGTCAATCTGAGAGATTTTGCTGAGGAATGGATCAGATTAAGGCAAGCTCTTACCAAACAAAGATAATGCAGGCAGGAAATCATACAATTATAGAATTTTAAAGCCAGAAACAACCTCAGAGCTCATTGATTCCTATCTACTCGTTGTGTAAATGATGGAGTGGAGATCTAAAAAGAGCAAATAAGAAGCTCAAAGGCCCGCAGCTAAATTGTGCAGCTGTGAAGGGAGCCTAGAAACTGAGGTAACACACCAGCCAAAATGTCTAGAAACTCTTTCTTTGTATACGTGTTTACATGCCAAGAAGGTGACTAGAAAAATAACACACTCTGCTAAAACCTTCCCTCTCTCTTGCTTTCCTGTGTTTAAATATGTTACTGCCAAAAATAGTTCTTATCCCAAAACAAGACGAAGAAGGGTTGTCCTACTGATACAGGAGTCTCCTGTCCCTCTTTTGGCCTTGAGGAAGTAAAAGAAACGAACCACAAGCACCAAAGAAAATCATCAGATACTGTCAGGGTCCAGGACTCAGAAGGAAATCTTACAAACAAGACTTTAGGATATTGTTAAACACATTTCCTAAACTCAACTGTTTTGTTTTGTTTTTTGTTTTGTTTTGTTTTTCTTCTGTCAACTGGAAGAACAGGAGGAAGAGAAGAGAGGGGAAGGGAGGTGTCTTAGTTATGGTTTCTATTGCTGTGATGAAACGCCACAACCAGAGCAAGTTAAGGAGAAAAGGGTTTCTTGGGCTTACACTTCCACATCTTAGTCCATCATTGAAGAAGTCAGGACAGGAACTCAAACAGGACAGGAACCTGGAGGCAGGAGCTGATGCAGAGGCCATGGCGGAGTGCTGCTTACCGGCTTGCTTCCCATGGCTTGCTCAGCCTGCTTTCTTGTAGAACCCAGGACCAACAACCCAGGAATGGCACCATGAACCATGGGCTGGGCCTCCCCATCAATCACTAATTAAGAAAATGCCTGCAGCTGGATCTTATGGAGGCATTTTCTCAATTGAGGTTCCTTCTCTCAGATAACTCCAGCTTGTGTCAAGTTGGCATAAACTAGCCAGCACAGCAGGGAAGAAGGAAAGGACCATCTGTACTTGCCCAATTTAGTCAATATGTTGTTATTGTAATCATTTTAATTAATTAAATTAATAAATTGATACTATAATTAATATTACCCATATTTGGGGCCCATAACAAGGTAAAAATTACCAGGCATGGTAAAGCAGAGATAAGAGGATTCCTGCAATTTCAAGGACAGCCTGGTCTACAAAGTGAGTTCCAGGCCAAGCAGGACAGTAAGGTGAGAACCTGTCTCAAAAAAGAAAACACCAAAGAGAGGAGAGACGGGGAAGGGAGAAAGGATGGAAAGGAGAAGGAGTTGGGAAGGGAGGACAGGAAAAGAAGGTTTTGGGCAGACATTTTCAGTTGTCCCAGTGGTGGGCAGAGAGAAATGTTGCTGGCTACATGCCCAGATAGAAAACAAGAATGCCAGCGAGTACCCCCACAGCACACAAGACAGCCCTTCAGAATGAAGAGTTGATTACTTCTCAGCCTTTTGGCTAAGATGAAGTGCAGAGCGAAGCGCTAGTTTCTAAACGTCGGCTGTGAGAGGATCACTGCCTCTTCCGTCTGCAATGTGAAGACACCCACAGCCTGCCCCTCTGAGCCAAATCTCAGACCTATTTGAAACACCTCTCCCCTTCTTCCCTTTCCAGTAATTATTCTTTACCTCTAACCGCTCTCCCGAGTAAGAATCCATTCCCTCTGAGTGTGTGGGGAGCCTTGCTGGCTTTTCTACCCCTCACCGTCAGTACACACCCCATTTGTCACCGCGTTTATTTTATTTTATAACCCAATAACCTCCATGGTGAATGACTAATTCACACTTCTCCCATTCCACTTCATTCTTTACAGCAGCCTCATCCTACAGCCAACGTTTATCTTGTTCCTGTTTCACATAGGAATCCTCGGAGGCTCTCCCTCCAGGAAGAGTGGATGTTCTTAACAGGAATCCAGGTCTGAGGAGAGAAAACAGGATGGGGCTGGAAGGATTTCCATATACTCCTGATGTTTTTTCTGGGGAATAAAAGTAGCTTTCTTTCCACTGCAATTATGCTCAGACTTTAGTATGCACCAAATTCTCCTGAAAAGAAATAGGTTGGTGAAATAGATTGCAGCCGTCATCAAAGTTTTGAATCTAGTAAATCTGGACTTTGGGCAGAAAATACACATTTCCAGATGGCACCAACACTGCTGATTTTGAGAAACAGTGCCTCCCACTAAAAGCAGGTGGAGATCTTAGAAAAGTCCTAAGTCTCAGGCATCCATGACCCCAAATAGTTAAAGAGCATAGCAAACAGAGGAGAATTACAGAGATTAGAACTCCCTCGTCTGCTCTCCATCCACCTTCTGGGTCTGTGTGCCCTCACTCCCTCGCCTCACACTTGACTGCCTGAGTGTCCACACCCATTAAACTCCGTCAGCGGTATTGCCCATTCCTGCTACCGTGCACTTGCTCAGTTTCCCTCTATGGGGACTGCTACTCCCTCAGCTTTCTGGACAGCTCTACAGATCCTTCAAAGCTAGCTTAGTTGTTACCTGCTCTGATTTTCTCAGACTGATACCTAACCCCAGCCACTAAAAGGTAGAAGCATCTATCACTCCATATTCAGGGTTCCCATAGCACTTGGTTAATACCTGTCTTTTCATGTAAGGTCGAAGTGAGTGGCTTATACTGCTAAGACACTGAGATCCTGGGGTGAGGAGCTGTTCTATCAGGAAGCATTTGACAGAGGTGGGTATCAATTTGATGTACAAATTCATTCAATCAATCATTCATTAGTTCATTCAATTAGGCAAGGGTGCCTCCTTTGTCTAAACTTTTTCTACTTGTTCTCCTAAACTTTTCCTATCTAAATATTTTTCTGTATTTTAAATACTAAGCAAACTCCAACAAGAAGAGTTCTTCAAGCAAGCTGGTGTCTTGTCATTGGTTTTGAAAGTCAGACTGGGAGTCTTACAGCCAAGACAGCTTTATTTACTTAGCTGTCATAACTGAACACTTAACTGAACATATTCAAATACTTAAAGTTCTCACTGGCAAACCTGCAAATGAATGCTTAAAAGAGTGTGTGTGGCAGGAGAAATGACTGTAAAACTGTCAAGTTGGAAAAGCATTGATCTGCTTCTCTGGGTCTAATTGCTGCCCTGTGTAACTCAATGGGGATTCTCAAAGTGGATTACACAGGCTGTGAATCCAGCCCAGATGTGGGCCCCAGGACAGCTCAGCTTGCTTGCCAATAAACTTCTTTTTATGGCTTCTTTTTGGTACCCTTCTAGCATTGCCATAGATACACAAGTTGCATTCTACACTTCAAACTCTCAAAAACTATAAATTCGGTCCTTAACTTTGGAGGAACTAGACATAAATTTCTCAGTATTTCAGGTTTCCACTAACACTTTGTCAAACTACCAAGTGATTTAAGTTTTACATCAGAATTAAAGTATGTATATCAGCCAAGAAAGTATTTGCAAAATGCAAAGTAGCACTGAGTAACGGATAGAGTGCAATCCCTCCTGTGGTCCTCTTTCCTTGTCAGGACCACAACTGAAAATAGAAAAATTATTTAAAGTTTTAAATGGTTTGGCTACTGTTACTTTCCACTGTAAAATTGGAATTATAAAATTGTTGCAAAAATGAGGTGAAGTATAAAAGAAAAGTATTAAAAATATTTCTAGGCATTTTAGTTGAAAAACAGAAGAAAAAAATTCACTTTCCTGACTGTAAAAAATTTTGGCCGGGCGGTGGTGGCGCACGCCTTTAATCCCAGCACTCGGGAGGCAGAGCCAGGCGGATCTCTGTGAGTTCGAGGCCAGCCTGGGCTACCGAGTGAGTTCCAGGAAAGGCACAAAGCTACACAGAGAAACCCTGTCTCGAAAAACAAAAAAAAAAAAAAAAAAATTTGCTAAAATGCGTGAGTCAGTATGAGTTTTTCCAAATGAGCTGTTAACAAGCAATATTACAGATAATTTAAAAATACAAAATACTGGCTTCATCTATTTTTCACCTTTAGATACTTTTGGTTTTACAACAGAATGCACAATTTATCACTCAGAGTTACTACTACAAAATAAAAAAAAATACACATTTTGCCTTTTGGTTCTCAAGTTCCTTAACTGGATTATTAGAATTAAACAATAAAGGTTATTTTGTTTTTAATGCTTAAGTTGTCCTTGTGTTTCTCAGCTAAAATATCTAGAAATCTTTTTTTATACTTCTCTTTTATACTTCTTCAACTCCTTTTTAATTTTATATGTGTTCTCCGCTCATCAAAAATTAAGCTTGTGCACAAACTTTAAATTGTGTGTGTGCACACTTGCGCGTGCTCGCACGCGTGTGTGTTCCCTGCCATTTCCAAAACAATGGTTTCTTAAGAATTGTCATAATTTTGCAAAAACAACATAGTCTTACTGCAGAATACACACAGCGTAATTTTCACGTTGCTGTCTCCACGAGTCAAAGGAGTGAATGCTCTCTTCCGGACAGTTTTCCTCATTTGCAGAAGTTCCTTAGATGAATAAGACAGTTAAAGTAACATCAATAAGAATAAAAAATAAACAGCAAGTTTACAAATTTTTTGCCTCTCCCTGCCCCTTCCTACTCCTTCTACCCCAAAGCAACATGAGAAATAAATCTAATTATTTAATTAAACAAATTAAATTACTCCACTGGAAACTTGCTGTGACGTTATTCTCAGGCACCCTGGCTACCGAGATACCACATACAAATAGGTGAAAAGTTTTCAAATGAGATTCATCTCTGGAATTTACCCTAAACAAATTTCATTGGACAAGGTCCCAAATGGACTCAGCTTACCCTGACGTCCTAGCAGGAGTACTTTAGTTTAATTTTGTAGCAGGGAATCCAATCCATATATGGGCATAACTCACTGTGGATGAGTGGGTGAGCACTATGATATATTCTTTCAAGTCAAAAATAAATTATGGTGGAGGAAGTGTTTTGATGATCTTCCTTGTCTCTGACAGCTCTCCAGATAAAAGATTTCTTCTCTGGAGTAACATTTGAATACTAAATGACACCACTCAGAATAAATTAGTTTCACAAGCACAAACAGGCATCTACATTTACATCTAAAAAGCATACAGATCACCTTCCAGTTTTACTTATTTTTTATTTATTTTTTAATTAAGAAATTTTTTATTCATTTTACATACCAATCACATATCCCCCTCTTTTCCCTCCTCCTTCCCCGCCAGCCTTCCACAGTCAACCCACCCACCCCCCATTCCCTCCTACAGGAAGGTAAGGCCTCCCATGGGGAGTCTTCAGAGCCTGGTACATTCAGTAGAGGCAGGTCCAAGCCCCTCCCCCTACCTCAAGGCTGTGCAAGGGGTCCCACTATAGGTAGTGGGCTCCAAAAAGCCCACTAGGGATGGATCCTGCAGATCACTTTCCATAGTGGCAGGTAGCTATCCCGCTAAAAATTTTCTTGGCTTTGGAAAGCCTTTAGTGAATAAAAATTAATAATTTCATAAAAATTAGCAATAATTTCATATAGTAGAATAATTTTAAGCAAAAAAATCAGAGGAGAAATGTTTAAATATTGTTATTCCCTAATTCATTCCTATTTATAAAAAATATAAAAAACTATTTTAATAATAAAGTATTCATGAAATTTTTTTCCAAGATCTAGAATCTTGATGTAAAGAAAAATCTGAATAATGGAGGTAGTTCTTTAATTCTTTTTTCCAAATATGAAATTAACTGTGCAAGAGCATTTTTCTCTCTTTTATTTTTCATTCTTCTCTCATATATTACATCCTCATCTCAGTTTCCCCTCCCTCCCCTCCTCCCAGTCTCCCTGCCACCTCCTCTCTCCTCCAGATCCACCCTCCCACCGTCTCCCCTCAGAATAGAGCAGGCTTCCCAGGGACATCAACCAAACACAGCATAATATGCTGCAATAAGACTGGGAATACACTATCACATCAAGGCTGGACAAGGCCACTCAGGTGGAGGAAAAGGGTCCCATAAATAGGCAAAAGAGTCAGTGACTGCTCCAGCTCTCATTGTTAGGAATCCCACAAGAACACCAAGCTACTCAGCTATAACATAAATGCAGGAGACCTAAGTCAGACCTCTACAGGCTCCCTGATTTCTCCACACCCCCATGAGTCCCAGTCAGTTGATTCTGTGGGCAGTATTCTTGTGGTGTCCATGACCCCTCTGGTTCCTCTGATCCTTCCTCCCCCTCTTCTGCAGGACTCCCCAAAGCTCCACTTAAAGTTGGCTGTGGTACTCTGCATCTACTTCCATCAGTTGCTGGATGAAGTCTCCCTGTTCTCTTTGATGAGGATTCTGCTAGGCTCCAGAACACTCTGCAGGCAGGACACACTGTAGGTTGAAGGTTTTGTGGCTGGGTTGGTGTCCCAATCCCTCCACTCGAGCCCTTGCCTGGTTACAGAAGATGGCTGGTTCAGGCTCCATGTCCCCCATTACTAGGAGCCTTTGCTAGGCTTACTCTCATAGATTCCAAGCATGATATTTTAAATATTGGGAATTCTCAAAGTTTACAATACATGAATCATTTTTATTTATTTATTTATTTATTCAATTGGTTCAAAGAAGACTACCCTCAATTTAGTTTGAAACTTAGACTCACATTTTAGGATCTGACATAATGAAATACAAAGCCTGGTGAGAACACCGTTTGCTCATTTTTAGTTTATGATTGACATCATAGGTCCACCATGGCTGACCAGAAGTTCTTGGTAGATGTGTCTCCGTAGTTTCAGTGCCTTTGTCCTGCTTCTCCAGGGCTGGACATGCTTCCTGGGGGCTTCTTTGGTGTTGGGATACAAGGCTGTCCCCTCTTCTTTCTGATGTCCACTGGCACACCTGGTTTCTGGTTGGTGATCTGCTCAGGTCACATTCAAACCTAAATTGTCTTATTGTTGTCCAGCAGTCTCAGCTCACTCTGTCACTTTGAACCTCTCCTCTTGGGAAGGATACATGGGTGGGACTGTGGGGGACTTTCTGTTCTTCTCTTAGACGCCCTTTCCACATAACTTACATGTAGCCATCTTTATTACTGTGTTTCCTGGGCTATGCTGAGGTTTAGGGATACTTGGATTTCTAGCCCATGATGTCCACCCACAGACACTCCTTCCCACAGTCTGCATGGTGGTCCTGCTGTGTCCAGACATTAGGGCTGCTTAGAAACCCAACCCCTGCTTTCACTTACATGTACCAATAAACAGTTAACGTCATATTAGTAAGTAGTGTGGCAACATGCACCTCACCATTTTGAAAAAAAAATGACTCCCGGGCCAAAGCGAATTCCATATGGATCAAAGACTTTTAAATTGTAAAATAAAACCGTGAAAGCAGTAAAATGTGAGAAAATGTTTCTACAATTTCATAATGTGAAAAGTCTTCTTAAATATGATGCAAAGTTACAAAACCATTAAAGAAAATGTCAAAAATGTAAACAAAGCTAAAACTCCATGGCAAATAAAAGAAAGTGGGTCATGTTTTGACCATCAAGAACTCACTTTCTGGTTTACATTAGCTCTGAACAAATGATCAAGAAAAAACTCCACACTCTCCCACCAAAACACAGTTAAATAAGCAGTTAAGTAGATAATTCAAAAAAAATGAAAATAAAATGATGTGCGAAGATTCTTCTGTAGTTAAAGTTAGGCAGATGCAAGTTACAGCATCCCAGAAAGGTAAACTTCCAAGTTCCATAACATCCCATTTGTTGATGTGATTGTGGAAAAACAGCTTGTGTAGAATTAAATACTTTTGGAGCGGGGATTTCAAGACAGAGTTTCACTGTGTAGCTTTGGCTGTCCTGGAGCTCACTCTGTAGACCATGCTGGCCTCAAACTCACAGAAATCTGCCAGCCTCTGCCTCCCGAGCACTAGGATTAATTGCACACCACCACCGTCCAGCTGAATTAAATACTTTTTAATGGGGTATATTGTATAACTTTTGTTAGTTAGTTTAGAAATGATTAAGATCAACACTGAATAACCATCCTTTGACACAGCAATTGAGTTGTTAAGAATTGACTATAATTTAAAAAAAAAGATGTTACCACTCACTAAAATGTTCTTTATAGAATTACTTACAGTAACAATAACTAGAAAGATAATTCAAAGATTCATCAATAAGAGTATGACAAAATATGCTGCTGTACTGTCACTGAACAGAACATTGTATACCCATTAAAAAAAATGGCTCAGTGGATAAAGCACTTGCCATACAAGTATGAAGGAGTTCAGATCCTCAAAATTCAAGTAAAAGCAGAGTGGATATGGTGGCTCACCTGTGATTCCAGTGCTGGGAGGTGGAGAGAGAATCCAAAAAGCAGGTTGGCTAGTAAAACTAGCCCCTGTTGGTAAGCCCTGGGTTCAACTGGGAGACCATGCCTGAGTAAATAAAATGTAGACTGGTTGAGGAAGACTCCCAACATCCTTCTTAGGTCTCTGCATGCATACACACCTGCACATGCAACAACACATGTGTAAACTCACACATACCCATGCACACGGACACAAGCATATATGTGCAAAGATATAGATATATATCCAGTAATTCAAACAGATCTCTATTTCAATGGGTTAAGAGACAATGTAAAGTATCTATCAGTGTTTATGATCACATAATGTGTAAATAATTTAAGCATACATATATACATAGCATCCATGCTGATTTCTCTACAAGAAAACAGTAATAATAAGATTGAGTGAATATCTATGAAGAGATAAATGTGGACAAGAGCAGTGGCTGGAAAACAGAGGTCCATTTAACTTCTGGAGTTAGAACCTTCTATTACAGTTGTATCCACTGCTTTCACTTTTATTTAAAAAGTAGCTTTTTATTATAAAAATAAATCACTAGAGTCATTTGTTTCTCTTGGTTTAAAATAAAAAAACCAGCCTGGCGGTGGTAGCGCACACCTTTAATCCCAGCACTCAGGAGGCAGAGGCAGGTGGATCTCTGTGAGTTCGAGGCCAGTCTGGTCTCCAAAGCAAGTTCCATGAAAGGCGCAAAGCTACACAGAGAAACCCTGTCTCGAAAAACCAAAAAATAAATAAATAAATAAATAAATAAATAAATAAATAAATAAATAAATAAATAAATAAATAAAATTAAAAACCAAAGTTCAGTAGGACATACCTTCAGAGACCCATATAGCTGCAATTCCCAGCAAGGGCAGACTTGATTAATATATTTATAAATTACTGGTTCCACTGTTAAAATATCTGATATCCTTTTCATACACTAAATGAACTTCATGTGTCCTTATTCAAAATAACTCAAGAACCTAACTGTAAGCTTGTGTTTTAGAGGCGTTCTCTATTTTAGGGTTAATTCTTAACTAATTCAGTCTGTGGAAGGGAATAGATTTCTAGGCCCCATTTCTTAGTATGTTTCAAGGGGGATCTGGTGAGTAAGATGAGCCATTGGAGATACATCACCCGCACATAGGCAGGAAAAGCAACAAGACCTGCCCTCCTCCATAGTCCACCCACTTTCTCAGAGAAGCATCCCTGACTACCCATCGGAGGGGCTCCCCATCTACACCCACCTTACACTCAACCTTGCCTACACTTCACTTTCATCCTGTCTCGTGGGTTGCAATAATTTGTATTCATTTGTGAAATTAGTTCTGATTTGTCTTTCTCATTTTGCTGTATGAGCCCTAAGAGTAGGACCAAGGTCAACTGTCTACCGTTGTATTCCTAAAATTGATCTGCTAAAATCCTGGCACAAATTTAGTGGCCAGTAGGTGCCTATCAATAACTTAAAACTGTGGTAATCTGTGTGTATAGAGACTATAATACTAACAAGAGCTAGGCTCATTGAATGCATACATTGTGAATGATATTCTAAGTATCTATATGTTTTCTCCCTACTATACTCAAAATAACTTAAGGAAGAAAATTATGTTATTATATCTATTTTATAGATTAGGAAACAGAGATGTGAATATGATTAACTTGACCAAAATCAAACTCAACTAATCAGGAATAAAGTAAATCAACTATAGGTGTTATAACTACTAACCATGTAGGGTACATGTGCAATGTATATACAAAGTACATAGATGCTGTAATTTAGAAAAATGTTTCCCACAGGCCTACATGGTAAAGGCTTGACCCCCACCCCTGGGCACTTTGGGCATGTGGTGGAACCTTTAGGAGGTGGGGTCTAGCTACAAGTCTTCACTCATGACAATGTGCCTTTGAAGGGAATATTAAGAAACTGGCTCTCCCTTTTCCATTTTCTTTGACTCCCAGAGGCCATTAGATGACATGCTTCTTCATGTGCTTCCTGCCATAATACTCACTGCAGGCCCAAAATTTAATGGGGTCAACTAACCGTGGATTGTATCCTCCAAAACTGTGAGCAAAGATAAATGTTTCCCTTGTGTAAGCTGATTGTCTCAAGTGTTATATTCTAGTGATGGAAAGCCGCCTAACTTAATAGTAGAGGTTTATCATTTTAATTGCAGCTTAAAATTTGAAACAAAATCGTAAAGGAATGGAAATTTACTCCAATAAGTCACCAAATAAAAACACTCAATACTATTTCTCCTTTGACACATAGGAAGAAGCATGCCTCTTGTGAATACTGAAAATGACTTGTCGCTTCTATTATTTTGCAAACGGGTGTCAGTGTTTTCCCAAAGTGTAAACAGCTTTACAGAGACTATACCTTTGCATGGAAATTGAGGATCCCAAGAGGCCCAAGCAGCAGACACACGTTGTACTGTAGGCACAGTCTGACTGTACTTCACTCTTCTTGTCTGGCATGTGGTTATGTAGTGCCACCATTATCGTCAGCAGAAGCAACAAAAATAATTCTGAAGCACAGCGCCTGTTGCTCTCAAAGACAGCACCAAAACTAATTCCCTTTATGTTATAGATTTTTCAATAAAAGAAGCTAGTGTGGATGATAATATAAAAACATAGGACATTTTCTATGAAAGCTCAATGAGAATGAATTGATACAAAAGGATTAAAGCAAAAGAAAGATTAATTTACCTTGACAACAAGTATCCTACAATTCATTGCTGAATTCCCATTCCTAAAGTCTTTCTTTTGTCTTCAATACACATGGGGCAAGGCTTTGTTAGCTGATACGGAGCCTAAAACAGACACACAAATTATAACAGCCTGTGTGCTTTTTTCTCATACTCAGTATCCACTCACAGTGCCAGGAAAGTCATGTCAGCAACTTCTATTTTTTTTTTTTTTTTTTTTAAGGAACCATAATGTCTTAGTTTGGGTAACTATTGCTATGATGAAACATCATGACCAAAAGCAAGTTGGGAAGGGTTTATTTGGCTTACGCTTCCACATCATTAGTCCATCACTGAAGAAAGTTAGGACAGGAACTTGAGTAGGACAGGAACCCAGAGGCAGGAGCTGCTGCAGAGGCCATGGAAGTGTGCTCCCCATGGCTTGCTCCCCACGGCTTGGCTTGCTCAGCCTGCTTTCTTATAGAACACAGGACCACCAGCCCTGGGATGGCCTCCTCCATAATCAATCACTGATTAAGAAAATGCTACCCAGGCTTGCCCACAGCCCAGTCTTCCAGAAGCATTTTCTCAGTAAGGGTCTCCTTCTCTCAGATGAGTCTTGCCTGTGTCAAGTTGACATAAAATTAGCCAGCACACATACTAACCCCTCGCAATGGCGCTTCTTTATTGATTAATTAGCCCAGGTACATATCTTATTATAAACATTAACTTGGGGGCCAGAGAGATGTTCCAACAGTGAAGAACACTTGCTGCCCTGCCGGAGAACCCCCCACAGGGCAGCTCACTAACACCGGTAACACTGGATCCAGGGAATCCAATGCCCTCTTCTGGTCTCTGTGGGCACCCACACACATGTGGCTTACTCTCACACAGAGATCTGTAAAAAAAATAAATAAATTTTAAATATTTAAATAATATTTATTCTAAAAAAATGAATATTAGTTTGAATTTTATTTCTGCATTAGTTAGATGCGAATTTAGTTGACATGAATTAATCTCTTTTGGTAGTTCATCTGCAGTGGGGGGAAATCAATTTTCTGAACTTGAGGTTTTTGGTTACATTTTTTATTAGCTTAGAATGATTTCCATACAGGTATACGGCATACTTTAATCAGACTCATCACTCACTACACTCTCTCATCAATGCTTTTTATTTCTTTTTTTTTTTTCAACTCTAACAATCTTTCTAGAACTCTATTTTAGACTGAGTTCTGTGGCATTCTGCTTAATTCAAAATTTTGTTTTACCTATCCATTCATCTAGCTAGCATCTATCATCTATCTTTTTTTCATTTTTTTTTTTTTTTTTTGAAAATGCATTTTTCCCTGTGCAGTGGTGGCGCACTTTAATCCCGGCACTCGGGAGGCAGAGGCAGGCGGATCTCTGTGAGTTCAAGGCCAGCCTGGGCTACAGAGTGAGTTCCAGGAAGAAATCCTGTCTCAAAAACCAAAAAAAAAAAAAAGAAAGAAAGAAAGGAAAATACATTTTTCTCACATACTATATCCTGACGACAGTTTTCCCTCCCTCCACTCCTCCCAGCTCCTCACCATCTCCCCTCCCATCTGATCAACTCCCTTTCTGTCTTTCATTAGATAACAAACAGGCTTCTAAGGGATAATAATAAAATATAACAAAATAAAACAAAAACTAACACGTCAGAATTGGACAAAACAAACAGAAGGATAAAGTCCAAGAGAAGACAAAAGAAAAGAGACCCACATGTTCACAAACTCAAGAATCTCATAAAAATGCTAAACTGCAAGCCATACTATATATAAAAAAAACCCTGTAGGGCAAAAAGAGAAATATATACATATGTAAATTAAATTAAATAAAAATAAAAAATAATAAGGTAAAGTTGTGGGTTTTTTTTAAAAAAAAAAAAAAAGCCTTAACATGACATTGTGAGACAAGGAACCTCCAAAGACGCAGTTGAACTGATTTTCTGTCGGCATCTACTGCTGGGCATACAGCCTGCCTTCAAGAGTAGTTTGTTTCCCCACTGTGACTCCCTTGGAAGAAACTAAACAATCATTTGCAAGTGGTTATCAACTAAAGATGGCTTCTGGGCTAGGGGTAGGGTTATGTGTCCACTTCTCCTTTCAGAAGAGGAATATTTAAGGAACACCACAAAGAAGAAGAGTGTGGCTTTGATGTAATAACTAAGGAGACTGCTTGGAGACAGGACTGGAAAAGGACTGTTTGACCACAGTGAGGATATAGGATGCTTTCCTACTGTGACAGATGGTTTTGAAAACACCAGTTATGTTACTGTGTGTGTGTGTGTGTGTATATGTGTGTGTGTGTACAATATATATGTATATATGTGTGTGTGTGTGTATGTGTGTGTGTACAATATATATGTATATATGTGTGTATATGTGTGTGTGTACAATATATATATATATGTGTGTGTGTGTACACATGTGTATATACGTGTGTATACATATACATGTATATGTGTGTATGTGTATGTGTTTGTGTGTGTGGTTATAAGGAAGAAAAAATGGAAATAAAGACAGACTTACAGTAGTAATTTAAGGGAAAGACGATGGTGGCTTGTGTCAAGGTATAAGACATGGTTGGGTATTTAAAGAAAGAAAAGACAACATTAACTTTTATTAATATTGTGGACCACAAGAGAAAAATAAGAATAAAGGGTGATCCTCGACTTCAGATCAAGTGAGTAGAAGTGAGTGCTAGTTACAAATATGGAGGCATCTAGGCAAAGGGCCAAGTTCCAAGGAGGAAATTGAGAGTCCTGTTTTACCATGTCCAGGTTGAGATGAGCTAGCAATTCATATCAGTGACAATTAACAATGGCTATGGGCAACGGATACAAATGTGAGTAGCTTAAAACACAACTTTTCACCTCTTTTGCATAAAAGCCTCAAGGGAGATGGTCATTCCAGCTTTCTTCCCCATTAGCTCGGTCTTATAGTTAAAGACAAGCTTCTCCAAACATCGTTACAGAGGAATACAGGATTGACCAAGGCTGCCATAAGCTGCCACAGAACACTTCCATGCCCTTGCGTTCTCTTAGACAAAAGTTTGTCACATAGGAATGGGTTGGAGTGGATGTCCAGGCTTTAATCTGAGATTTCATGACAACTAAATGCAACAACATCCTGGATTAAGAGCAGTAGCTGGAAGACAGCTAAGAGCCTCTGTCATAACATCCAGTGGAAACCTCAAAAAGACTGTTCCAAATCCTGCTCAAAAACTCAGAAAAGAAGTAAGGAGTGAGATTCTGATTGTGTCAAACATCAGTTACTTCCATTTTGAGTGTCTGAAACAGAAAGCAACTTTTTTTTTTGAGACAGGGTTTCTCTGTGTAGCTTTGCGCCTTTCCTGGGACTCACTTGGTAGCCCAGGCTGGCCTCGAACTCACAGAGATCTGCCTGGCTCTGCCTCCCAAGTGCTGGGATTAAAGGCGAGCACCACCACCGCCCGGCTAGAAAGCAACTTTTAAACCCTGCGACAGCTTACACTTTTCAAAGATGCCATGGCAGTATTTCCTATTCCATCATATACGATGGGATATTGTTATTCCTCCTTTAAGAAGTGGGGTCTAGAACCCTTCTTCTTGAAGGTAGCCTTGTAAGTCACAGTCAGATGAGTAGAAGTGATACAGCACGGTTTCCAAAGCTAGGTTGGGAAAGGAATCGCAGCTTCCTTGTTATACTTTGGAACACTTCCTCTTGGAGTCTCAGAGATAATGCCAGAAGTTCAGCTACCCCAGGGCCACCATGTTGTGAGGAAGCCATGTCACATGGAGGCAGTGGAGGCTGTGGAACTTTTACCTCCTCACCACTTGTAAGAAAATACATCATTAGAATGTACACACACACACACACACACTGGCAAGGCAATCCTGGCCTTCATTGGCTGGAGATAGTTGAGAATCTTTAGCAAAGAGGCAAAGACAAAACAGTCTAGTGTGATAGCTGTTAAGATCGTACATCCAGCTCTCAGACCCCTACTCAGTCACCAACTTCAGTACCTATGAGGAAACTGAGAGAAACTTATTTCCTCCTAATTCATTCATTATTATGAAATATAATAAAATTATTAACTATTGAAAGTGACTTAAGTCCCTAGCATTACAAAGCTGTGACTACTGTTGTCCACAGTCCCTGTGCTGTATCCCTTCACCTGTTGATGGAAGGAACTGCGTTATAGAACAGAAGATATATCTGGGCAATCTAAGGACAAAACTTCTGATCTAGCCACAGTGCTCTCTACTTCACAACACACACACACACACACACATACACACACACACACACACCACGCACACACACCAATGAGGACTATTAGTACTAATTTTCAACTGCTATAAACTATAACATGAAGTTACATGATATACAGTCAGTGGACACAGTGTAAACATACTATCAGATGCCTGGTCCTGAAAGTTCCCCTTCTCTGCAACCCCCAAGACAATCCCTATCACCACTAGCCCCCTCTAAGCTCTTTCATAGAACGTAAAGAAAAGTAAAATGGCTCACTCCTGTAATCCCATCACTCACCAAGCTGAAAGAGGACTGCCGCCACAGGTTTGAGGTCAGCCTGGGTAATGTAGGTAAGTTTCACTCAGCCTGGCCTCTACTGCGAAACTCTGTCCCGAAAAACGTAGGAAAATAAGTAGAAATTAAATTACAAATTCTGCAACCCCTTGCTTACATTTTACCTATTCAAAAAGTAATTTCCCCTAAAACAGTATTACATGAGATTACGTTCAAGTGAAATTATTAATAAGTGCCTCCTACTGTCACCAAGGAAATGTGTTCTCCGGATGATATCTGTGGATATGTGGTACACAAGCATGTTACTGTAACAAAAACTAAAAAATAAAATATTAATTTAAAAACTAATTGAATGATACAAAAGTAACTTCACATACATTTCTTAACAAAAGAACAATCAGATACTTTTTTCTATTTTTGTTTTATGTGGAAAATCAAAATATTCATTCTTGGGGCCTCTAATCAGTTTCCAACATCAAAAAGAAAACTAAGGAATTTGGATGGAAACCATTCTTGCCCTGGGTCATCAGAATAACTGATTAGATTTCTCAATCCAGTTTACAACAAGAGAAAAAAATCTTAATTTATTGCAATATATTACATATTTATTAATATTTATATTTTCAACCATTGTCATTACCGCAAAAATAGAGATTATAACTTTTGTGACCTGGAAATGTGTATCTTAATGAGGAGTATTGTTTAATATATTATTGTTGAGTATGTAGAGAAATGTTCTTGAATGTTAAAACACCTTGTTTGTATTTTGTCACATGTAACACGAATGTCTTTCATTTGAAGCAAAATGGGACTTTGTCTATTTTACTTCACTTTTTCACATGATGAAACTGGCTGAGGCATGAAACGTTGCCCAGGAACACGTGACTCTGAATGGTGACAGGCATGAGAACTCAGTGTTCGGAAGAGGAGGCAGGACTCGTGTTGATGACCGATGCAAGGTGACCCCTTTGCTGGGCCAGAGGTTAATTCTTCAAAGTAGTTAGTGGCCAATTTATCAGGCACAATTTAACAAGTATAAATATTGAATCTGAGAACTCAAGAGACACTCATTAACTAGAGAATATTTTCTCCTTAAATTGTACCTTCTACCTTTACAGTATCTCTAAGTTCCATTATATAGAAATTTTGCTCAGAGCATTTTCTTTAGTATTGAAACAGACCATAATGAAGATTCTTTTTGTGTTTCTCCAGAGAAAGGTGCTCCTGGAATGTGGAGGGAGAGCAATGCGGGACTCTCTCGTGACTCTGGTAAGGCTTTGACTTAGTGCCACAGGATAGAGCTATCAGTGAACTGGAAAGGCAGACAGGGTCACGCAAATGATCAGGAGCTGCACAGCTATTGAGCGGTTATCATTGGCTCAGTGTCAACCAGGCGGGAAATGAATAGAAAATCCCAAATGTAAATTTGTTTAACACTTGCCATCAGTGACCTAGAGAAATAGAGAGCTTATTGAAGTTTGTAGCTGGATGAGATAAATGTTCTTTTTGGCCCTAAAAAAAATGAAAAATGAATACAAGATGTTCAACAGAATCAAAATTCCACATATGTTTGATTAATTGGGGGGGTGGGGGGGAACCAGTTCATGAAATAATCAAGACCAATAGAACCAAGAATGGAATCACATCTTTGAGAAATGTGCTATCTATATAAAATGACATCTATCACTAGTCAAGTCCACAGTGTTCACACACACACACACACACACACACACACACACACACACACACACACACACACAGAGAGAGAGAGAGAGAGAAAGAGAGAGAGAAAGAGAGAGAATAACAAAAAAAAGTAGAATTCAAGGAGAAAAATTTGTAATGGATATCTAATATTTTACATAGAAATTTTATTTTCTTATAGTGAGAACCCAGAATTTTCTAGTGAAAGAATGTCTTTCTCATAGGTATTGCTCTTGTTGTAAATTTCCAATTTTAACACAGGGCCTGGGATTTATGGAGCCAACGGGATGAAGCAAAAGTGAAGAGGCGGAGTGAGATGCTGTCTCTTGGTGTGCTTTCTTCATTTTAAGAAGACAGATACAAGTGATTAGACCACGACTACATGATAAATAAAGTATATGATCATGTATTAAAAATAAAATTAAAAGGTTGTGCCAAGCTGTGTGTCCATTTCCCAACTGAGGAGCCCTACCTTTTCTGTTTAACTTCATTCTAAGAGCAGACTTTCAAGTTTCACCATGACAGGCTTTCAGCTATGAAATAGAGTAAGGTAGGAAAGGGATCACTTAACGCTGAAGTTTTTTTCCTCTGTAAACTTCTTCATCGTCTACTCCCACACTTTGTCACTCAGGAATTCCTGCATATATTTTAGATGAAAACAGTCTGAAAAACTGGCTGTGGTATAAACTGAGACCATGGCCCAGTCAATTAGCTGAGTTAAAAACAAACCAAAAAAAAAAAAAAGCAAAACAAAACAAACAAACAGTAACAGCTGTTTATTAAATCAATTTTTCCTTATGGGTGAGATTTCCTATTTGAAGAGTGAATAAAAATACGATAATGTTTTGTCTTTATCTCTGTGTGTCATGTAAAAAGAAAGAAACAATATTCCATATGTTCCTTTGTTCACCGTCAAGACAAACAACTATAAAGTGTATCAGAGTTTTTTGGTTTTTATTTAATATTTTTATTTTATAATTAACTTAATTTCACATATCAGCCACAGATTTCCCTGTCCTCCCTCCTCCCACCCCCCAGTCCTCACCCCCAATACACCCCCATTCCCACCTCCTCCAAGGCAAGGTCTCCCCTGGGAAGTCAGCCCAGCCTGGTAGACTCAGCCAAGGCAGGTCCAGTTCCCTCCTCCCTATACCAAGGCTGAGCAAAGTGTCCCAGCACAGGCCCCAGGCTCCAAAAAGCCAGCCCATGCACCAAGGACAGGTCCAGGTCCCACTGCCTGGGGGCCTCCCAAACAGTTCAAGCTAATCAACTGTCTCACTTATCCAGAGGGCCTGGTCCAGTTCCATGGAGGCTCCTCAGCCATTGGTTCACAGTTCATGAGTTTCCACTAGTTTGGTTATTTGTCCCTGTGCTTTTTCCAATCATGGTCTCAACATCTCTTACTCATACAATCCCTCCTCTCTCTCGCCGATTAGACTCCTGGAGCTCCACCTGGGACTTGGTCGTGGATCTCTGCATCCACTTCCATCAGACGCTGGATGAGAGTTCTATCATGACAGCCAGGGTGTTCGGCCATCTGATCACCAGAGCAGGTCAGCTCAGGCACTCTCTCAACCATTGCCAGTAGTCTATAGTGGAGGTATCTTTGTGGATTTCTGGGGACCTCTCCAGCACTCTGCTTCTTCCTATTCCCCTGGGGTCTACATTCATCATGGTATCTCTTTCCTTGTTCTCCCACTTTGCTCCTGATCCAACTGGGACCTCCCGCTCACCTAAGCTCTCTTCCCCTCGACCCTTGCCCTCCATTACCCTCCCACCCCCAGTTTGCTCATGTAGATCTCATCCATTTCCCTGTCGTTGGGCGATCCCTGTGTCTTTCTTAGGGTCCTCTTTACTAGGTAGCCTCCCTGGAGTTGTGAGTTGCAGTCTGGTTATCCTTTGTTTTACATCTAGTATCCACTTATGAGTAAGTACATATCATGTTTGTCTTTCTGAGTCTGAGTTACTTTACTCAGGATGATTTTTTTCTAGTTCCATCCATTTGACTGCAAACCTCATGATGTCATTGTTTTTCTCTGCTGAGTAGTACTCCATTGTGTATATGTACCACATTTTATTTATCCATTCTTCAGTTGAAGGGCATCTAGGTTGTTTCCAGGTTCTGGCTATTACAAATAATGCTGCTATGAACATAGTTGAGCATGTGTCCTTGTGGTATGATTGAGCAATAGCCAAAAATATACAATGGAAAAAAGAAAGCATCTTCAACAAATGGTGCTGGCATAACTGAATGTCAACATGTAGAAGACTGCAAATAGATCCATATCTGTCACCGTGCACAAAACTTAAGTCCAAGTGGATCAAAGACCTCAGCATGAATCCAGTTACTCTCAACCTGATAGAAGAGAAAGTAGGAAGTAGTCTTGAACGCATTGGCACCAGAGATCACTTCCTAAATATAACACCAGTAGCACAAGCACTGAGAGCAACAATTAATAAATGGGACCTCTTGAAACTGAGAAGCTTTTGTAGGGCAAAGGACATGGTCAACAAGACAAAACGACAGCCTACAGAATGGGAAAAGATCTTCACCAAACCCACATCTGACAGAGAGCTGATATCCAGAACATGTATCAGAGTTTTAAAAAAAAAAACAAAAACAAAGACATAAACTTCAGGTCAGTGAGACAACTCTGGGAGTTGATGTGCTGGTTCCCAAGCTTGATGATGAGTTACATCCCTAGGACCCACATGGTGGAAGGAGATAATCAACTCCTGCAAGCTGTCCCCAGACCACTACATACATGCACGCTCCTGCATGAGCACATGCACGCGTGTACACACACACACACACACACACACACAAACACACACACACACACAATTTGTACCTTATCTCCAATGGTTTGGAAGCACCAGGTGAAATCTGTGATAGGCTCACTCCTTCATTTAAAAACAGAACTTAATGGTATTCTGTATGAGAGCAGATGTACGTACAAATTCAAGCACACAAAAGTGCACCCTTTGCAAATGGATGGAACTAGAAAAAAAAAAATCCTGAGTGAGGTAACCCAGACCCAGAAAGACAAACACAGTATGTACTCACTCATAAGTGGATATTAAACATAAGGCAAAGGATAACCAGGCTACAATCCACAACCCCAGAGAAGCTAGGCAGCAAGGAGGACCCTAAGAGGGATATGCATGGATCGCCCTAGGAAGGGGAAATAGATCAGATTTCCTGGGTAAACTGGTAGTGTGAGGAGAGGAGGGAGCGTGGAATCAGGGATGGGGGATAAGAACATGAGGGAATGGGATGGTCTAGTTGGGGGAGAGACAGAGAGGGAGAACAATGAAAGAGATATCTTGACAGAGGGAGCCATTATAAGGTTAGAGAGAAACCTGGTGCCAGGGAAACTCCCAGGAATCCACAAGGATGACCCCAGCTAAGACTCTTAGCAATAGTGGAGAGGATGCCTCAACTGCCCTTCCTCTGTACTCAGATTGATGACTACCCTAATTGTCATCATAGAGTCTTCATCCTGTCACTGATGGAAGCAGATGCAGAGATCCACAGCTAAGCACTGGGCGGAGCTCCTGGAATCCAGTCGAAGAGAGGGAGGAGGGATTATATGAGCAAGGGGGTCAAGATCATGATGGGAAAATCCACAGAGACAGCTGACCTGAGCTAGTAGGAGTTTAAGGACTCTGTACTGACAACTGGGGAACCTGCGTAGAACCGAATTAGGCCCTCTGAATGTGGGTGACAGTTGTGTGGCTTGAGCAGTTTATGGGGCCACTGGCAGTGGGACCAGGATTTATCTCTAGTTCATGAACTGGTTTTTGGAGCCCATTCCCTATGGAAGGATAGCTTGCTAAGCCTTGATGCAGGGGGGAAGGGGCTAGGTCCTGCCTCAACTTGATATGCCAGACTTTGTTGACTCTCCATGGGAGGCCTTACCCTCTCTGAGAAGTGGATGGGGGGGATATGGAGAGGTGGGGAGAGGGGGAGGAGAAGAGGGGAGGAAGGGGAACTGCGGTTGGTATGTAAGTGGGGAAAAAATACTTTTAAATAAAAAAAAAGTGTGCTCTTTGATGGCTGCTGGCCCCTTGAAGGTTATGGGGCAGGAAAGTCACTGTCTTGAGTAGTATGAAGCCACTGGCCAGCTGCTCATGTTCGCATAGAAAACTCCACACCCATGCCCTGGTTAGACTCAGTGGGTCACAAAAACAAAAACAAAAGACACAGTAGTGGGATGGGGGCTTATTTGGAGGTGATCTTGGTGGCTAGTGGGAGGGAGTTAAGAGAGAGGTAGTTGGGATGACCAGAATAGTATACACATGTATGACATTGTCAAAGAATAAGTTAATTTTTTTGTTGTTGTTGTTGTTTTTGGAGACAAGGTTTCTCTGTGTAGCTTGGGTGCCTGTCCTGGATTTCACTCTGTAGACCAGGCTGGCCTCGAACTCACAGAGATCCACCTGGCTCTGCCTCCCAAGTGCTGGGAGTTAATTTCTAAAAAGAAGCTTAGGTTCGTCAACTCCAAAACCACCTTCAATTTACATGTATTTTCCTTTAAAGAAGTTGAGTGGCTAGGGCAACTGGCAGTAATTACAATTAATTATTAATTAATATAATTGTATGAATTTTCATTAATTGTGAAGTAACAAGTTTTAAAGAAAAATACTATCGAAAATTCATGAACATTGGATCCAACTAACATTTCTTGCATCTTTAATTAAAAGACTCCCAAAAGGCTATGAGTTCGAGGCTTACCTAGTCTACATATAAGTCCCAGGCCAGCCAGAGCTACACAGTAAGATTCTATTTGAGAGAGAGAGAGAGAGAGAGAGAGAGAGAGAGAGTTGCAGAAGATATATTCTGCAATATTTTTAAGAAAGCATGAAATGCCGTATCACATTGCATTAGTTTTTTAAATATCTAACCAAAGTATAGAAACAGGAATCGCCACTCATGCTAAAAATATGATCCACTCATTCTCTTGCCAAAGCAATCTTCTCTGAGACTGGCTTTGAATCGTAAATATATTCAATGGCTTCTTTTGTTTTTGTTAAAAGCCTTTTACCCTTGATTTTTCCAAGTGCTTTTCAAAACCATTCCTAACTCTACAAATAGCAAACGATTGGGACCAAAACCGTCCAACTAAATTGAATGAAATTGTACTTCCTTTTCGTTATCTCACCCAAATTTGAAAGTGAGTCCCCTTCCCATTTATGTTAGTTTACAAAGGATGCTGCAACAACTCTCACAAACTGATAGCCTTAAACAATAGAAATGTGTTGTCTCGCATGTTTGGGCAAGGGAAGTCAGGCTTAAGACAATGGCCAGGTTGCCCCTTTCTGAGATCTGTGAGGAATGATGTTTCTAGGCCTTTCTTCCTGGTGTATAACTTGTTCCTGGGTCCCTTCACACGGCCTTCTTCCTGTCAGCGTGTCTGTGTTCAAGTTTATCTTTTTTTTTAATAACAATACAAGTTGTATCGTATTATCCTAATTGTGAAGATTCTATCTCCAAATAAGAACGAATTGTTACTGGATATTGGGATGTCAGCCTATGAATTTAGGGGTCAGGAGTAGCACACAGTTTAGCACACAACACCATCATAAAGCTTTTCACTCTGTAGAAATTTTCTTCATGTGTCTAGACATGGTGACACACGTTTGTGATTCCAGGATTCAGAAGACGGAGGCAGGAGGATCACTATGAGTTTCACTATGACATGAAAAGAGAAACAGGGAAAATGGGGAGTTGGGGTGTCTGGCTGGTTTTATATCGATCTGACATAAGCTAGAGTCGTTTTTGAGAGAGGAGTCTTCAATTGAGCCAGTGGCTGTATTGCACTGGCCTCTTGGGATGACTGTGGTGCGTTTTCTTGATTGATGGCTGATGTGGGAGGGTCCAGATCACTGGGGTTGTGCCACCCCTGGGCTGATGATTTTGGATGCTATAAGCAAGCAGGCTAAGCAAGCAATGAGCTAGCAAGTCAGTAAGAAGTTTTTTTCTGTGGCCTCTGCTTCAGTTCCTGCCTATAAGTTCTTTCCTGACTTCCCTCCGTGATAGACTATTCCCTAGAAGTGTAAAATAAAATAAGCCCTTTTCTCCCCACGTTTCTTTCGGTCATGGTTTTTAAGCAGGGGAGGGGGGTCAATACAACAGGAGAGTGAGGGGGGAGGAAAAAATAACACTAAGGATGTTTGAAAAGACTGTAAGGAATCATACTGTTTTTATTCACCCCAAATTATGTATAATACACTTCAGTGTTTGTATATGCATCTACATCAAGTTTAAAGGAGGTTATGCCACCTGGACTGTCAGTGTTCCCTGCAAGAAACATAGACTATGTAACAACAACAGCAAAAATACCAGACAAAAAACACCCTTTAGAGTTGTTGGTCCTGGGGAATGGGTGTCAAGATACGCCAAAGCTGTTGGCCATAGCGCATCCCAGAGGTGGTTGTATCCCCTATTGCTGAAGACACCATGTACTTCAGACACAGGGCTTGGCAGATTTGAGCAAAACCTGGCCTGAAAACCTCCTCCCTGAGCACTAGCTTTCAAGGTCCCGGGAGGTACGATGCAAGCCATCAAGACAGAGGAGCAACCAATAGTCATACCCAGCTGTGACACCTATGAACCACAATTATCAGCATGGGAAGATACCCCGAAGAGTGCAATAGTGCAGTAATAAATAGCTATCTAATTAGACTTATGGCCCACTCAAGAGCAAGGTAATCATTGCTGGAACTGTAAATCTAGCTGACAACCTATAGCTAGTGTAATGGATCTTAGAGGAGAACCTACTACCTCACTTTCCTAAACCAGCACAGTTCCTAACTGCACTCTAAGTACTCAGCCTTATAACCACAGGTAAATGTAGCTCTCACCCTCATCAAAGAAATTTCTCTTTGTAAGCAATGGAGACCATTACAGGAAACCACAACTGACCAAAATGCAAAGAACAGGGCATTTCCAGCCCCAAGCAATATGGCTACAACACAACTCTTACACCTAAGATCTGGAAAACATCATAGAAAAGTGAGTGGAAAGAGTATAAAAACCAGAAGGCCAGGAAATCTGCTGTGAGGTTGTGTCTCCTAGAAATGATATGGAAGCTAGACCCATAAGACCTTGCCTGGACAAGACCTGAACAAGTACAACGTCAATAGACACGCTAACACGGAGGGGAGAAATCGCTCAGGGCCCCACTGCTAGACAAAGAATTATAGCCAAATAAGGAATGCTGAGAGTAAGAGAATCAGTCTTCCCCAGGGATGAGCTCCCTGAGTGGTTAACCAATATCAAGTGGGCCTTGAAATCATATACAAGCAAGCAACACTAAGTGGACTCAGCAGTTGTATTTGTATTTATCTGTGTATGTGTGTGTGTGTTTAACAATGATAGTTAAAGAAAAGGAGTCCATATATTTGAGAAGGGAGGAGAGGTGACAGGGGACATGGGAGGGGATGAAGAGAAGAAAGGGAAAGAAGAAATGAGGTAATGATGCAAATACAAAATTATATTTTAATTTTTCAAAATTAAAAAAATTAGACAAACAAAAAAATTATTCATGTTAGCATTCAACTCTAAATGGGGATGTCTTCATCAAATTCAAGGCTCAGGGATTTATGCGGAAGAAAAAGCAGAAAAAAATTAAGATTCAGAGGACTGATGCACATATGATCTCAGAAACTGTGACATCACATACAAGACCTGCACAAATTCAAGCCAGACAAAATCCCAGCATGGTGAACAGAAAGTGGGTACAAAGTCCCACTCCTAAAAAAGAACCTGTGCTTGACACCTGCTGGGAGAGGGAAAATCATACTCAGAAGCACTTGACCTACACGAAATGGACTCCATGTTTTCGTGTGTACCCTTTTTGCTATTGCTATGGTTTGGTGGCTTTTGTCTTTTCCGTCTTTGTTTTTGCTTGTCTGTTTTTTTTTTTTGTTTTTTGTTTTTTTTTGGTTTTTCGAGACAGGGTTTCTCTGTGTAGCTTTGCGCCTTTCCTGGAACTCACTTGGTAGCCCAGGCTGACCTCGAACTCACAGAGATTCGCCTGGCTCTGCCTCCCGAGTGCTGGGATTAAAGGCGTGCGCCACTACTGCCCGGCTGCTTGTCTGTTTTGAGAGAAAGATCATGAAGCTACGTGGAAAGGGAGATGAGGAGGATCTGAGAGGACTTGGAGGTGGGGAAAGAATATGATCAAAATCTATTGTATGAAATTTTTAATAATTTTAAACTGTGATAAAAAATTAAAAAAGGGGCTTTGTGGCAGCAGTAGAAGAGGAAGATGGCGGCCACCTTAGCTGTTCGAGGAGGGGTCTCTGCACCGGCTTTTGGGCCGGAGGCTCTCGCCCCAGACTGGGAAAACCGGAAAGTCTCCACAGGGACCACGATCATGGCTGTGCAGTTTGATGGGGGCGTGGTTCTAGGAGCAGACTCGAGAACAACCACTGGGTCTTACATCGCCAATCGAGTGACAGACAAGCTGACCCCTATCCATGACCATATCTTCTGCTGCCGTTCTGGCTCAGCGGCCGATACCCAAGCAGTAGCTGATGCTGTCACTTACCAGCTTGGTTTCCACAGTATCGAACTGAACGAGCCTCCACTAGTACACACAGCCGCCAGTCTCTTTAAGGAGATGTGCTACCGATACGGAGAAGACCTGATGGCAGGAATCATCATTGCAGGCTGGGACCCTCAAGAAGGAGGGCAGGTGTACTCCGTTCCCATGGTGGGTATGATGGTAAGGCAGTCCTTTGCCATTGGAGGTTCTGGGAGCTCATATATCTATGGCTATGTTGATGCTACCTATCGGGAAGGCATGACCAAGGACGAATGTCTGCAATTCACCGCCAATGCTCTCGCTTTGGCTATGGAACGAGATGGCTCCAGTGGAGGAGTGATCCGCTTGGCAGCCATTCAAGAATCGGGGGTAGAGCGGCTGGTACTTTTGGGAGACCAGATACCCAAATTCACCACTTCCACTTTACCACCCCCCTGAATCCTAGTGTTCTAGGGTGTCATAAAAGATATTCATACTGATGAAAAAGTTAATAAACAGTTTGTCAAAGAAAAAAGGAAAAAAATTAAAAAAGGAAAGAAATCTATTAGTAGATTTCATTATATTAAAATCTATAATTTCCCCAAACTAATTTTTTTAATTTTTTAGATTGGATGGCATGAATATCCTACAGGTATAATTGTGGCTCACTTACCTTGCAGTAACCGACAGCTCTCTAATTGGACCTACAATCTGACCAGCCAGAGGAATACGACGCCTGATTCTGGAAACTAAGCTCAGTGCTAGTGAAATCATGGATGGATATTGGAGAAGACTCTACAACCACTAATTTACTATGTCAACATAATCCCTAACAACAATCAATAAATCTTTAGAAAAATTCTTCTCCATGTTAAAAATAATACCATGAAAGTAAATTATTGGACCATGTCCATATGGGTGTGAGCAGCTAGTGTAAGATGAAAACAATGAGTTTGCATATAGACAAGGCATCATCCAAGCCGAGCAGTTTAGCTTTATCTTAGAGGATAATATAAAAAGCCTACATCAGAACTCTTGTGTTGCAAGTGACAGAAAGTCCAACTCAAATTTCGCTTACTATGGTGATATTTTATTTTGTACTAAAATGTTATTTGTATGTTAATAAATAAAGTTGCCCAGGGGTCAGAGCTATTAGCAAGCCATAGGAAAGCCGGGCGGTGGTGGCGGCATACGCTTGTAATCCCAGCACTTGGTAGGCAGAGCTAGGTAGATCTCTGTGTGTTCAGGGATACAGCCAGCATTGGAGACACACACCTTTAATCTCAATACCAACCATAGAAGACCTGGAGGTCTATACAGACAGGCAGTGACGAGGTGGTTATGTGGTTGGGTTTACAACCAATGAGAAGGCAGAACCGAAAGTCTTTATAAAGACTTTAACACAGGAAGTAACTCTCTTTCGGAGAGGTAGGACCACCGCAAGAGGAAGGGTAAGGTTTTAGCTCTTAGCTCTGACCTCTTGGCTTTCTTCTTTGCATTGGTTCTGTGTTTCTTATTTAATAAGATGGTTGGTTGCATCTACAGCTTACTCTAAAAGGAAATATTGCCTGGCAGTGGTGGCGCATGCCCTGAATCCCAGCACTAGGTAGGCAGAGCCAGGTGGATCTCTGTGAGTTCGAGGCCAACCTGGTCTACAGAGTGAGTTCCAGGACAGGCTCCAAAGCTACACAGAGAAACCCTGTCTCAAAAAAGAAAAAAAATAATAAAATAAAAGGAAATACCTTGGCTTCTCTAACTGGAAGTCCAGGATAAGACTGGGATGAAGCCTATCTGGATTCAGTGGGTAACTGAACAGAGGTTTTTCTCCATGGCATTACTCAGATCTACCTTTTGTTACTAATTTGTCTCCTCTGATTTGATGTATGAGGGGGCTGGATTTTCCCATCACGTCCTTCAGCACTGGCTGTGCTCTTACTGTCTCAGTTCTGGTCTTGTGCTCATATTAATCCTGGTAGGCAGGGAAGGGAGACACACAATCAGATCAGCGGTGATGGTATCAGTTCTAACCAAGTAGGTAAAACTGGGGGAGAAACAGACTCCTGTATCATCATCAACCTTGTATGACCAGAGCCGAGCTGAATAGATGCAGGGATCCAAAGACAAAATCTCAAGTCCAAATTCAGAAGTCAGCGGATCAGCTTGGGAACAGAGTGTCTTTACTTACACAAGGCTTATCAATTTAACACATCTTAGCAAAGAATTACAAGGACCCATCAAAATTCTTAAGAAATGCTGAACTTACCTGTAAAGTATCAGCTAAGCCTCTGATTTTATTATAAAATCTTATATTAATTATACCTACTGAAAATAATGGCTTTAATTTGTTGAGACCATATAACAAGCAAAAGTCAAGCACGCACCACAGACAGGTAACAGCTGAAAGAGAAAATCAATCAGTCAATTAATAAATAAATCTTTCCTCCCAGCTGGCCTGTTTTTCTGTATTGAACAGTCAAATTTGTCCTCTACTACATTCATGAAAGAGAAAACAATATTTTGTTGTCCAATAAAGGAGAAAAAAAAAGAAAACTTTTCAAAATTGTATTTGAAGTCCTTAGTTACTGATTTGGTTAAGAAAGTGAATAAATCAGGGAAAATGGCATTTCGGAGTTTGCACTCTGAGACTGTGTAAAGGTGCTGTGATAAATTAATGGCTGTCTTAAATCCTATCGCTTGTGTGTTTACTGGCTCGTGTTTAGGACCTAGGCTCTGGAACAAAATCCAAGTATATGTAAAACGGTTTCAGTGAGAGATGAGCTACCTTTTCTAGTACATCTTGGGGCATTCTTTGTTCCTTGACTTCTTGTATTTCCTACTTTAAGATCAACCGAGTAGATACTCAAGATGGTCTCAGCCTTTAGATTTGTTGAGCAGCTTTGTTCATCCTCTGAGAGAAGAGACGAACTAAATGATCATGACCCATTTCATTATTTTTAAGGAAGAAGTTTGGTCTACTGTAACGGGAGTGAGTGTGAGTGTGTGTGTGTGTGTGTGTGCGCGCGCACACACGCACGCGCGCACACACACACATAATTCAAAGTTAAGTTCCTTCCACCTATCTGATCTGCTTAGGGAAGGTTCTTTCTCTGCACAGATGTCTCTCTCCTTCCTCTATTTGTCCATCAAAGAACATTTGTCTGTCAAAGAAATTTGGAGAAAAGTAGAGAGGATCAGACCAGGCAAAGAGAACACTTTGGACTTTTCCCACACATGAAATTACCAAGTTGCCTACAGTGCACACCAAAGAACCAGCTGCAAGTGGGTAAGAAGTGTCAGCGATTTTCAATGTGTTACTAATTATTTCTGTACCTCATCAAGCACTCAGCGCTTTTATTTATTCTTGGTAAGCATGACTCACTCTCTTTATTCATTCATCACCTCCATCAACTCTTTCTACTATGGTTACTGCCCAGCTTCATCAGAAAAGTGGCAAAAGGGGGTGGGGTGCTAGGTCCTGGATGTCATTGAGAGTCACCTTTCAGCCATATCTCCCCAGGGCCATGGCCTGCTACCTCTTACTCTGTTCCCTGTCTTTAGTTGGAAGATGGAGAGATGAGTGTGAAGTTGCTAAAACTCTAACTCCAGCTTCTGCCAGGCATTTTCTAATGTGTACTATATGAGTTTTGACTTGAACAAAATGTTCCAGCGCCTTCCAAACACTGAAGTTATAAGGCAAGGTGTCCATCTGTGTGTGTAGGCATACTTTCATTTTTTTTATTTATTTATTTATTTATTTATTTTATTTTACAATACAGTTCAGTTCTACATATCAGCCATGGATTCCCTTGTTCTCCCCCCTCCCGCCCCCCTCACCTTCCCTCCAGCCCACCCCCCATTCCCACCTCCTCCCGGGCAAAACCTCCCCTGCGGACTGAGATCAACCTGGTAGACTCAGTCCAGGCAGGTCCAGTCCCCTCCTCCCAGGCCAAGCCAAGCGACCCTGCATAGGCCCCAGGTTTCAAACAGCCAACTCATGCAATGAGCACAGGACCTGGTCCCACTGCCTGGATGCCTCCCAAACAGATCAAGCCAATCAACTGTCTCATCCATTCAGAGGGCCTGATCCAGTTGGTGACCCCTCAGCCATTGGTTTATAGTTCATGTGTTTCCATTCGTTTGGCTATTTGTCCCTGTGCTTTATCCAACCTTGGTCTCAACCATTCTCGCTCATATAAACCCTCCTCTTTCTCGCTAATTGGACTCCCAAAGCTCCACCGGGGGCCTAGTCATGGATCTCTGCATCCAGATCCCTCAGTCGTTGGATGGGGTTTCTAGCACAATTAGGGTGTTTGGCCATCCCATCACCAGAGTAGGTCAGAATGGCTAAGATCAAAAACACTGAAGGCACCTTATGCTAGAGAGGATGTGGAGCTAGGAGAACTCTCCTCCACTGCTGGTGGGAATGCAAGCTTGTACAACCACTTTGGAAATCAATATGGTGCTTTCTTAGAAAACTGGGAATCAATCTCCCATGCTTTCATTTTTTAAGTACGTATCCATGAATTCAGGGACTCCCATTGTATACATAAGGGCCTGGAACCTAAACCATAGGCTGTGTTCAATAGATAGATGTTAAATAAATAAGTAAATGAAAGAATATACAATGTGAAACATACAGAGCAAATACAAAGGATCATTTCAGCAATTATAGTGATGAAGTATCTCTCGGGAAGATAAATTTTATTATTAGAAGAACAATGCTCAATTGAGCACTTGAATGAATGTCTAGATTGTTACAGGATAAATCAGAAAATATCTACCAAACTTCCTAAACAAGACCCATAAGACTAGGGAGGGTATGGCCTCAAGGAAGATGCCCAGAAGCAAAGGACAGAGGAAACTGGGTGGCAGCAGAGTCATAGAGGATCTAGCAGAAATCAAATCATGCTGTTGAGTTTGATAATTCTTCAGTATATAATGTACCTGTAATGAAGCATTCTTCTGCCCCCTGTAAACTGTTGAGGAAATCCTACAGTTTGCACTCCGGTGGGATTTCCTGCTGGGGGACTTGAAAGCTCTGCCACTTCCTGTTATACATTTGACTGAGCAAAGACAGCTCGTAAGGAAAATAAATTTCCTTTCTGGGGGTGAAATTAAAGAAATTTTGGGAGGCCTGATAGATTAGAAAGGTTATGAGACATAGGACACTATTCAGTTCTTTCCAGCTCAGATGATACAGAAAGACCAAGCTGTCATCTGAGCTCCATGACACTCGCTGGGTGTAAGGATGAGATTCCTGAGAGAGCTAGGACAAGGTCCCAGATGTTTCCTGTGCGGCTTTCAGTTCCCAGGAAGCCAACCCCACTCATCACCGTCACACTGCTCTGAGCTTGACACCTTTCTCATGATCGGCTTTCTGGTTATAATCATTGATTAGTATGCTACCTAACATTTATTAAGGTGGCACAATGTGACAGTCATGGTATCAAGCAATTAGCAATTGTCACATTGATAGGTATTCATCTACAGTACTCTCATGAGACTAAAATGCTATGCCTGTAAAAGTATAGTTAATGTCCATTCGTCAATAAGTGAATGTATATTAATAGCTAATATTTACTGAGCCTTTATGGTAAGTCACTGTCCCGAGTACTTTTTATGTGTAGATTCCCTGAGTTTTAGGGCAAGCCTGTCAAGCAGAGAAAGAAACTGAATCACAAAGAGGTTAAAGGCTTGCCTGCAATTGGAGTCTTAAACAAAGTGGAGTGGCCCCAGATTCTAAACCTTTAACTACACTGCCTTCTAAATGCTTGACCTGAGGAAAACAGGGCTTGGAATAGCTCAGTAGTTTATCCAGGCTCTAACCCAACAAGTGAGAACATGGGACTCAAACTCAAGTCTGGTGGTCTTCAAAATCCACACTCTGTTGTGCTTTCTCGGAGAGAGAGCAAGGAGAGAAAGAATTGACTGACCTACAACTGGGTGTTGAAGAGTAGAGTCCAAATCTTCTTCAAGCTCTCATAAATGTTCAGAACTTCTATTCACAATTTGGAAGCACCCCCCCCCAAAAAAATCCCCAAAAGACATAGAAGAACCATATCAGGGGTTGAAGGAGACACGGCCCCAATAGGCTCAGGTATTTGAGAACTTGGTCCGCAGTTGTTGGTACTGCTTGGTGAGGTAATGGGGAAGGTACAGCCTTGCTGGAGGGAGTATGTCATTGGAGGACAGGATTCATAGCCTTGTCCCATTTCCAGCTTACTCTCTGCTTCCTGTTTGTGGTTCAAGGTAAGATCTCTGAGCTGCCTGCTCCAGCTTCCTGCTGCCGTACCTCCACTACTATCATGAACTCTCCCTTGGGACCCAAAAGCCAAAATAAACTCCTTTATAAGTTGCTTTCGGTCATGGTGTTTTTATCACAGCAACAGAAAAGTAACTAAGGCAAAAGTGGAGCCAGGGGGATCGGAGAGAATGTTTTAAAAATCATAGATGTATCAGGGCTTGAGCGTTCATGAGCATACAGCCAGTACAGTCATATGAACTCTGTACTCAAGAGTCACGCATGTGAGATTGCTACCCTGCAGCCACTATTGTGGTGTTATTGTGCATCCTAAATAAACTTATCTGGGATCAGAGAACAGAACAGCCACTAGATATAGAGGCTAGAAAATGGTGGCACACACACCTTTAATCCTAGCATTCCTAAGGCAGAGATCCATCTGGATCTCTGAGTTCAAAGCCATACTGGAAACAGCCAGGCATGGTGACTCACGCCTTTAATCCCAGGAAGTGATGGCAGGAAGCAGAAAGGTATATAAGGTGGAAAAACCAGGAACTAGAGCTGGTTAAGCTTTTAGGCTTTTGAGCAGCACAGTTCAGCTGAGAGGCATCCAGTCTGAGGAAACAGGATCAGCTGAGGAACTGGCGAGGTGAGGTAGCTGTGGCTTCTTCTACTTCTCTGATCTTCCAGCATTCACCCCAATAACTGGCACCGGGTTTGTTTTTATTAAATAAGACCATTTAAGATTCGTGCTACACACTATCGTGATGTAATGATCTAAGGAAAACAGGGCTTAGAGAAGTCAATAACTTGGCAAAAGTTACCTCTCAAGTTATTGGATTTTATTAGCAAAGTTGGATGGGGCAATGGACCACATGCACAGGTGCTTAAAAGCAGCTCGCTGTCTTTCATGTCCCCATCACCCTCTAACACCAAACAACTTCATGGCTGCCCAGATCAAACCCTCCTCCTCTTCCTGTTCCTCCTCCTCCTCCTCCTAACTGAAGGACCTCACTACCTTGGGCAAACAGGCTGCTGCTTTGTCATGACCTCCCATCCTGTGGAGACCTCAGGTGTGAGCACAGATCAGTGTTGGAGACCCACTTCACCAATGTAAAGCAGATAAAGGCAGAGGCTCTCCCTACCCAGGCTGGAGCAACACAAAAAACTTCAGTGGGCAGCTTGACAGAGGTTTTTTGCTTTTTGTTTTTATTTTTACTTCCCCCAACCCAGGTACCAAACCATCCTGAGCATGTGTTACAATCCATGTGACCTCATTCATCGTGGACCAGGACAAGGGCCTGTGGGAAGAAGGGTTCATCTTCCTCCCACTTCAGTAGCTACGTATTTCACTCTGGGCCCCACAAATCTATGGAACTATTGAAACTGCTACTACAACACATCATCATGGAGCCTTAACTAATGCTTGAAAGCATAATTCCCAATACCTTTGTCCCCTAGCTTAGCATCAAAGTATTTATGAAGGTATAAAATAATTTCATAATTAGATTTACAAATTTAAAAGCAAGTCTAGAATTATGTTATTTTGTAAAACCTATATTTTCATTTATTTGAACTTAATGGTCTGGTTTATAAGCATATAGTAATATTTTTTCATAATAAAACTTCTTCCTAAAAAATCAGTGGACTAGCTAGGTGTAAAATGAAATTTTTTCTAGACCAGAAAATGCCACTACCTGGCTCACTGAGGTGGAGGACATTTATTACTCTTGTAGACCTCAGACTCGCAAGCCTACAATTTCAATTTCTCTACCATCCCTTTTTAGAAAAAAAAAAATTGCTCATGACTTTACCACACACAGCGAAGAATGCAACTCCAACGGGGTAGAAACAATGGCAGCTGCTGTTCCTTACCACAGCTGCCCCTGCGCCTTTTCTTTTCATTCTCAAGTTTTTACATCAAAAAATTGGACGTTGTTCAATTTACTCCTGGGTAAGTGACTTTGTGCTTCTAAATTTGTTCCTAGAATCAGTTTTGGCAGATAAGGCATTGCTGGTTTTTTCTGACTTTTGCCACATTTTCAGAGCTTTGTCTGCAGCACTTATGGGGCCATCCCATAACGCCTCAATGTCTTCCTGCTTTCTTTTTTATGTTCTCAGCAGCGTTGTAGAATTGACCCTGCATTTTGACTTTTTAAATTACATTTTCGTTTTAGTTATTTATCTTCAAGAGTGTGCTTGGGCAAAGGTCAGGCGACAGCTGTGGGAGTTGGTTCTCTCGTTCTGTCCTACGGATCCCCAAGAACAAGCTAAGCTCTTCGAGCTTGGTGACAGGTGCCTATTGGTGAAATTATTAAGGCCACTCCACGTAGTTAAAAGGGAGGTTTATTTTGTGGGGTAACTTACAAGTGAAGGGATAGTTTACAGAGTCAGGGAAAGGCATAGCGCAGTCCGGAGATGTTCTCTAGAGAACTCTGCTCGGTCTACCTCCACCATCCAGGGTCCAGGAACCAAGAAAGCACCCGGATCTCAGGTCTTCAGGATCCTCTCTTGGCCCCACCTTGTAGGCATGACAGTTACCGAAGCGTCAATGGGGATTGGAACTTCCAGATCAAAGCTGGAGTGGCTACCCACTACAGGTGTCTTTACCTACGGGTCATCTCGAACCCTCACCAAGCATTGTTATTGTTTGTTTTTGCTCTTTTCTGGGGGGGGGGGGGCATCACCCAGCTCCCAAGTAAATCTCACAGGGAGGATTATTCTTCATTATGAATTCCCAACCTTAGCTTGTCTTAGTTTCTTGCCAGCTTCCCTTAACTTATCCAGTCTACCTTTTGCCTCTGGGCTTTTCCTGTTCTCTTACTTCTGTAAATCTTACTCCGCTGCTGGTTGTGTAGCTGGGTGGCTGGCCCCTGATGTCCTCCTCCTTCTCTGGCTCCTCCTCCACCTATCCTCCCAGATTTCTCCTTCTATATATTCTCTCTACCTCCCAGTCCCACCTATCCTTTCTCCTGCCTTGCTATTGGCCAGTTCTTTATTAGACCATTAAGTGTTTTACACAGACATAATAACACAGCTTCACAGAGTTAAACAAATGCAACATAAACAAAAGTAACACACCTTAAAATATCCTACTACAAAGCATTTTTAGCTGCATAGTTATACAGTTTCAATCTGAAATCTCCTGTAAAGGCCTTGTTTTGGAGACACAGTCCCTACTGGTGAAAATGGGAAGTAATGAGAGTGTTCAAGACTTGGGGTCCACTGGGAAGTCCTCGGTTTATGGTGCTGTGCCCTCTGTCAGGACAGTGGAACCCCAGCCCATTCTGCTTCCTCTTTTTGCCTCCCCACACTGGTGAGTGATTTTGTTCCGGAACAGGCTCTCACCGTGATGCTCCCACTGCCCAAAGCAGTGCCAACCAATCACAGGCTGAAGCTCAAAACTGTGAGCCTAAGGAAGCTTTGTTCTTTAAAAGTTGAGGTTTCAGAAGTGTGTGTGTGTGTGTGTGTGTGTGTGTGTGTGTGTGTGTGTGTGTGTGTGTGTGTAGCGTTTATCTAATTATTCTTTATCAATAAAACCTCAGGAGTCAGATATGGGGTAAGAACCTGATAGATCAGAGAAACAGCAGAGAAGTGACCAGTGGCCTCCTCTTCTCTCTCTCCTTTCTCCATCCAAAAGGGCTGACCTTTCTCTCAGCCCCTCCCTACTACTTCCTGTGTCTCTCTATATGTTCTTAGTCCTCCAAAACCTCTATGTCTAATTTTGGTTGGTTAGTAGTTAGCTCCACCCTCTGATTTAAAGTAAACTTTATTGTCAGTCTCAGGAGTGTCAGAGTTTGATCAAAACATCCCACAGCATGTGTGTGTATGTGTGTGTGTTTTGAATATTTGCCTTTTTAGACATTAGTATCTAGACTACATAGGTTATCTAAATTTGGTAGTTTTAAGATTGACTATAATATGCCTCATTAACCAAAACTACTAATTTTAATGTAAGAAAATTCATCAATATCTACCTTACAGTTTGTACTTTCAAAATTTTGTTTAAAAAATCCTTGCCCATTCCTAGGTCCTGCACATTTTTCTGTTAACAATTTAGTTTTACACTTTACAGCTAGATGAAATGCCATGCTAGATAACAATTGAGCCTTTTTTCTGCATTTGACAAATCACAGTAAGTTGTGTGTGTGTGTGTGTGTGTGTGTGTGTGTGTGTGTGTGTGTGTGTGTGTGTGTATACATAATGCATACATATATAGGTGAAGAGAGAGATAATGAAAGAAAGAATTGCTGAAAGTGTTAGTCCAGTGGTCTTAACCAATAGCTTGGAAATAGTACCCAGCCCCACCGACTTGGAAACTTTCTCCCTTCCCACCCCCATTCCCACAAGTAGCCTGCTCCACAGCTCCTAGCCACAACCTAAAACCAGAAACTATGCAGCTCACAGTTAGATATTACCAGACTCCTATTAGTTTATCTTATATTTTAGTCTGTAGCTGTGAACATGATTTTTCCTTAAATGCTATCTTAAGTTTTGCTTACCATAAAAACATCTATACACAGAGAGCTTAAACTCTTGGCTACTTTCAGCTCCAACTTCTACAAATACAATAGAGTAAATACAAAATTGTTTTGAAATGTTAAAACTCTTCCTATAATATTCCTCCTTTTAGTATTTTGCATATGATTCTCTTGCACAAATGTGTGTTGATTTGAATTTGTTAGTAATTGAACCCAGAACTTGATTTTCATATCCATCCATCCACTATTACACTTACCCATGGTCAGCAACTATACATGTTCTATCCATCACTTTCCCAGAACAGACATAGAACCTATTGCCTAATCCCACTGCTGCAAATGCACTATGCCACATGATAGTTTCTTTAATACAGGTATCATATGTGCTATTACAATCAGTAGGTCATGGATGTGGATCTAATCATATTTGGAGAAATGACTGTCCAAACTGGCCATTCTACTCCAGCTCCCATTAGCAGATGTGACAGTCTCATACTCCTGCCCATATCTGGAACCATGCAGACTTGAACATTTGCCAGTACAATGACACTGGTCTGTTGTTTCAGTTTGGAAGTTTTATGATCACCTTCTAATATGTTTATGGTCTTTCAGAATTTTTGTTTGTTTATTAGCATCTCTATGTTATATGTTGCCTATTACATTTTTGTCTGTTTTGCTATTGAGATTACTGCTTTCCTTGTTAATCAGGAATTATTCTCCATGTAGCTTGAATAGTCAGCTTTTTAGACATTAATATCAAGAACATATAGGTTCTCTCATTTTGGCAGCTGTTAACATTGTCTACAATATCCTCCATTATCAATACTATTAATTTGACATAACTAGATCCATCAATATTTACCTTATAGTTTGTTCTTTTGAAATTTTGTTTAATAATCTTTTCACACCCCTAGGTGCTGCACGGTTTTCAACTAACAATATCATTTTCTCTTTACAACTAGATGGAACTCTGTGTGAGTTAGCAACTCAAATTATTTTTCTGCAGTTGACAAACCAAATTTCCCAGCATTTTCAAAATAACCCCACCTTTTCCCATCCCTTATGGCATCTTCTTTATTTTAAATTAAGTGTCTGTATCCATCACACAGGTCTGTTTATAACCTTTCCACTCTTTTGATGAATTTGTCTATTCCTGAACCAGTTTCTCAACAGCTAACACAGCAAGCAAACATCATCCCCATATTCACTATCCACTATTCTCAAGTCTAACTTGAACAATTCTTCTTGGCACATAAAAAAACCGTTATTTTGATTGGAATTATGTTGTGCTTATAGATTAATTCAAGAAGTGTGGTGTTTTCACACTATTAAGTCATCTTACCCAGAAACAGGAAATGTCTCTCTAATTAAGAAGATCATCATTTATACCCTTTAGTACAGACTTAATTTTTTTCCACATAAAATTGTGGTGTGTTCTTGATTAAGTTAATTTTAGATGTCTTGAAAGTCCTAATGCCACTTTGAATTACATTTTCTAGTTGATGGAAAGAATTCTACTTTCTCCCTTGACAGCAACAGAGTTCTTAGGAAACAACACAAACAGGTCAACACAACTTCAGTGTGACTGATCTGAATACAGTAGAACATTGTCCAGGAAGAGTAACTGATATTGGAAAAGATCAAAACTTTATGTGGACAAATTAGCTTGATGGTGATCCCTTGTACATTTTTGCCCTTAAACATTAATGTGAGCTCCCAAGTGTCCAGATAAAGAGGAAACACAAATCATCCTTTTCTCATTATCAATAGTAGGGCAGTGTTTACTCTTTTTACTTAGTAATGACAATGTAGAGCAAAGGAAACTGAGTGTCTTAGTATATTCAGGCTGCTATAACAAAATTCAATAAACTGAGTAGTTTAAAACAAATAGAAATGCATTTCTTGCAGGTTTAGAATCTGGGGTGTCTAGGATCAAAGTATCCACAGATTTGATGTCTAATGAGATCTCCATTTCTTCTCATCAATGGCGCCTTTTGCTCTGTCCTTGCATGACAGATGGATCCAATAACTTTCTTTAACATGCTTTATAAGGATTAATGCCAGAGTGGTCACCACTATTGAATTAGTCACCCAGTCACCATCCAAAAGACTACCATCACCATGAGAATTAGAACTTCAACATTTGAATTTGAGAGACACACAGTTAGACAATAACACTGACTATTTGAGTTTGAATCTAAAAATGAAAAAGATATAAGCACATGTATAGCTTAAGGAGAAGTAGCCATTGGAAGAACAGAGCATAAAGAGATGTCAAAGTGGCACACCGGAGTTTAAAAAGAAGAGGAGGAAAGTTGGAGGGGAATAAAGAAATGAAGTAGATTGTTGGGAGCAAAAGAACAAATGTGGTCTCATGGATCATTCTAAACCATTCCCTGAGGGTCTCTTACACACCAGGGCTTGCACTCAACAACAAAGAAAAAGGATCATTCTAAACCATTCCCTGAGGGTCTCTTACACACCAGGGCTTGCACTCAACAACAAAGAAAAAGGAACTAAGAAGGAAGTTCAAGAGTGTGTCCTGGGCTGGGAAGAGAAGAAAAGCCAACCACAGGGAAATTGATATAAGGAGATACACATAGGTGAAACCTGATGGGAGGGGTACATCCTCTATGAAAACAATGAGAAAGAGAATGGTAGAATATAAAGAGACTCTGAGAAACAGCCATGGAAGGAGATCATGGGTCCCAGCCTTTCCTCATCTCAAAAGCTGAACAGCAAACACACCTCTTGAAAGTGAATGATACTGGTTTGTAAATGCTGCCTTGAGAAAAGAAGACAAATTGCAATTCCTACTCCAATGACAAAATATAGACGAGTTCCCACATCAGAAGCAGCAGGAAATGAGTGCAATCATAGGTCAGTGGTTCAAACTGTATCCCAATGATGAGCAGTGACTGATGCTATCAAATGACCTAAGGGTTTAAATGCAGAATTTTCAGGTTCTACTTCTAGCCACAACTCTCTCAATGTTTTCCCTTAAGTAAAAATAAGGAAATTCAAATGTCTTACATATGAGTTTTACTGAAAAGCAGCTGATAATTGGAAGTTAAGTGGATACAGGAAACATTAAGTCAGAAAAGACCAACAAGCCACCCCTACATACAGCCCCTGGCTTCAGAAGCACCAAATGCCAGACAAAATGGCTACCATAAAAATCTATAGGGATCAGGACTGCTCAGACTAATACCGACCTCTTCCCAAAGAACATTTGTCACAAGAAAGTAAATGATCTCATATAGAAGTACAGATATATAAATATGTACTTCTAGTGAAGTACAAACTATAGGGCATTTTCAACTCTATTCATGTCGAAAAGGAGAATTTAAGTTAGATAAATTTCATAAATAAAGTTTACAGATATGTTTATTCATTAAATTCAATATATCCCTTTTTCTTTGTTCTTCCATACTCAATTTTAGTGACAAAAACTTTTTAGGAATACAGTATATATTCAAAGAATACCATCACCATCATCATTAAATTCAAAATTTTTAGAATAAATGCTTTAACTTTCTATTAGGACTTAACAAAAAAAGCATTTCTATAAATCAGAACAATAGAGGAAAATGCTTTTACATTTTATATGATAAATGTATTTGCTTAATACACTAAATTTGTACTGGACTCTGGCTTCTCTACCCACAGTTACACTGATTTCCTAAAACACTTTCAACCATTTTGAAATGGAGATGCTTAAGTATCCAAAATAAAAATTTAATCCTGAAGTTTCTCAGGACAAAGACCAGAGACACAGGAATTTTTCCACTCAAGTCAACTCCCCATACATCAACACTTCATAAATAAAAGGTATGGATCACAGATTCAAGAATTTCTATGCCATCTCTCTAATAAAGTCAGTGACTATTCTACATTTAATGAATCCCTTGTCTGTTCATTCACAACATCAGTCAAACACCAGTGAAACCCCACCGTAACTGTGCAGTTAGTAGTCACAGTCTGGACTTGTGCCTTCCATGGGCCAAGCATCCACCTTGTTACGCCTGCCTGATATGCAGAGTAGCAGGAGTGATTTCAGTGCAGTCTCTGTGAGCTTGTGCCTCGGTCTCCTCTGGCCTATAGCTGCTTCCCAGTTTGCTCAGTGCCAAAGTCAGCATCTTCAGGCCTGTACCCAGCTTTCCTTCCTTATCTCTGTTCCTGATGATCTCACACAGTAGCCTCCAACGTTTGTCCTGCATGCCAGTCATAATCTGCCTCAGGGTTTTTAAAGTTGCTGTCACCCCTGATTATAAACACACAATGATCACATGGGTCATCGCCTGCCATCCTCCAGTTCTCCATCCCTAAATCATCTCATTGGGATGTCACCTTCCCTGTGAGCTATATCTAAAACTCCCATAACTCCACCCATTCCACCTCACCCCCTGGCCTGCTTACCTTTCCTCCTTGGCATTTCTTGTTGGGATATATTTTTTCCTATTTATTTTCTGTTTCCTAACTAGAAAATAAGTTCCACGAGAGCAGAGAATTTTGTCTGCCTTGTTTGTTATAATTTGCCAAAAGTGTACATAGTATACAGTTAGGAGCTCAGTAAATGTGTTTTGAGTTAGTTAAAGATCGGTTTTATCTTCATTACTTACAAATAAAAGACAAGCTCATGCAATCATGAAGAACTGAAACTGTAAAGCATTAAGCATTAGTAACAACATAGAGTTGACAAGAGCATTCTGCCTTGGCAATTACTCCTTCCCAAACTGTAAAGGGGAGAGAAGGATCTCTTTTATGCCCCCTTATTCCTGACCTAGATCTGCCCTATTTGTTAATATTGACCCAATCTGAAACCTCTTCTGCTTCGTAGCATTGCTGGGTTTCTGCTTCATTATTTCACATTTTAGCATCCAGTCACTAGCAATTTTGATTTGAATGTTCAGCTTTGACCAGGCTATTTCTTGGCATTAAGAATTTGGAAGGCACAAGAAGTATATAAACACGAGCACAAATCTGCTACCCCAAGTGGCCTCACTGGTATGGCATCTGGAACATGCACTGGCTTGGGGTATTAATTGTCCTCAAAAAGATCATGGGTGTAGCTGCTGGCAATTAGTTCTCCACGAGGCTAAGATCTTCTGTCTCCCGTCACACTCCACTCCCCACCACTCCACCCCACTGTGTTCTCCTGCACCTTCAATTTGCCAGTCCTGGCTTCACTCACCTTCACAGCCACCTGTTCAGGCCCAGCTGTTTTCTGTGCCCAGTGACTGCCACAGAAAGAGAATTCAGATCACTAGCTTGCCAATGATGGTGGAAAATTTAGTGCTACCAGGAGCAGACTCATAATAAATCCACATTAACTTCTCTTTAAAGAGTGTCCAGGCTGGTTTGCTGCCAGCATTGTCCCTGTGATGGCTCAGCCTGGCTCTGTGGAAAGTTCATGGACTTTAAGATTAGACAGCCATGGGTTCAAATTCCATTTGCAAGGTTTTAAAAAATAGCTCATGTTTAATGAAAAACTCTCAGCGTTGCAGACACTGACATCATTTCACACTCCTAATGAGATGACCCAAGTTCTATTATTCCCACTTTTACAAACAAGAAATGAAGATCCAGTCATGCTCTAAGTCACATAGCTAATTAATGGCAAAGCAGGGGCTTGACTGTGGGTTTTCAAATCCATAATCCTAGTCACTATTTTATATTTTCTGTGTGAATTTTAAAAAGAAAAAATTTTTTGGCTTCTGAGACATCCATGGGAAAAAATTATTATCCACTAACATAATGATTGCTCAATACATGTGAGAAACCTGCCTCCCAACTTTGATGTGATGGTATAGAATTATTAGGCCTGATTATTATTCCAGGAGTTAGCGAATTCTTTTGCACAGTGAAGGAAGAATTCTTACTTTCAGTGATAAACACGTAAATATTTATATATGCAATAATACTCTTCCTGCCTTGACTTAAAAATAACCCAGAAGTGTAGCGATTAGAGGTCACTGTGCTGACAGTTGGAGACATGAAGACACTGGGAACTGTTAACACTAGTCAGTTAGCTTTATTTTATTGAAAAATAATAAGTATATTTTAACAAACACCTTAAAATAATTTAAAGAAAAAATGTGTGTGTGTGTGTGTTTATAAAACTAGAGGGTCTTGTTTTTAAGAAAGACTTTCCACAACCTGGAAATAAGCCATTTAAACTATTCCCTTTCCTATGAATGAATTTCATCCTTAGATAATGAAAAGTTGTTGCAGTGTGAGGGAATGGGTGATCTTGGGCCACATTAAAAAGGTAAAAGTCATGCAGTCCCATGAGCTGCAATGAGATGGCCTCAAAACCACAACTCCACCTTCTAGAGCACATCCCTGGATTTACATGGTGACTAAACAGAGGAATTACATGGGTTTTGCTTTGCACACAGAGCCTTAAAACTTGATCACCTGCAATAAACAGAAGGCTTGACTCTTCTAGCCAATAATTCTTTAAATGTATGAAACACACGTAGTATTTTCCCCTGGGAGGATAGTGGATTGTAAAAATATCAAGAAAGTGCCAAGTAAATATTATAAATGAGCAATTGATAATTAATCCAATTCATACACTTTCTGTTTTCTTATCACAATTTAAAAGTATGATATGAGTTCTGAATTGCTGACTTTTTTCCCCAATGAAGTCATAAAAATTAAATGATAGCTAGCTAAAATTTGCAGGCAGTTTCATTTAATGAATCCACTAGGAATGCATCCACTGCCTCCGATTCTACTATGCAAATATAATCAGTGGTTTGGAGGGCGTGAACATTTCTGTTCTGGCTAAAATAATAGAGATTGTAAGCTTTATACAAGGCGATGGACACCAGGCTGAGTTTCAAGCTCCATCGGTCCACCACATTCTTCAAGGGTTGGGAAAACATTTACTACCCCTTGCTGTGTTCACCAGCAAGGACCATCTCTCCAGGAGGACCATGCTGCTAGTCAGCCTTTCAGCATTTTAAATTTCTCCTTTTCTCAAAGACCAATTTGTTGTCTTAAGAGAAATAACCACCACTGACAGAGAAAAGAAACGCGTTGCATACAATTAAGCAAATATTTGGAGGTCTTTGAGTACATGCCCATGGAGTTACAATCTAAACTGTGGCCTCAGGCAGACAGGGAGATATCTAATATATTCTCTTCACTAATTTTGTGAATCATGGCCGGAGAGGATGATTTGTCTTCTGTTCAACTAACCTAGCAGATGTACAACATGTTCTCAAAAAGACGCTTAGAGCTACAGAAAAACAAAAACCAGTATCAAGTTACAATTCAAAGTAATAACATATAGCAGAGGCTGCAACCCTGAACGCCAAACTACTGACTGTTCCTGCTCCCACCATTACCAAAAAAGGCAAGGGGATCAGGAAAAGGCAACCACAGCACCCCAGAAAGAATCCTAAACTTTCAGATCAAAGCTGGGATTTTCAAGCCCAGTTTTGTTCATGTCCTTCGGCCACTTCAAACTTCCTTATCTACAAGTTGATGCTGATGATACTAACATCACAGCTGAGAACACTGGCTGGCAATGTGGCTGAGAAGTAGAGTGTTTGCCTGGTACATGAAAGGCCCTGGGTTTGTTGCCAAGCACTGGAAAATAAGAAAGAAAAAGGAGAAGAAAAGAAAAATTTCCTCGCAAAGAGTATGGGAATCATTGAGAATTCTTCCAGGAATATTTAGATTAAATTACATATAGTTAAAACCTTCAATGAAAAAGTTCTGTACTTATTATTTATTCTTTATAGGCTAGACATTAATTTCAATGGAAAATTGATGTGTGAGCCAGTGATGTGGAGGATTGCCCATGTTCTACTCAGCATTAGAATCACCTGTTCCCTCTGAGAGAAGCATGGGAAAAATATCCTGTGGCACAAATGATGCTTCAGTAGAGACAGTCACAAATAGAAATGTTGCTTCATTACACAGCAAAACTCCTCTTACCATTGGTACCCACTTAATGTTCTGTGCTCAATTTTTGCATGTCTATCAAATAAAACTATTTTCATTTGAGGGTGTTCACACATTTAAGATCTTTTCTTGCTCACTAAGGGCAAACAGCATTCATTTCTTCATTATTTGATTTGTACAGATAAAGCCTTAAGAATTAAACTTATTTCCTAATACTGGTTTTTGTTTTGACAATAATTTCCAGAATTTCTGATAAAAAATAAGTTCATACTTTTTTCCCTCCATCATATTCTTTTGTTATGAGTAATATAGTGTCAGAAAAAATAACTGGGATTAGAAAGTTTTCAGAAAAAAAAAATTATAATGTGGGAATGAAATATATAAAGAATAAAAATAACAGAAATAATTATTTTAAATTTATACTGTGCTAAACTTGTGGGGTTTTTTAAACTTTATTTGCCTATTGATTATTCTACAGAAGCCTGAAGTTTAATTTAGAATTTAAAAATCCATAAAAATAAAATTAAATTAAAATATTTTTACACAAAATTCCCTTGTGAGAAAGTTATAGCTTTCACTTGCCAGTGTTTTAGTGACTTTTATTTTTAATTCTTACAATGTCTCTAGTGTTTAACTATGCCACTTTCTACAGAGATTTAACTTATTAAGTACTAGCATAAGAAAAGGTGAATTTGCACACAAATGCTCAATGTTCAATGACATATCCCCACGATACATTCACATCACCTTCCTGTCGGCCTGTTTGCGTGACAAAATAGAGACTGTGGATCCTGACGGTGGAGAAAAGAAAACTGATGAGCAGCCTATCCCTGATATCTTCATTCGGTAAGCCCCCTCCCTCAGAAAGATGCTTTCTGAGACGCTCTGCCAAACTCGATATTGTTCTCATGGCTCCCGACGCGTCAGAAGCATGACTTCTCTGAGGAAACACTAGATCTTGTAACAGAAATATCTTTAAATCTTTTAGATAGCCAGTCCGCAGGGAAAGGTTTAAGAAAGGATCAAAGCTTGTCCTTTCAGCTTGAATTATTCCATTACAGCTGAATGTGACATAATTACAAAAGATGTTGTATGTGGAGTCTCATCAGGATTATCTAACACTCATCTTTGTTGGCAAAGTCTCCCCAGCTGTTGCTCTGATCGCCCAAATGTGACTGGAGTACAGAGTCCAAAAGTCCTTGTAAGTGACCACTGCTCAGGGCAAGCTTACGTTCCTTAGGCCATTTTGGGACTTTCCACAATTATCAATAGTATTTAAAAAAAAAAAAAGTGCCATTTTCATCTAAAGCAGTTTTAGAAAACATTTTTTTTAAACTCCGGCTGAAGGCTTATCTTTTGGCACATTTGTGTTTGATTCAGCCAAACTCATTTAGCTATGAACATTTCAATCAGAAATGATCATTTGCGTCCCTGTGCAAGTCAGCCACGTTCTTATTTGTTTGGACAATCGCATCTTAATTTAGTGCTCTTCACTCTTGATGCCTGTTAATGGCTTTGCGGGTAGAAATTCTTGTTATGGGGAATGACTCAGAAAGAGCATTTATGACCCTGAAAATGAAATAAGCTGAATAAATATTTAATTCCCTACTATGTTTAACAAGTTCTGGCCATCCGTAATCACATTTAAAATTTTAAAAGGTGTGGTTTTTTGTTGTTGTCGTTGTTTTTGTTTTTGCAGACCATTTGCCAAAGTGTCACTCTTTTTAAATATCACTACGGAAGTTCAATTGTAAAATGTAACATCAAACATAAAATGTTGAGTAATTACTCATTCCAAAGGATTTGGGGAAAGCAAAAAAAAAAAAAAAATACTTTTCTTTCCTTCCTTGCCATGGATTACATTTTCTTCATACATTATTAATGAAGTTAAACTACTAGTAACATGCCAAATGTGCTGCACGGGAGATTTGTGTCTAATCCAGCACAAAACAGGCCCAGTCACATAATGATAGAAAGAAGAACAAATGTCAACAGTTTCACACTGGGACTAGATTAAGCAGATCGTACTTACTGATTCCTTACACAGGGATTAGCTCACTTTTAGTGCGATGAGAAGGAAGGCCACACTTCTCTTAGATTAACACAGAACTGCACCTGAGGAAGGAAGATGGAGAAAAAGGCTCCCGCCCCATTCCTACCCAGTCCCACGCCGCGGAAACTTGATTTATTAAATATCACAGACTTAAGCCATTGTTTGGATAATGGGCCACATAAAAATGTCTAATAGTGATATAAACCTATTAATACTGAGAGATCAGATATAATATCGCTGTTCATTGAACTCCGATTAGATGGTGCTTAAAATAACCGGTGTTTACTGTTTACCCTCTGCTTGCTAGGTTCAAAAAGCTCAGAGGCTTAGGTCATGGCTGGATTCCTTACAGGCAATATTAATGTTGAAAGAGTTTAAGGATTTTTTTTCCTTTTAATCTCTAGCAGCTAAGGCCTGCCGCCCTTACATAAGCAAACTCCCCTTGACTTCAGTGAAGACTTTACTAGTTGCATAAATATCGCAGAAGCTGGCTCCTTCCCTGTAGTTAGTGTCTGTCAAAAGGTGCATGCTCATGTAGAGTGTAGTTTTCAGAACTATAGCTACCCGGGTAGATCTCTTATTCATGTCTCAATTAGGTATTACTACGTATAAAATAAAAATCAACTGATTTCTTCATTTATCATTAATTTATACTTCAGAAAACAGACATCCATGTGACCTCAGAAACTACAAGTACTCACATCCATCCCCACAGTGACCATATCACATCCATGAGAGCAGAATCTCCCAAGGTTTCTGTATTAAACAACTTCCCCAATGTACCTTACCAAATAAACAAATTTGTAGCTAAAGTTTTCCTGCCTGGCCCACAGTCAGGACAAATCTCTATCACCTGCCAGTCCCACAGTCGCTCAGACCCAACCAAGTAAACACAGAGACTTATATTGCTTACAAACTGTATGGCCGTGGCAGGCTTCTTGCTGACTGTTCTTATAGCTTAAATTAATCCATTTCTATTAATCTATACCTTGCCACATGGCTCGTGGCTTACCGGCATCTTCACATGCTGTTTCTCATCGTGGCAGAGGCTGGCAGTATCTCTCTGACTCAGCCTTCCACTTCCCAGCTTTATTCTCCTCCTTGTCCCGCCTATACTTCCTGCCTAGCCAATGGCCAATCAGTGTTTTATTTATTGACTAATCAGCAACACATTTGCCGTACAGAACATCCCACAGCACAAATAAATAAATAAATAAATAAATAAATAAATAAATAAATAAATAAATATGAAGTTAGTCCTGAAAAAAAGGAGTTTCAAGCAATTTTACTTAAGAGGAATTTTGTCTTCAGATTGGCTTCCATTTGGCTCCTCAACTGTTTGATAGTTTACCGTATCTGTCATAGCTTAGACCAATTTAATCAATAAGTAACAGATTTAAATGGTTAGGGATTTGCTATTTTAAGATAACAACCTGTGGTTCATTACATCATACATATGCAAATATAAAATGACTCCTCAGAAATTTTCAGTATTAACAACAAAAACTTGGGTATGCATCCCCAAAGATCCACGTGTTGAGGGCTTGGTCCCCAGTCTCTAACTATTGGGAGACAGTGAAACCTTTAAGAGATGGATCCAGTGAGGGGAAGTTAGGTCTCCGGGGTATGCTATTAATGGGACAGTGGGACCTGGCACTCTCTCTCTCTCTCTCTCTCTCTCTCTCTCTCTCTCTCTCTCTCTCTCTCTCTCGTGTGTGTGTGTGTGTGTGTGTGTGTGTGTGTGTGTGTGTGTATGTGTGTGCGCACGCGTGCGCGCGAGCGTGTGTGTGTGTGTGTGTGTGTGTGTGTGTGTTCCTCCCCTCTCTCTCATTCCTGTAACCAGGACTGATTAACTTCTTCTGTCACTGGATCCTGCCATGGTGTGTTAACTTACCACTGGTTCCAAAGCAACCACACACTGAAACTTCCAAACCTGTGAGCCAAAGTACATCTTTCTTTTCATCTTTTTTACATTGATTTACATTAGGCACTTGTTACAGCATCAGAAAGCGGACTAAGACAGCCTTTATTCGCGCAAATATAAAAGGTCGCACCAATCAAGCACTCTTGGCCTCCTGGTGCAGATTTAGAGTCGTCTAGCTATTTCCCTCGGGCTCATTCAGCCTTCTCTTCTAACTCATCTCCATTCCTCTGTGACTCTGCCAACCTATAGAGTCACCGTCTACCAGGGACCCACAGCCACCTCCCTAGGCTTGAACTCAGACCACAGCATCACTAAAACCTCCTTAGAAAAATCTCTTAACACAGAGACCCACAGCTGGACAGTGTGCAACACCTAAGAGGCTTTGCAGCACTCAGTCCTAAATGAGATGTCTTTACCAAACCCCTCCCCTCAAGGCTCAGTGGTCTATGCAGAAGAGGAGGCAGACAGACTGTACGAGCCAGAGGTTGTAGATGACTCTAAGGAAACAGTGGCATCCAGACACAGATCTGAACACATATGAACTCACAGAGACTGTGGCAGCATGCACAAGACCTGCACAGGTTCACACCAGACAGCATTCCCAGCCCTGAGGTGGGAAAGTAGACACAAAGTCCCACTCTAACCAAGAAATTATCTGCAATTGATACCTTCTGGGAAAAGGAAAATCAGTTTTCTCCATTGGAGTGTCCCTGGGTATGTCAACCACACTTTAGGGCAGACCCATGCTTAGGAATACTCGCCCAACACAAAATAGACTCCATAGTTTTTGGTGTGCTTTTTGTTGTTGTTTTATTTTGTTTGGGTATTTTGTCTTATTGATTTGTTGGGGTTTTGTTTTGTTTTGTTTTGTTGGTTTGTTTTAATTTTTGTTTTGGGTATTTTTTTTTTCTTTTTTGATAAAGAGATAACATGAAGTTAAGTAGATATGGTGATAGGGATGATCTGGAAGAAATTGGGGGAGGGGAAAATATGATCCAAATGTATTGTATGAAAAATTTTAAGAAAAAAAATTGTTAAAATTTTCTAACTATACAATAATGGTACCCACTAAATCCTTCATAACAAAGGGGCATTGTAGATTTATGTATTCAGAATCATAATCAACTTCCTATAGGACTAAATACTTTTAAAATATAGTCATAATTTACCATATATTTAACAGCAAAATTGAGTGGCTTATGTTGATCTTTTCTACCAATGAGGACTTTTTGTGGGAAATGACAGAGCTTAAATTCATGTCCCTTAACTACAACTTCAATTTTCTCTTCAAATCAAGAGAAGGTCTAGCCTAATATTTAACCCCAAGATAATAAAGTGGGAAGTTTTCAATGGCAGATATAAAACTTTGATGTAGATACACACCCATTCAATCATATTTGTTTCAATGATTACTAACTTTGCTGTAAAGGGAGTGAAGTACTAGAGATGACTGTGGATAGGAGCCAACTAATGCTTTCATATCAATTGTTTAATGATCACTTTTCCAGACTCTCCATGGGAAGAAATTGTTTTCACCCATAGTCACATTAAAGATCTCATTAATTTCACTTTTTAAAGTAATGCCATCTTACGATGTCATTATTATAAATGGCATAAGACTATGGCAAAAATGCAAAGACGGAATGGTAATGACTAAGGTTGGAGAGCACCAATTTATTGTTGCTGTTTTATGACCTGGGAAGATGGAATGAAGGAGAAAAATCACAAATGCTTTCCTTAGCCGTCTGTGTCCAGGATAGTGTGTGTGTGTGTGTGTGTGTGTGTGTGTGTGTGATGGTAGAAACAATCAGTGCTCGTAGAACACAAGAAAGGTGTAAAATCCTAAATTTCCAAGAATGAAGAAGAAAGAAAGAGGAGGAGGAAAGAGGAAATTAGGTCCAAGGTAAGTAGAAGAAAAGAAATAATGAAAATTAGAGTAGAAATTCATAAAACTGAAAACAAAAATAATAGGAAAAAGTTAATGAAATTAAAATTGTTATTTGTAATGATCAATAAAATTGATAAACATTTGCCAGATTAAAAAAAAGATAAATAAAGGGAAGACACAAATAGCTAATGTCAAAAATGGAAATGAGGATGTCACCACAGACATCACAGAAAGGACAATAAGCAATGTTATGCCCAATGCTTGATCTGTAAGTATGATTAACTTAGTTGAAAGACACAATCCTCAAATTTTACACAAAGAGAAACAAGTGAGCTGAATATGCCCATATCTATTTGAATAAATGATAAATAACTTTCCAAACAAGAAATACTAGGCTCAGATAATTTCCCTGGTAACTATTACCAAAAATTTATTCTCTGTGATACCTTCCTGAAAACAGAGGCAGAGAGGCCACTTATCACTCCCCCTATGAAGCCAACATTACCTAACAAACAAAGACAAAGACCACCCAATAATGGACATTTATAGACCAACATCTCTCAGAAACAGACAAAGTTGCCAACAAAATATTTAAAATTTTAATCTAAGAATGTATAAAATAACTTTTAACCATGAACATGTGGGATTTATTCTAGGTAGTAGTTGGTTCAACATTCAAAAATCAATGTTACTCATCATGTCAACAGAATAAGAAAAATCTTATATCAATAAATGCAATGAAAATAAGGAGCTAAATAGATGGCTGAGTGGTTAAGAAGACTGGCTTCTCTTCCAGAGGACCCGGGTTCTAGTCCCAGCACCCGAATGGTAATTCACAACCATCTATAACTCTAGTTCCAGGGTATCTAATAGCCTCTTCTGGCCTCTGTGGTCACCAGTTATGCACATGGTACACTGATATACATGCTAACAAAACCATACACATAAAAATTAAAACTTGAAAAGAATTTCACAGAAAAAAAAAGAAAAGAATTTCACAAAACCTACAATCCACTGATGCCTTTTCAAATGCTAAGCAGAACCAGAGAGATTTCAAAGCAGTGCTTTCCCTGTGAGCCTGGTGACTGAGTTTAATTCCTGGAAATCATGGTGAAAAAAGACCACTAATTCCCATAAGTTGTCCTCTGACATATGTGTGCCATGATGCATGTGTGCACACTTCCACAAGCACACATATACACACAAATGTTAATAAGCAAACAAAATTTTTAAAAGTTTAATTCCGAGCTCATTGTGGCACGCAACTTTAATCTCAGCACTCAGAAGGCAGAGACAGACAGATCTCTGTGAGTTTGGAGCCAGCCTGATCTACATAGTGAGTCCCAGGGCAGCTTAGACTATGTAGAGAGATCCTGACTTGAAAAAAAAAAAATTAATGCAGGGCAAGTCAGGAATAGAAGCCGGAGGTTCCTTGACTTGATTTTTAGAAATCTACAAAAACCCAAAGCTAACATAATACACACTGCTAAGAAATCACATCTACAATCAGAAACAAAAGAAAGATATCTCCTTTCTCAAGTCCAGCTCAGTGTGTGTGTTGGGGGGGGCGAGGAATACATGTGCATGGGTACACTCACTAGGTACGCACACATGTAAACATGGAGGCCAGGGGTCAACATCACATTATCTTCCTTGATTGCTCACCACCTTCTTCTTTGAGACAGAGTCTCACGCTGACCTGGAGTTCACTGTTACAGCTAAGCTAGCAGGCCAGTGAACTTCTGGGATCTACTTCCAGGATCCTCTCACCTTCCCCAAGCCTCAACCCCTGTCAGTACTGTGGTCACAGACACCTACCTTCATGCTCAACTTTTACGTGGGTGCTGGGGATTTGAACTCAGGTCCTCATGCTTGCCCAGCCAGCACATTACTCAGTGAGCAATCTCTCCAACGCCCTTACTGTGTATTTTATCCAAAGTGCTAGCTGAAGATACAGAGATCCACGCCAGGCCCCAGGTGGAGCTCCAGAAGTCCAATCGGCGAGAGAGAGGAGGGATTGTATGAGCGAAAGATGTTGAGACCATGGTTGGAGGAAGCACAGGGACAAATAGCCAAACTAGTGGAAACACATCAACTGTGAACCAATGGCTGAGGAGCTCCCATGGAACTGGACCAGGCCCTCTGGATAATTTGGATAAGTACAGTTGATTAGCTTGAACTGTTTGGGAGGCCCCCAGGCAGTGGGACCTGGCCCTGTCCTTGGTGCATGGGCTGGCTTTTTGGAGCCTGGGACTTATGCTGGGACACTTTGCTCAGCCTTGGTATAGGGAGGAGGGGACTGGACCTGCCTTGGCTGACTCTACCAGGCTGGGCTGACTCCCCAGGGGAGACCTTGCCTTGGAGGAGGTGGGAATGGGGGGTGGATTGGGGCGGGAGGGCTGGGGGGGTGGGAGGAGGGAGGACGAGGATGGGGGAATCCGTGGCTGATATGTAAAATTAAATTAATTATAAAATGAAAATTTTTTTTTAAAAAAGTGCTAGCTGATAAGTCCATAGGAAGAAATAACATACACACAGGTTGGAACAAAATAAATTAATACTGTCCACTAATATTTCTAGATCTCTTTTCGCTCTATTCAAGAGTTTACATTTTCCTAACTACTTGAGGTCAATGAATGATGAAGGAGATGAAGCATCTCGATTCCAGGCACTTAAAAGCTGGCCTGGGTTGCCAGGCGGTGGTGGCGCACGCCTTTAATCCCAGCACTCGGGAGGCAGAGCCAGGCGGATCTCTGTGAGTTCGAGGCCAGCCTGGGCTACCAAGCGAGTCCCAGGAAAGGCGCAAAGCTACACAGAGAAACCCTGTCTCGAAAAACGAAAAAAAAAAAAAAAAAAAAAAAAAAAAGCTGGCCTGGGATTCTTTGTGAGTTCTCCTCTCCTCCTCCTGAGGAAGCTGGGAAAGCATGTGTAGAGACGGAGGTCTCAAAAGACAACCTGGAAAACAGAACTCCCACGAGGCACAGTAATGACATGTGAATTTCTGTGAGTTTTGTGTTGATGACCACAGCATAACATGCTATCTCTGGGTCAGTGCATGTTGAATTCATGTAACTAACATGACAAAGCTGCTTTAGCTGCCCAGATACTCTACTAGATGACAGGAATAAGAAAGGAAAATGTTTTCTGGCTGGAGAATGGAGAAACATCCTTGGGAAAGGGCTTTTATGAAGGATGGGTGAGGACTAGGAAGATGGAATGGGATGGGGCAATGAGATAGAAGAAATCAGGCAAATGATTCCAAAGAGTGAAATAACGGGAGTGGGCAGGAAAAGGATGAGAAGACAGGAATGGGAGCCTGAAGTGGAAGCAGACATTAGATAAATGCTGTGATTTGATTGGAAGGAGTGATAGATGCAAACCCAGGATCTTGGGTTTGATTCTGTAGGCAGTCGAGAGGACCCTGAGAGATTTTCATGTGGGAGTTATCCTGATTAGGGCAGAATCAAGGGCAGGCCCAGGTCAAAAGTCCCGCTGAAGGTAGAGAAAGAACTTGGAGGGTCTGCAGTTTTCTGAAAAACAAACAAGGACAGACCAGCAAGATGGCTCAGTGGGTAAAGGCACTGTGGTGGTTTGAAAGAAATCATTCCCCATAGGGAGTGGCACTATTAGGAAGTGTAGCCTTGTTGGCGTAGGTGTGGCCTTATTGAAGGAAGCATGTCACTATGGGGACTAGCTTCCAGATGATACAATAGGATAATATGTCACTAAATTACCTTTAAAGATGAACACATAGCTTCAAACAACTGTGATTTTATCAACTAAGCAAATATCATCATTCTTATACTCACGTTTTAGATAACCCCAGGTCAGCAAATTCAACATATAACATATGGGTTGCTTATGAATTACTGCATATTGGATAACAACTAAGTACTTAAAGAGAGAACATTTCTTTGGGATCAAAGATGGTGAATAAACTAAGAGAAAATTTGCCTCTCATGTCTTTCTTCAGCTGAGATAACTTCACAGGGTTTTGTTTTCACACAAGCATGAATGCGTGAGTGGCTGGAACGAAGAGTCAGTTTGAAAGTGAAAGTGTTGGAAAATGAGAAACAATGGTGGCCGCCTGGGAAACGACCGCAACAGCAGGGAAACTCTGCTGAATCTTCGGAAACCCAGACACTTTGGTTTTAACATCCTCCACAGAACAACTGCAAACGAAAGGCAAGTAAGTGAAGGTTCCGGCTTCCTTGTCAGCAAAGCAGCATCACCTCTTAGGCCGTGTCCAGCCTCACAAACGCCTCAGCCAAACTGTTTCTAGAGTCTTGCTCTCAGCTTGAAGTCAAATCCCCTTCCTTGAGATAGCACAAACAGCTAAAGTCGTGGTATTTACTCCCAGGGAGATTTCCTTAGAGTGGGAGTCTCCAAGTCCACAGGAAGACAGACTGCTCTATTCTCCGCTGTGAATCAAATGCCAATGCTGTGAAACATACCAGACTTACTTTTCCCTCATATTTTGTCTTCATTAGCTACCACAGTACATTGTCTGCAGAGCTGGTCAGTAATGAGAAATAAAGAGAGCATCATTAACTTTAGGCAATGGGGGAGGGGGAGGGACTGAAGATATTACCTATTCCTTGAATCATGCCAAATGGTACTTCTACAGAATGAATGTTACGTCTCCCCCCACCCCCGTTTTTATACATTGTGACCTAACCCTCAATGTGATGGTGTTATAGGGCACTCTACTCCCAAATGAAAATTTCCTTCATGAAGGGAAGCTCAAGAGACTCAAAAGGTAAGCCATCCTCACATGCGTGGGAAGTCTGAAACTTGAAAAACTGGTGAGGGCCCTCTCCCCATGGTTAGAGAAGCAGAAACCAATACGTGAAGGAGGAAACTGGCCAGCCCAGCTACTGAGAGATTCTAGGGCTTGTTGTGCTGCCTGCAAGTTGTACAGAGAGCCCCAGGGTGGCCGCTTTCATGAGTCAGCGGCCATGCTGAAGCGGGCATTTTGATGATGCAGCTGTTTCGAATTGTCCCTGCTCCTGTAAGTAACCCCGCCATGCTTCTGCCACTAACTGTGAACAGTAAGAACCCATCGGTGCAAGAAGTTAGACTATGGTGCAATTGCTCCTTTGGACTGTTGTGGATTTCCTTTCTAGGGTTAGCAGTTTTGTTTTTTGTTTGTTTGGTTGGTTGGTTGGGTTTTTTTTTGGTGTGTGTGCGTGTGTGTGTGTGTGTGTGTGTGTGTGTGTGTGTGTGTGTGTGTGTGTGTATGTGTGTGTGTACATGTGTCAGGGTGTGCATGTGTGTCTGTGACTCTATGTCTGTATGTGACTGTATGTCTGTTTTTCTGTGTGTATGTGTCTGTATGCTGTCTGTGTATGCCTGAGTGTCTGTGCCTGTGTCTCTATGTGTGTGTATGTATGTGTGTGCCTATGTGTCTGAGTGTGTGTGTGTGTGTGTGTGTGTGTGTGTGCATATGCCTGATTGCCTGTGTCTATGTGTGTGGGGTCTGGGGGGGTGCCTGAGTCTGTCTCTCCCCCCACTCTCTCTCTGTTTCTCTCTCTCTCTCTCTCTCTCTCTCTCTCTCTCTCTCTCTCTCTCTCTCTCTCTCTCTCTGTGTGTGTGTGTGTGTGTGTGTGTGTGTGTGTGTGTGTGTGTGTGTGTGTGTGTAGAAAAAGTCACAAGCAGATGGTATCTGGAGACTGAGCTTTAGGAAGGTGATCATAAGAAAAGAGCCTTCATGAATGAGATTAATGCCTTTACAAAACCAGACTCCAGAAACTCTGCAGCCTCTTCTACAATGTACAGACACTCACTGCAGCCATCCATGAACAAGGAAGTAGTCCTGGCCCCATCACCACACATGGAAACTGAGGAACTTTGCTTGGGACTTCTCAACAAAACAAATGTTTGGGGTTTAAGTCACTCATCTATGGTATTCCAGTAGACACCCAGGATGGAGAAAGTCACGTCTTACCAAAAGACCAATCTAAACTATAAAGTAAACCTCTGGGGCCTAAAGTATATCTTTAAACAAACTCTGGGATGCTAACCAAGAGAGTTCAACACTGTGAGAAGTTAGAAAAAGAACTCAACAACAAGATTATTTGTGGAAAACAGAGGTAAACAACATGTCTTTAAGGGGGGGGGGGGGGGGAAGGAGGAAAAAATACCAGAAAGAGGGAGGGAAGAAAAAATGCTTCCTCTTTTATTTAAAGAGGAAAAATCATCCTACAGATGTGGCTCACACATTTTGGAAACTGCCCTTTGATTGTTGGGCATGCACACTGTTACTGAGCTGGCAAACAGACATTTGTGCAGTGGGGTCTGACCCTGAAAGAGGACTGCCTCCATGGCCTCAGTAGCCTACTGCGTTGGCAATGCAAACCCTAACCTTCTCACTTAACAGTCTCCCCACTCAAGTGACACACATGTGGCAAACAATGGCTAGAGTGTCTTGTTACAGCACACATAAAAGCTCAGCCTGTTATTTATTTCTATTCTGTGATGATATTGTGGCAATGTTTGGAAATTAAATGTGCCCCTGTGGGGTACTTGGACCTCCTCTATTTACAACAGGCCTTTACTGTGCTCTGAAAGGCCATCTTTATTACATTCCTGGAACAGGTGAGATTAACATGGCTTCAGCGACACTTATAGCATGACTTTGCTCTCAGCCACAGTGTCTGTGTCTGGCTGTATCTGGTAATAGTACCATGATGATTTAGCCAGGCTTCATGAGCTTTTCCTACCACTGACTGCCATTAGAAAACAGAGTCAGACCTACAGAAAGAAAAATTCTGCTTCATAATTCATTCTCTGATAATTTTGCAGCTCTCTTTGGAATCTTCAACAGATGAAGTGAAATAGCAGATTAGATCTACCAATTTACCTTAGAAATCAGTTTTCCAGTGAGGGTTTTCATGAGTGTTGGCTCTGATGACCTTAGCTGACTATACCATCGTGCTAATGAGGTCAAAGATAATCTTCAATTCAATCCCCATGTAGTTCAATCAAGTTTATTCTGTTCCATTACCACAGATTCCAACCAAATTGTGTTTCCTGAGTAGCAAAGAGGCATAGTTCATCAGGCAATAACAGATCATCAGTCATCCATAAGTCTACTTAAAAACAGCTTTCAGATTTTATTTTTAGGTAATGATTTGTATATTTATATATTAATATATGGAATAAAGTAATTGTTATGAAATTAAGTTCCATCTGTACATGAGTGGCATATCAAATACTCCAACATTTACAAAGACTAAAGGTAAACAGAGTCTGTGAGTGGTGACGTAGACAAAGGATTCATGCTAACTAGGACTAATCAAGCCTTTCCATAAACAGGTATCATTAATAGCAAAACTGACACATTAGTATTGGCAAAACAAGATTACAAAGAGATAGAGACAACTTGGTAAACCACATTCCTTTTTGTTGATAGATGAATTTTCTTCTTTTGTAATATACAAGGCAAGATCTTAATTGAAAACCAGCTATGTGCTTCCAATAACATTTTTTGTGTCTTCAATTGCTTCAGGCTCAGGAAATACAAATTTCTTTTAATCTTAGCTTAAATAAAACATAAAGAATCACAGGCAGCTAAGTAATGATGGGAGCAGGAGAAATAGTTTTCCCCAGGGAAGAGTTCACCAACCGGCTATCCAATCCCAGTCAGTCCTGAAAACACACATACAAGTAACATTGTACCAAATGAACAGGTTACACACACACACACACACACGTGCGTGCGCGTGTGTGAGTGCATGCATGCATGCGTGTGCGTGTGTGTGTGTGTGTGTGTGTGTGTGTGGTGTTTTAAAACAGTTAATGGGGAGGAAGGCCATGAATTTGAAAGAGAACAAAGTGGGGTATATGGGAAGATTTGGAGGAAGGAAAGGGGAGGGGCAAATGATGTAATTAAAATAAAAGAAACAATTTTCTTTTTTAGAAGAGACTCGTGGAACAAGTAGGTAGTAGTTCGTTCGGAACGGAACAGTAAAGAATACTGCAATCATAGTTCCAAGGCAAGCTCCAACTCCACAATGAACTCCATCCTCTGGCTTGTCCCACCCTGAGTTGCTACAATAAAATCAAATAAAATTAGTTATTGAAAATTTTGAAATGACAAAAATTATGTCAGGTTATTGTCTAAGTAAGGGTGAGTTTAAGTATGGCATACAATTGTTTTTCCTAAACTAGTACTTACTGGTGATTCATCATTAACTTTCTATTACCTATATGGGCATTTTTCATTTTATTGTCTGTGCATTTGTTTTGCTACAAATAGAAAAGCAAGAACTAAAATATCAAATCTTTGACTTCCCAGATATAATTAAGATTAAATACACACACACACACACACACAGAGACACACACACACACACACACACACACACACACACACACACACAAATTATACAGAAAATAACAGCAGGGGGAACTCTCGGAATTGGCATAGCAATCACTAAAGCTTGGATAATGTGTTCACCCAAGAAGACTAGAATTTAAAAGTGTGGTACCCAAAAGCACATGTTCTGAAATCACATTAGTATTTTAAAGCACAGGAGAGAGAGATCAAGGGCATCAGTTACACTGCTCACTTTTACTTGTGATTTTTACTCAAAGCAGCTTCTGGTGCACCTTCTTCACCTGTAAGAATTCAAATCAATTTACCTGAGAATAGGAAGGAAATTATGACAAGCAGAAAGAACTTTGACAATGGTCTCTAGTCAAGGATTGTTATCTACGCCAAATCGTCTTCATGGGAATTTTTAAACAGCATGAATCTACCTGACAGCTAGATATCCAGGTCACAAACAGGCATAAGTAAGAAAGTGAACCCCACGTGATCTCTCTAGAAGCACCCCAAGTCCTCTGAAACAAGAAGAGCTTAACAAGTAGCCCTAAACCAAAATGATTTTTGGCTCCCTGTTTTCCTCATATTATACAATTAGTTTAACATTTTAGACAGAAAGAGGGGGTGAAAACGCCTTAGCACAGAAAAGGCCTTGACTTATTATGAAATTCAAGATGATGATGTGCAAGTAAGAGTTGGACTTCCATATGGTGCTCTACAGGTAGGCAGGATGTGCTCCTAACCATTGAACCACCTTTCCAGCACCAGGAACAGTCTCGGTAGAATAGCAGGAGACAGGACAGACTGGAGACAGCTAAAGAATAGAAGAAAGATGGGAAAGTGCATGTGGAGTGCACAAATATTTTAGAAGTGTGTTTATGCAATGGCACAGACAGGGAAAACATGAAGTTGTGTTTATTTTGTACTTTAGGATGAGCTCTCTGTGGACTAGGGAGATGGTGCTGTCTGGTCTTGCTACAGCATTTTTTTTCTGTTTTCAGCTCATCCACAAGCAGCAGACCTTCCAAAAAGTTGCATGCAGCATTCTGGCAAACATCTACCAGCTCGCACACAGAAGGATCTCTAGACAGCTTACTGGATGAATTGAAAGGAACCATTCATTTGATAAAACATGTTACTTAAATTGAAAAACAGTTTCCCTTGATTAGAAATCCAACCTCTATTCTTTAGGAAGACACAATTCAATCAATAAGATGCACTGCATCAAAAGTAATCCTTCTCTTCTTTGGTAGAAGGGGGCCACCCCTCTTTGTGAGGTACCTTTACATTCACAGCGTTTGCTTGAACTTTAACGTCACAACTCTTCTTTGTTGTTATTGGGGAGAAGGGGAATTCTATGTTACAGCTCTTATGCAGGCACACTCACAGGATGCTATGGTAGGGAACATAGTCTCACAGCTACCTGAGATTATTTACACATCTGAACATTCAGAACAACTAATCACAATCTGTGTTTTGTACATAATAACATGTAATAATGGCTTCCTTTAAGTATGAACAACTTAATGTACTATATGAGTTTTTAATTTTCATAGTAATATTATATATAATAAATATGAATAGTTTCATGGAAAAATGAGCAAATATCCATCTCAACTTCAGGAGTTGAGACAAAAAAATGTTTTATATGTCTGCTGCACAGAAAACAAGGGATCAAATTTTGTACCTGCCTTTCATATTGCATATGTTATGCTCAGACATCCAAACCATAGACACTTGAAATAGCTAGTCAGGTCATGCTGAATAACTTACTGTTCTATGGGCAGTATCACTAGAGGTTCACAAAGTAACTGCACTTTGCCATGTTGTAATAAAGAAGAGCCTTGGTTCCTAAGCTAATCAATGAGACAGAAGACTACAGGACACTCAGAGCTCTGATTCCCAGTCAGTGTAACAGGTCTTTAGGCTTGAAGCAAGTACTTTAACCAGCTGAGCCATTTCACTGGCCTTGTCTGAGTGGTTTCTGCCTGCTGTCCCTCTCAGCCCCTCCCAACTGGAGAGAGAGAGAGAGAGAGAGAGAGAGAGAGAGAGAGAGAGAGAGTAAAATGGTGACAATCTCAGAATTATAAGGGTTTTTGTCAGCTAAAGTGAGCCACAAAGTGACTCAGTGAATCCAAGTATTCCATTTTTTTTTAATTTTACTGTCTTCATGTTGTGAATTTGGTAGTTCATTGTGTAGTTAACTCATGCCTGGTTATAGAAAGATTCTGTTCTCTAGGGGTAGTCATATAAAAGGTGTCACAAGCCCACAAATTGGAAGGTTGTATGCAGCATCAGTTTTTACAAAACTTAATAAATCACATCCCAAATGCAGGATGGCAGTTCTTTATTGAAAGCAAACATAGAATTGCTCAACATCCTTAGTCATCAGGGAAATGCAAATCAAAACGACTCAGATATCATCTTACATCTGTCAGAATGGCTAAGAACAAAAACACTGAAGACAGCTTATGTTGGAGAGGATGCAGAATAAGGGGAACACTCCTCCACTGTTGGTGGGAGTGCAAACTTGTACAGCCACTTTGGAAATCAGTATGGAAGTTTCTCAGAAAATTGGGAATCAATCTTCCTCAAGACCCAGCTATACTACTCTTGGGCATATACCAAAGGAATGCTCAATCATACCACAAGGACACATACTCAACTATGTTCATAGCAGCATTATTCGTGATAGCCAGAACCTGGAAACAGCCTAGATGCCCCTCAACCAAAGAATGGATAAAGAAAATGTGGCACATATACACAATGGAGTACTACTCAGCAGTAAAAAACAATTATATCATGAAATTTGTAGGCAAATGGATGGAACTAGAAAATACCATCCTGAGTGAGGTAACCCAGACTCAGAAGGACAAACATAGTATGTACTCACTCATAAGTGGATACTAGATGTAAAGCAAAGGATAAACAGACTACAACCCATAGCTCCAGAGAAGCTATCTAATAAGGATGACCCCTACAAGGACATACAGATCGCCCAGTGAAAGAGAAATAGATGAGATTCACATGAGCAAACTGGGGGTGAGGAGGGGTAATGGAGGGCAAGGGATGGGGGATGAGAACATAAGAAAATGGGAGGTTCGAGCTGGAACAGGGACAGAGTGGGAGAGCAAGGAAAGAGATACCATGATAAATGAAGATATCATGGGGATAGGGAGAAACAGAGTACTAGGGAAGTTCCCAGGAATCCACAAGGATGACCCCACCTTAGACTAATAGCAATAGTCTAGAGGGTGCCTGAACTGGCTTGCCCCAGAGATCAGATTAATGAACACCCTAACTGTCATCATAGAACTTTCATCCAGTAACTGATGGAAGCAGATGTAGAGATCCATGGCTGGTCACCAGGCCGAGCTCCAGGAGTCTAATTGATGAGAGAGAGGAGGGATTCTGTGAGCAAGGGACATTGAGATCATGATGGGGAAACGTACAGAAACGGCCAGCCAAACTAGTGGAAACCCGTGAACTGTGGACCAATAGCTGTGGAGCCCCTATGGGACTGGACTAGGCCCTCTGCATAAGCAAGACAGTTGTTTGGCTTGAACTGTTTAGGGAGACCCCAGGCAGTGGGATCAGGATCCATCCCTGGTGCATGGGTGGGCTTTTTGGAGCCTAGTGCCTATGGTGGGACACCTCACACAGCCTTGGTGCAGGGAGGAGGGGCTTGGACCTGCCTCAACTGAATGTATCAGACTCTGCTGACTCCCCAAGGGAGACCTTGCCTTGAAGGTAGTAGGAATGGGGAGTGGGTTGGAGGTAAGTCTTGGGGAGCAGGAGCTTTAAGCTCCTCCTTCTCCTTGTATGTAACTTCCATGTGGAAAGGCATACCTAGTGACAGAGATCCTGACTATGCCCTAAAGACTGATTTGCATTTATATATAACTTGGAACCTATGAAAATGTAGTCTTATTTTCTTTACCTAACATCCTTTCCATTTTCAGCATTTTGCCTATAAGACTCATGGAGGCAATATTCACATCTCCTGACTTGATCAGGGGTGCATTTTCATATGGTAAGAAAATAGTCAATGATCAAGGAGAGATCCTCAATTGAAGCCATATTCTTCAAGTGCTATGAATCTATTAGGTCCCAAGACCCAGTGCAATATTTCATTTGGATTATACAGAATATAAAACATACAGTATATGAGAAAAAGCATTCAGTCTTAAGTATATCACACATTTCAAATGAAATAAAATAATCAAATTGTGTTGCTATAGCTCTTTAGTAGATTTAAAATGTAAATGTGAACTTCTTATGCTACTTCAGTGCAAAGTTGGAAGTTTTGATGATAGAATACAAATTATAAAAGGCAAAGGAAATTTCATGTCAAAATGAAAATCCTGGACTAGCCTATGAACTAATAACTGTCCTGGTAAAATATGCCCACTAAGCAGGTCAGTGGTGGTCCATACCTTTAATCCCAGCATTTAGGAGGCAGAGGCAGGAGATCTCTGAGTTAGGCCACCCTGATCTACAGAGTGAGTTCCAGGACAGCCAGAGCTACACAGAGAAACCCTGTCTCAAAAAGAAAATAGTGCCCACTGAGACAAAAGTGGTACAAACACAGTGGAAGCAGTCAATGACTTTCTAATAGGATTTGAGGCATGTTCCATAAGATGGAGCCCATCCCTGGCACTGCTAAAGGGACCACCAGCCCATGGCTAGATAGGTCATAGGTCCTAGGGGAGAACCACTGTTATTCTGCTAAATGGACATAGTATTGAAGTGACTCCTAATGACAGTGCAATCCCCACAGATAATGCATCTCTCAGCCTTCATTGCAGAAGCTTGTTTTGCAGTGGATTTTAGTCAACAAAGAGACCCACAGCTGGTCCATGTGAAGAGAATGAAAGATTGTGGAGAACTGAGCCTTGGATGGTCTCTGGGTGGATCTCTTTCCACGCGTTTCCTTGCAGTCAGTGGCGACACCTGCCTTTATTCTGTCACTCTTTCCTCTCATCACTTCCTTCTCAGTGTTTTGTTCTCCTTCCCACACTCTTTGGGGCAATGTCATTTGATACCCTCCCTTCCCCTGGTGGGAGTCCTCTAACCACTGAAAAGGTTTTCTGGCAGGAAGGAAAGCAGAAATTGACTGTGGATTTCCCAGCGAAGCCTCCAGAAATGGATCCATTTCCTTTGCAGCCTGGCAAAGGTGCCGTCATCTGGGGGTGATGAAGCAGGGTGGGCTCCCCTGGACTGAGAGCTGCCATTTTCTGCCTATGGGCGATGATGGCTTTGCCCCCTGTAAATTGCTCCTGCCCCTTGCTCAAGGAGGCACCTAGAAAACCAGTTCTCTGCTTCTCTTTGGAAATCTCAGGAATCTCATCCTATGGTTGGGACTGAAAGCTCCGTTCCTGGCATTAAGTAGTGACTTACTGTTCTCCAGTCTATGTGGCTCCAGTCAGAACTTTAATCCTTACTGTGGTGGTATTGTGTTCCCCAAAATATTGTGCACCCTAATAAACTTATCTGGGGTCAGAGACAGAACAGCCACTAGATACAAAGGCTAGAAAATGGTGGCACTCACACCTTTAATCCTAGCATTTCAGGGGTAGAAAGAAATCCCTCTGGATCTCTGTGAGTTCAAGGCCACATTGGAAGCAGCCAGGCATGGTGACACAAGCCTTTAATCCCAGAAAAAAACGAGCCTTTAATCCCAGGGAGTGATGGTAGAAAGGAAGGATATATAAGGCGTGAGGACCAGAAACAAGAAGCATTTGGCTGGTTAAGCTTTTAGATGGTTAAGCTTCAGGCTTTCGAGCAGCAGTTCAGCTGAGAGCCATTGGAATGAGGACACAGAAGCTTCCAGTCTGAGAAAACAAGACCAGCTGAGAAGTTGGCCAGGTGAGGTTAACTGTGGTTTGTTCTGGTTCTCTGATCTTCCAGTTCACCCCAATACCTGGCTCAGGTTTGATTTTATTAATAAGAACTTTGAAGATTCCTGCTACACCTTACCCCAGTTTGTTCCTCTCACCAATTTCCCAGGCACATGCGGGCACCTGAAAAGGTTTCTTACGGCTTTGAAGTGGCTGGTTCCCCACACCTGTGACCTTTTTGTCCTAGAATACTTGGTGTATGTGATTAACTTTAAAGTCAATTTGAGTGAATTGGCAAACACCTAGCGCCTTATTGGAACACACTTTGGGGTATATATTTGAAGTATTTTCAGAGAAGTTTAATGGAAAGGGAAAGACCCGTTATATTAGTCAATGTTCTTTAGAGTAACAGAACTAGTAGAATGAATATTATACATTGTAAAGAGGATGTATTAGATTGGCTTACATGATACAGTCCAACAATGGACATACAAAATATTGGCGAGGCTGAGAACCCAGTAGCTAGTCAGTCCACGAGGCTGGGATCTTCAGCAGTCTCAGTCTGGCTCTGAAGGTCTAGAGTGTTCCTGGAGAACTGGTCTTCAGTCCACACTGGAAAGCAAAGAAGTTGGGTTCCAATAGTGCAGAAGGACAGCAACAACAGAGTAGAAGCACACACTGAAGGCGAATAAGCAAAAGGCAGCGCTGCTTTTCCTTCAGACGTCCTTAAATCTGGGCTTCTACCTGACATTCTGCAGGAAATGACTTTCCTCCTCAGTAGTTCTTCCAGGAAATTCTCATACAGAACCACCCATAGATACGTCTCTTAACTGATCCCAGATCCACTCAAGTTGGCAACCAACATCAACCATCACAGCCACCTTCAGCGTGGCTAGCACCATTCCAAGGGCTGGGGTCCCAGTGTGAGCACTGCTTTTCCTGTTCTCTGCTTTTCGTTTGGGCATTGTGGACCAGTCTCTCTCACCACCATGCTTTCCTTGCCATGATGGACTGCATTCCTCCAACTGTGAGTCAAAATAAGCCCCTCCTACCCCTAAGGTTTTTGGGTATGTGGGGGAGAGATGTTTATTTGTTTTTTGTTTGTTAGTTGATCACAGCAGTGATAAAAGTAACCAATAGAGCTTTGTATAGTTTGATTTCTGTGATAAAACATTCTGACCCAAAGCAACTTGGAGGAAGAAAGGTTTTATTTCAGCTTACAGGTTATATAGTACATTGTGAAAGTACCGGTATCATCGTAGAAACTCGAGCAGAATCTTGAAGCAGAAACCATGGAGGGATGCAATTTGCTTGCTTGCTTACTGACTCATGTTTACAGCCCAGAACCACCTGCCTAAAGATGGTACTGCCCACAGTGGGATGGGCTCTCCTTACTCAAGCAACCATCAAGACAATCTCCCACAGAAATTCACAAGGCTCCACTCCTAGATAAAGAAATACAGGCAACTAATGGCTGCTAAGGCAGGAAGACGCAGACTTCTCCAGGAACGAACCTGCTGATACTTTATCCAGTCCCAGTTGGTCAGTCACTAAACACATGACACTAAACGGACTCAGCAGGTTGTGTTTCTGTGTGTCTGTCCATGTGTCTGTGTGTCTGTGTAGCAATAAGGAAAGAAGAAGAGGTCATGAATCTGAGAGGGAGTGAGAGGATGTAGAGGGAGTTGGGGAGTAGGGTAGAAATGATGTCAACACTATTCTCATGTACGAAATTCTCAGTGTGTGCATGTGTGCGTGTGCGTGTGTGTGCGTGTGTGTGTAAGCTAATAAATGTAAAGCTTTCAGAATAATGCCTGGTATGTGACTGCATAAAAGACAATCCCTACAGACGTGCCAACAGAAACTTTTTTTTTTTTTTTTTGGTTTTTCGAGACAGGGTTTCTCTGTGTAGCTTTGCGCCTTTCCTGGGACTCACTTGGTAGCCCAGGCTGGCCTCGAACTCACAGAGATCCGCCTGGCTCTGCCTCCCGAGTGCTGGGATTAAAGGCGTGCGCCACCACCGCCCGGCCCCCAACAGAAACTTTTAATCACTGTTGATGGGGTTACAAATTAATACAGCCATTGTGAAAATCAGTTAGATTTTTTTTTTTCAAAATCTTTTTAGATATTGCTTCAGTTTGGCAAATCGTGTGTCAGCTGCCTTGATGTCCCCAGTCCTCTAGCTCACTAGAGTCTCACTTCAGGTTAATCTAGCATGGACTTTATATCAGGAGTAGAGATAAATGTCACAGCATCCCTCCCAATGCATTGTTGGCTTCAGAGGGAATTGGTACAACTAATGACCTCTGGTTCATGACCGTTTTCTCCAGAGATCTCAGCTCGCAGTCTCTATCCTTGCTCCCACCCCACTGTCACTTTTCTGCACTAGTATAAATTAATGTTGAAGATCTGAAGCTCTGGAGGGAAGTAGCCTGTAGCTCAGGAAGTAATCAAAAGTAAACACAATACCTCAACAACCGTTATCCTTACTGATCCTAGGAGTCCCTTCCGGAGCTAGTTGCTTTCCCAGAGCCTGGGTGGCCATTAAGATATAGGGCTCCTCTCTGTCCTCTTCCCTGCAGGCCCCCAGGACCAATGTTGTCTTCTTTATTTCCCATTGTTGAACCAGGTAGGTCTTGGTTGGGGCTTCACCTTTCCTATAGAAAGAAGTTATTTAGCCAACCAAGATTAGTTTAGAACCAGCTCAGTGGGCAAAGGAGCTTGCTCCAAGCCTGAGCATCCCTGGGACCCGCATGATGGAAAGAGAGAATCCACTCTTGTAAGTTGTCATCTGACCTCTAATGGGGAACCCCAGCACAGCACTGTAACCCCAAAACACACATACTAAAGAAAGAAGGAAAGAAATAAAGAATTAAGGGAGGAAGGAAAGGAGAGAGGGAGGGAGGGAGGGAGGGAGGGAGGGAGGGAGGGAGGGAGGAAGGGCAATAATAATACTTTTTTTAAAAGGAGCTGACAGGAAATTTAGGACCACATTGCAAAAGCAGCAGTTCTAACTTTTGTCCTTAAATGGAAGCTGGAAAGGTCCTTGATTTAGTGCCAACCGGAAGCTCTGGTCCTGATCCTGGTCCTGGTGTGGTTTCTCACCTTCCTTTACCTAAACAAGGAGACGACTGAACCTCTATGTGAAAACATGACTGAAACTCAAAGGCACCTGGAGAGCTCAGGATGGGCTACCTGGACTGACCAGCTCATCGGCCCACCTGCGCTTCTGTTCGGGAAAGGTTTGATAACCCCTAGGTGAGGACCCCCTATGGTACCCCATTTTCTGGATCCTGCCTTGCTGTATGACAGCTCTACCTTCTTTATTATGCTCCCACCTATAATCCTATAGGAAAATTCCTTTCTTAGACTCACCTTCCCAGTGTCTGGTGCTCTTGAAATTTCCAAGATAAGAACTGGAACCACGGATTCCATGGAAGATCTGGGGGACCATGAACTTCTAACACCTAAACTCCTAAGTCCCACCTTGGGCTGGGAAGCCTCGGTGCAGTGGCACTCAAGGAGTGAGTTCCATACCAAGGTGATGGTGCACAGGCTATTACTTCAAGAAGCCTGACCAAGTTCAGGGAGAGACTTTGTCTCAAAAAATAAGGTAGAAAATGATAGAGAAAGACACTGACGCCCAACATTGACCTTGGACACATATGCACACAAGCACATGCAAGAACTTACACACATGAAGAAGTCAAGCCAGGAAGAGTGACAGAAATAAAGCAGTCGATTCAGGGTAGGAGATGTGGGATCAGTGGAGTATTTCCCAATCAAGAAGACAAATTCAATAGCATCTTTTTATTCAGATGAGAATAAGGCTGCAATGTCTGTCTACATTCACGTTCATAAGATCATTAATCCCTCCTTTCCATCCTAATGAAAAGAAGAGTGAAGTGTTTAAAGGACAAAGTGGAATAGGGCAATTAAGAAAAACTGCATTTACCAGCCTTTGACAAGATTAGCTCTTTCTCTATAAGAAAGAGAGAGCTGCAGTTACTTGTGGAGTCAGCCAGCTATGAGATTCCTCTCTGTGATCTGAGTGAAGTCTACAGCTGAGAACAGGTAGGAAAGAGAGGGAAGAGTAACGGGAGCTTCAAGGACCAAGTGGACGACAGGTAGTCGCTGCAGAATAGAAAAATAAACAAGGTTGTGTAACCAGAGCAACAGGTGTTGATGTATGTTGATGTGATTCTGTCTTTACTTCCATGACATGATCTTTCTACTCCTGAGACACCCCTCTACAGAGGGGTTATAGAGTAGATGTCAAAGGAGGGTGGGGACTGGGAGGGTGGGTACCAGGACCAGTAGAGCAGTAATGGGAAGACAGTGTCACACTCTACAAAACCCCAGCTATAACACAAACATAAAAAGGGGGTTTGTGCTGGGCGGTGGTGGCGCACGCCTTTAATCCCAGCACTCGGGAGGCAGAGCCAGGCGGATCTCTGTGAGTTTGAGGCCAGCCTGGTCTCCAAAGCGAGTTCCAGGAAAGGCGCAAAGCTACACAGAGAAACCCTGTCTCGAAAAAAACCAAAAAAAAAAGGGGGGGGGGGGGGTTGTAAAACAAGAAAAACAAAAAGATTATCTAAATTCCATAAGCTAAAAATAAATGTATCAAAAGCCAGTCTGAGGCAGCCATAGTAGGTCACACCTGTAATCCCAGCACTCAGGTAGCTAAGGCAGGAGGATCACTGGAGTTTGAGTCCACTCTGGGCTACATAGCAAGTTCCAAAACATGCCTGAGCTATAGAGTGAAATTCCGTCCCAGAAAAGGAAGGAAAAGAAAATCGAGTTTGATTATCAAGTTTATTGCTAACAAAGAAATTTCAAGGTAAGGAGCAGGTTCTGTATGGGAATAGGAAGGTCATAGGACATGAACAATTGCACAATTACATTCCTAAAATGGAAACATGTTTGCAAATTTTTGATTTTAAGAAACTGGTCAAAAGGGTGATTCTTATGTCTGTCACTAGAAGTAGCAGTAACTTTCGGAGTCACGAGATCGACCTTTCAACAAAATTAACGGCAGAACTATATTCCTGTAATTCAAGCTGAAAAATAATGTTTGGTTTTGAACCATGCGGGCAGCTGACAAAAGCAGCATCTTTTCAGGTTTTGTGGACATGGATGACCACCACACTGAGAACAAAAGCCGCTCCAACCTTCCCAATTATGCTAAGCCACCGAAGTGCTCCAAAACGATTTGAATTTGAATGCTGTTGGGCACAGCAAGCCACTCTGAAGTTCCCACACTCTTCACCCGTTTTGTTTTGTTTTGTTTTGTTTTGTTTTCATCTAGTAACTCTACCACTACCCATGAATCATCTTTACTATCCCACCGGTTGTCACACACACTGTTTTCTGGTTTGTAGAGTGCATTTAAGTTACATTGTTCTTATTTTAATTTTCTAGAATATCAACGCAATTTTACATTTTTAAATCTAAGCTTCTCTTTTCCATTTAAAAAAAAATGTCCGATATGCTTCAATTTCTTCTATTTGACCTGAATTCCTTGAGTAAACATATTATTGTCGAAAGAGAAAGACAAGGTAATTCTGTAGTGTCTTTCAGTTTCAACCACAAAGAAATTAACCCATTTTTGCTAACACTTGGGAAAAAAAATAAAATAATATATATATATTATTTTCTTAGGTTCAAATTCCTTAGGGCATCATTCAAACTTCACATGAGGTTCAGAGTGTAATAATTAGCAGTGGGCTGCTTCCACTCGCCAATATATTTGTACAAACATATGTTGGCACTCAGTTCCATATCAGCTACACATCAAAGGGGGATCCTGAGGAGGAAGTATTCCACCCCGGGGCTGGATTAGTGTCTCTGCCTCAAACAGACCTCATTGAAGGGTATAGTTTGGGGGAAATTAAAGAACTTGTCTGACCTGGGTATTGGAGAGAATCCATTAACAAAAAGCCATGCTGAGTATCTCTGCCTGTCTTTTTCCTGCCTTGCCACTGTGGTCCTGCGGCAAGCTGTAAGCTGTTTCATCTCCAGATTGCCAGTCTGCCAAACAAGGACCATACAGTTCCTTTCCCCCCACCTTACAGAAGGATGGGTGTGCCCACAATCTGCATGCTGGAGGTTGTTCCTACCAATACACTTTTTCCAATGTACACAACCATGTTGCCCAGATCTACACCACCTTTCCTATGTGTAGAGAATGAAGCCCAGAGTCCCCAGTATAGCTTGGCTAAGGGCCAAAGATTAAGAGCCCGGTACTGAATCTCACCTCCATGGAAAGCTAGCTCTTCCTTTGTTACCATGAATAGCAACAGCGCTGCCAAAATGATCCTGGGTATTTTACATGAAAACCACACAATTTTAGTAGCACGACTGCCATACACACACTCCAAACATTTCCCCTTAGTCAGTCTCCACAACTTTTTAAGATAAATGCAATTATTCTCATTTTTCACATAAGGCAACAGGATTTGACTTACCTAAGGTCAAACTTACAATAAATCAGCAACCCCAAATTTTAACCCAACTCTGACTTGAGAACCAGACAGCTTAATTGCTCTGCTCACTCAGGCACTGAGGTAGAATCATCTCACACTGATCACAAATTTGCTTCTCACAAGTTTGAGATGGTCCGCTGCTAAATTTTCAGAAACTTTGTAACAGTCATGGTGAACCCCAAATTGCACAGGTGCACAGTTAAATAAATTATAGTAAGAACAGAGAGAGGAAATCTCAAAACTATTTGCGCAGTAGGCGGATAGGTAAAAAAGACTACTTAGAGTCTCTTTGAAGTCACACAGCCAACAGAAGTAATGGTCCTTTTTAAGACAGGACCTTGCATGGGCCATGCTGGCCTCACACTTTCAATTCTCCTGCCTCTACTTTCTGCATGTCGGAAGTACTGGCACATGCTAGCACCCTCACTGGGGTGAAGATTTTATAAGCCATTTCAATTCTCTATTGCTGAAGAACAAACTGCTTCAACATGTTATGAAATAAATAGCCATTTGGTTCTTTTTTTTTTTTTTTTTTTTTTTTTTTGAGTGGAGAATTCCTGCAGAGCCGGGCTGTACCACTGGTGTGCTCTACACATTGCTTCCTGAAAATGCAGATGTGCTTATCTGGAGCATGCAGGACAGCTAGACTCACACATCTGGTGCCTTCTCAGAAGTGCTCAAAAGGTGAGCTCTAACACTGCAGAAAAATAGCATGTGTCTCTCTGCTACTGCCTCCAGGCACTTAGATATACATGAAACCAGTGTCTTCTAGAATATTGCAAGAAATAAAAAGAAGGTCTAAGGAGGCAGAGAACCCAAACTAGAACAACATCATTTCTGCCATATTGCAGCCACAAGCCTGCCCAGATCAGGGGAGAGGACACACCCTTGACAGTAGAGGTCAAATAATATCTGCCACATGTTATCTGTCACCAGCCAAATTATTAAATGTATATCATATTTGACCTAATTGTGCATTAGAAGCACAAAAAAGATAAAGAGAATGCAAAAATACACCTCTCTAAAAACTAGTCTCACCAAAATTTCTTGGAGAAATACTAAATTCTAATACTGAGGCAGCAGGGTCACATGAGCCTGGAGCTTCTTGAAGGCACAGAAAAGTAAGATAGTGCTCAGCACAGTGATTAGAGCATTTCAAAGGGACATGGGAGTCACAAAGGCCAAAGCCAAAACTAAAGGAACAAATAATAATAATAATAGCAAAAATAATAATAATAAAGTAGTATTAATGTACAGCCCAAAGTTAAAAGTCAACTCCAGGGGTCCACACTTACAGAAGCAAACAAGCTTCCTGTGCAGAACTCCGAACAACTGATGTGGTCTGGAGGTGGATCTAATTCTCCAGGTCTGAAAGTGGGGGATATTTACCACGACTTCCTCACCGAGCACAGTTTGAGATGGAGGGGAAATGAGTAACATTATAGTTTAGAAAGCACTGCTCAATCAAGTGGCCAAGGTTAATAACCTCAGCAGTGACAAGTGATATCAATGGCACATGTTTGGTGTGAAGTACTGGCAAGGGGAGGCATCATGCTTGAGACTTGTGATCCTAGTGGATGCATAGGAAAAAGAGTAGGATCTAGTCCATGTGTGCTGCTTTGGCAGAACATAGCAGAGTAATTTGTAAAGAAAGGAAATGGATTCTCTTGTACTTCTGGAGGTCCACAAGCAAAGTTCTGGCAGATTTGGTGTTTAATAGTGACTGGGAACAGTGAGTGCCTCCTGGCTGTGGCTTCACATGGTGAGAGAAGCCAACCAGTGCTCTTAAGCCTCTTTTGCTAACGCTAATCCCCTTACAGGGGTTCTGCCCTCCTCGAGACATAGTCATTTGCCCATATGTGCAACATTGGATTCTAACTGAAGATTTTTGAAAAAAAATATAAGCATTCAAACTGCAGTATGCAAAAGTAAGAGAATATTAATAAAGGTAAATTTTTGTGCCAATTCCATTTTTTTATTTTAACAAACATATCACATTATCAGTAGATGTGATATTAATAACAAGGTGAGGGTCACATGGGAACTCTTTGTAACATTTTTATAAGCCTAAAGGTATATTAAAATTAAAGTCATATTTTTTATTTTAGTTTTTCAAGACAGGGTTTATCTATGTAGTTTTGGTGCCTGTCCGGATCTCACTCTGTAGACCAGGTTGGCCTCGAACTCACAGAGATCCACCTGCTTCTGCCTCCCAAGTGCTGGGATTAAAGGCGTACGCCACCACTGGCCTGCTTAAAGTCACATTTAATGACAAACTGGCTCTATAGACTCAACAGAAATTTGACAAGAGTTGGAGGAACTTCCTCAGTTCCTCCAGAGGACACTAGGAGACATGCCCCACTTACACCAATCAGAAGAACAGGTGAGTCTCTGAGCTCCTGGCTGAACACCCCAGCTCTCTAGCCCCAAGGCCCCAGGGGTACATACCATGCCACTCCCCCACCCATTGCAGCCCCAGAGACCTGGCAGAAACATCCCCCAGGGCACCACCTGCATCAATTGGAGGAAGAGGGACTCCAGGAGACGCAGCCTCCACCTGTATGGAGTGGAGGAAGAAATGGGTAGATGGCAATATAAGAATACATTGAACAACATAAAGAGCAATGCAGCATCACCAGAAACTAGTGGTTCTGCAGCAGCAAGACCTGAGCATCCCAAAGCAGATGAAAACAACAGTAAAAATAACTTTGTGAAAATGATAGAGGCCCAAAGAGAGGAAATGAAATTTTCCTATAAAGAAATGGAGGAAAAGACAAACAAAAAAATTGGAAGAAATCAATAAATCCCTTAAAGAAGGCCAAGAAAAAACAAACATGTGAAGGAAACAGTTCAGACTTGAAAATTGAAATAGAGGAAATAAAGAAAACACAAACCGCCGGGCGGTGGTGGCACACACCTTTAATCCCAGCACTCAGGAGGCAGAGCCAGGCGGATCTCTGAGTTCAAGGCCAACCAGGTCTACAGGGTGAGATCCAGGACACCAGGACAGGTACCAAAAACTACACAGAGAAACCCTGTCAAGAGAGAGAGAGAGAGAGAGAGAGAGAGAGAGAGAGAGAGAGAGAAAGAGAGAGAAGGAAGGATGGAAGGAAGACAGAAAACACAAACTGAGGGAATTCTGGAAAAGGAAAATCTGAGTAAACAAGCAGAAACTACAGAGGCAAGCATAACCAACATAATACAAGAGATGGAAGAGAATCTCAGGCATTAAAGATATGATAGAGGAAAAAGATTCATTGGTCAAAGAAAATGTTAAATCCAGTAAATTTTTAACACAAAACATGCAGGAAATTTGGGACACCATGAAAAGACCAGACCTAAGAATAATAGGGATAGAATAAGGAGAAGAATTCCAGCTCAAAGGCACAGAAAATATATTCAACAAAATCATAGAGGAAAACTTTCCCACCCTAAAGAAGGAAATACCTATGAAGATACAAGAAGCTTAGAGAACACCAAATAGACTGGACCAAAAAAAAATCCCTTTACCACATAATAATCAAAACACTAAACATACAGAGTAAAGAAAGAATATTAAGAGCAGCAAAAGGAAAGGCCAAGTAACATATAAAGGCAGACCTATTACAATTATATCCATCTTCTCATTGGAAACTTTGAAAGCTAAAAGGTCATGGACAGACTTTCTGCAGACACTAAGATACCACGAATGCCAGTCCAGACTACTATTCCCAGCAAAGATAGAGAAAGTAAGATATTCCATGAAAAAATAAGATTTAAACAATACATACCCACAAATCCAGCCCTACAGAAAGTACTAGAAGGAAAATTCCAACTCAAGGAAGTTAGCTGCACCCACAAAAACACAGGCAATAGATAACCTCACACCAGCAAATCCCAAAGAAGAGAAATACATACACATACTACCACCAACAAGAACAAAACCAAAATTAACAGTAATTAAAAATCACTGGTCATTAATATCTCAATATCAGTGGACTCAATTCATCTATAAAAAGACACAGGCTAACAGAATGGATATGAAAATAGGATCCATCCTTCTGCTGCACACAAGGAAAACATCTCAACCTCAAAGACAGACATTACCTCAGAGTAAAGGGTCGGGGAAAGATTTTTTCCAATCAAATGGACATAAGAAGCAAGCTGGTGTAGCTATCCTTATATCTAACAAAATATACTTCAAACTAAAATTAATCAAAAGAGACTGAGAAGGACATTTTATATTCATCACAGGAAAAATCCATCAAGATGAAGTCTCAATTCTGAACACCTATGCCCCAAATATAAGGGCACCTACATTTGTAAAAGAAACATTACTAAAGCTTAAATCACACACCAAACCCCACACACTAATGGTGGGAGACTTCAACACCACACTCTCACCACTAGACAGGTCAGCCAGACAGAAACTTAACAGAGAAATAAGGGAACTAACCTCAAATGGATCTATCAGACATATATAGAATATTTCACTCAAACACAAAAGAATATACCTTCTTCTCAGCACCTCATGGAACCTTCTCTAAAATGACCACATACTCAGTAACAAATCAAACCTCAACAGATACAAAAAAAAATTGGAATAACCCCCTGTATCTTATCAGATCACCATGGCTTAAAGTTGTATTCAACACAACACAAATTGCAGAAAGCCTTCAAATTCACAGAAGCTGAACAACGCTCAACTGAATCATCACTGGGTCAAGGAAGAAATAAAAAACTTAAAGACTTCCTAGAATTCAATAAAAATGAATGCACAACATATCCAGACGTATGGGACACCATGAAAGCAGTGCTAAGAGGAAAGTTCAAAGCAACTAAGGGCCTACATAAAGAAAGTGGAGAAATCTCACACTAGTGACTTAACAGTACACCTAAAAGCTCTAGAACAAAAAGAAGCAAACTCACCCAGGAGGAATAGACACCAGGAAATAATCAAATTGAGGGCTGAAATCAATAAAATAGGAACAAAGAGAACAATACAAAGAATCAATGAAACAGAGTTGGTTCTTCGAGAAAATTAACAAGATAGACAAACTCTTATCCAAACTAACCAAAAGGCAGAGAGAGAATATCCAAATTAACAAAATCAGCAATGAAAAGGGAGACATAACAACAGACATTGAGGCAATCCAGAGAATCATTAGGTCACAAGTTGAAAACCTGTACTCCACAAAATTGAAAAATATAAAAGAAATGGACAATTTTCTGGATAGGTACCACATACCAAAATTAAATCAAGACCATACAAACCATTTAAATAGATCTGTAACCCCTAAAGAAATAAAAGCAGTCATCAAGAGTCTCTCAACCAAAAAAATCCCAGGGCCAGATGATTTCAGTGCGGAATTCTACCAAAATTTCAAAGAAGAGCTAATACCAATACTCCTCAAATTGTTCTACACAATAGAAATAGAAGAAACATTGCCAAACTCCTTATGAGGCTACAGTTAGCCTGATACCCAAACCGCACAAAGATGCAACTAAGAAGGAGAATTACAGACCAATCTCCCTCATGAACATTGATGCAAAAATACTCAATAAAATACTGGCAAACCGAATCCAAGAACACATCAAAATATATATATATCATCCACCATGATCAAGTAGGCTTCATCCCGGAGATGCAGGGATAGTTTAACATACTAAAATCTGTCAATGTAATCCACCATATAAACAAAATAAAAGAAAAAAATACATGAGCATCTCATTAGATGCTGAAAAAATCTTCAACAGAATCCAACACCCCTTCATGATAAAGGTCTTGGAGAGATCAAGAATACAAGGGATATACATAAGCATAATAAAGACAATATACAGCAAGCCAACAGCCAACATCAAATTAAATGGAGAGAAACTCAAAGCAATTCCACCAAAATCAAAAACAAGACAAGGCTGTCCACTCTATCCATATCTATTCAATATAGTACTTGAAGTTCTAGCTAGAGCAATAAGACAATAAACGAGCATCAAGGGGATAAAAAATGGAAAGGAAGAAGTCAAACTTTTACTGTTTGCAGAGGATATGATAGTATACATAAGTGACCCCAAAATTCTACCAGGGAACTCCTACAGCTGATAATGTGGTAGGATACAAGATTAACTCAAAAAAAAAAAAAATCAGTAGCCCTCCTATATACAAATGATAAATGGACTGAGAAAGAAATCAGAGAAACATCACCCTTTACAATAGCCACAAAAATATCTTGGGGTAACTCTAACCAAACAAGTGAAAGACCTATATGACAAGAACGTTAAGTCTTTGAAGAAAGAAATTGAAGAAGATATCAGAAAATGGAAAGATATCCCATGCTTGTGGGTAGGTAGGATCAACATAGTAAAAATGGCAATCTTACCAAAAGCAATCTACAGATTCAATGTCATCTCCATCAAATCCCAACACAATTCTTCACAGACTTGGAAAGAACAACACTCAATTTCGTATGGAAAAACAAAAAACCTCGGATAGCCAAAACAAATCCTGTACAATAAAGGAACTTCCAGAGGCATCACCATCCCTGACTTCAAGCTCCACTATAGAACTATAGTAATAAAAACAGCTTGTTATTGGCATGAAAACAGACACATGGGTCAATGGAATCGAACCGAAGACCTGACATAAATCCACATACCTATGAACACCTGATTTTTGACAAAGACGCCAAAACTGTAAAATGGATAAAAGAAAGTTTCTTCAACAAATGGTGCTGGCCTAACTGGATGTCAACATGTAGAAGAATGCAAATAGATCCATATCTGTCACCATTCACAAAACTCAAGTCCAAATGGATCAAAGACCTCAACATAAATCCAGCTACAGTGAACCTGATAGAAGAGAAAGTAGAAAGTAGTCTTAAACACATTGGCACAAGAGACCACTTCCGAAATATAACACCAGTAGCACAGACACTGAGAGCAACACTTAATAAATGGGACCTCTTGAAACTGAAAAGCTTCTGTAAACCAAAGGACATAGTAAATAAGACAAAACACCAGCCTACAGAATGGAAAAAGATGTTCATCACCCCCACATCTGATAGAGGGCTGATCTCCAAAATATATAAAGAACTTAAGAAGCTAGACATCAAAATATCAAACAATCCAATTAAAAAATTGGGTAGAGATCTAAACAAAGAATTCTCAACAGAAGAATCTCAAATGGCTGAAAGACATTTAAGGAATTGTTCAACATCATTAGACACCAGGGAAATGCAAATCAAAATGACTCTGAGATACCATCTTACATCTGTCAGAATGGCTAAGATCAAAAACACTAATGACAGCTTATGTTGGAGAGAATGCAGAGTAAGGGGAACACTCCTCCACTGTTGGTGGGAGTGCAAACTTGTACAGCCACTTTGGAAATCAGTATGGAAGTTTCTCAGAAAATTGGAAATCAATCTACCTCTAGACCCAGCAATACCATCTTAGGCATACACCCAAATGATGCTCAATCATAGCATAAGTACACTTGCTTAACTATGTTCTTAGCAGCATTATTCATAATAGCCAGTACCTAGAAACAACCTAGATGCCCCTCAACCAAAGAATGGATAAAGAAAGTGTGGTACGTTTACACAATGGAGTATTACTCGGTGGCAAAAAACCAATGACATTATGAAATTTGCAGACAAATGGATGGAACTAGAAAAAAAAAAATCATCCTGAGTGAGGTAACACAGACCCAGAAAGACAAGCATGTTATGTACTCACTCATAAGTGGATAGTAGATGTAAAGCAAAGGATAACCAGGCTACAATCCATAGCCCTAGAGAAACTAGTTAACAAGGAGGGCCCTAAGAGGGATGCATGGATCACCCTGGGAAGGGGAAATAGATAAGATCTCCATGAGTAAACTGGGGCAGGGGGCAGGTGTGTAGAGGGAAGGGAATAGGGGATGGAAACATGAGGGACTGGGATGGTCCAGTTGGGGAGGGATGGGGAGGAAGAGAAATGAGAAAGATATCTTGATAGAGAGGGCTGTTATGGGGTTAGGGAGAAATCTGGTGTTTCGGAAATCCCCAGGAACCCACAAGGATGACCCCAGTTAAGACTCCTAGCAATAGTAGAGAGAGTACCTAAACTAGCCTTCCCCTGTAATCAGATTGGTGACTACCCTAAGTGTCATCATAGAATCTATATCCAGCAACTGATGGAAGCAGATGCAGAGACCCACAGTCAAGCACTTGCCAAGCTCCTGGAGTCCAGTTGAAGAGAGGGAGGAGGAATAATAGGAGCAAGGGGGAGATCAAGATCATAATGGGAAAATCCACAGAGACTGCTGACCCATGCCTGTGGGAGTTCATGGACTCCGGACTGCCTGCATGGGACTGAACTTAGCTCTCTGAATGTGGGTGACAGTTGTGTGGCTTGATCTGTTTGTGGAGCCCCTAGTAGTGGGACCAGGACTTGTCCCGAGTACATGAACTGGCTTTTTAGAGCCCTTTCCCTATGGTGAGATACCTTGCTCAGCCTTAATGCAGGGAGGAGGGCCTTGGTCCTGCCCCAATTTGGTATACCAGCCTGTGTTGACTCCCCAAAGGAGGCCTTACCCCCTACGAGGAGTGGATGGGGATGGGGTGATAAGGAGGGGGGGGAGAGCATGAGAAGGTGATGTAGGAGGAAGTGCAGTTGGTATGTAAAATGAAAAAAAATTAAACTAAAAAAAAAAAAGACACTAGGAGTCAGTCTTAGAAACCTACATTGAGCCCACCCTAGACTACTGCTGAATGTAATGGTTGAATGAGATAAGCTCACATCAAGAGAGACACAGCTCTGGCTGAATAAGCCAGCTTCTTTCCATATCCCATACACTGTGTTTTCATGCATTTCTGCCCTGCAGCCCAAAGAAAGACAAAAGCAGAGGTAGTCTGTTACGAACCCAAGAATATTCAAGAAGCGTAAAGAAATTCATCCACTTTCCACAATGTCAAAAGGTCAGAGTGTTTTATAGACTCTGGGAGAATCTATATCAACATGTGTCTTGGCATCTTGAAAAGAAATCATTCTTTTATAAGAATAATGATTCATTTTGAAGGGACTTTTAACAATGCCACAGATCCTCTTAAATAGGTCCACACAGGCATTTGTTTCGTTCCAGAAGAAAATGTCCTGACCCTAGGGTAGTCCTCCTATCTGGAACATTTCAGCATGCCATTACAAGGACATTCTTGTTCCCCATTCCTGCAGCTGTGAGGGAGACTCACTAGACACTCCAGGCAAGCTCCCTCCTTGTGATACCTTGATGAGCAGCTTAGGGCTTCAAAGCTGATGACCCTATCCCAGTCTCTGGACAAAGTAAACCTGACTCTGCTGCTGGAATTACTGTTGATCACTACTGAGTGGAGCCCCTCTATACCAGAGCTCCAGAACTCCAGAACATTCTAGATCTAAGTCTATTCCTCAGCTTATTCTTCAATGACCACAGCCCGGTGATGCCCTAACCACCTACACATCTTACTGACTCATGACTGTTATGTTAGCCCCTTAAGAACACTGCTCCAGGCTGGGTGGTGGTGGCACACACCTTTAATCCCAGCACTTGGGAGGCAGAGGCAGGCGAATCTCTGTGAGTTCAAAACCAGCCTGGTCTACAAAGTGAGTTCCAGGACAGCTAAGACTGATAGAGAAACCCTGTCTCGAAAAATATAAAATAAAATAAAATAAACATTGCTCCCAGTAACAATCCTCAGCTGGAGAAGGAAACTGAGGCTCACCCACTGGTCCACTAGCACTGAGGTCAGATTCTGCCATCAACATTATAACATGACATCAATTAAGCTGCACAACTCATCCTTAAACCCTTATAATTTCTCTTGGCTTGAGATGATAAATTCCTTTGGATATAATAAACAGAAAACATAATTTGGGTCAAGTATGTGAAATTAAGTTAAAATTAAGCCCGTTATAGAATGTATTTCTATTATTCATATCAATGAAGTAATATAGTGGCATATTTCAATGTTTTACCTGTAAGATGCTGTAAATTTTGTGAAGTAAGCACAGCTGTGATTGTTAATCTGCATTTAATTTTTATTTTTCTTTACAATTTCACATATGTATACCTTGCATGTTGTCCACTCTTACCTCCCACCTCCACACCATCTTTGTCCTCCCTTCCTATTCCCAAGTCTTTCAAGTTCATATCTATTCATCGTGTTTTGTGTCCCCCCCAAGATTAAGGAGAGCCATCTGAAGGACTGTGGGTTGAGAGCTATTTGTTGAAGCCTTGCGAGCTCAGCAGAGGATACACAACTCAAGACAGTGTGTCCCTCGCCTTCAGAATCTAGCAATAGCCAATAGTTCAGAGGTGAAGGTTAGTGCCCCATGACCTCTTCCTCCTTCCTTGACTAGTTGTTGATAGGACTGATCCTTTGTGAGCTCTGTGCAGGTCGCTATGATTAATGAGAGTTAATGGTTATAATAGTTGTACCAAATCTACAAAATAGTGTTTAGTAGCGCTTTGACCTATCTTCGGGCTTTCATATAGTTCCTGCCCTTATATACTTCTCAACTCCTCTTTTGCAACATTTCCTGAGCCTTCAAGGGTGTTAGTATAAGTGACTTCTCTAGGCTGGGCCCACATCCATTGTTTATTTTCTGAGGCAGGCATGAGTCTCTGCATTCACCACTGTTCATTTACAGAGAGCTTTCTATGATTAAGACTGGGAGCTGCTTCTGTCTTAAACATAAGCACAGGTATTTAGAAAGCAATTTTCTGCTGTGTCTAGTTAACTATGTGATGGCTAATCTTGTCAACTTGGTGGTATTTAATATCACCATGGGAACAAATTTCTGAGCATGTTCATGAGCAACTGTCCATATTAGGTTAATTGAGATGGGAAAACCCACTCTGAATGAAGCCAGTGTTACATCATGGACTGGGATTGAAAGAAGAGAGGGAGCTGAGGACAAGCATTCATCTTTCTCTGCTTTGAAACTGTGGGTATCATGTGACCAGCTGCCCCCTACTACTCCTGCTACTGTACCTTCCCTGCCATGATGGACTGCACCTAGAAATGTAAGCCCAAACTGTTCCTTCCTTAAATTGCTCATGTCAGGGATCTTGTTAAAGCAACAAGAACTGTAAGTAGTCAGGCATAGTGGCCCACGCCTTTAATCCCACCACTCAGGAGGCAGAGACAGGAGGATCTTTGGCAGAGGAGTTCCAGGACTGGCAGGGCTATACAGAAAAACACTGTCTCAAAAAACCAAGTAAATAAATCATATAATGTTATATAATATCATATAACCAATATAATATGGTTTTGTATTTAAGTATTATGATGACTTATCTTGGCTGTCAACTTGTCACTTCAATTGAAGAATTGCTCCAATGAGACTGCCCTATGGGCATGTAGATGGAACATTTACTTGATTATTAACTGATGCAGGAGGGCCCATCCCACTATGGACAGTACTATCCCTAGGCAGGTAGGTCTGGATTGTATAAGGAAGGTAACTGACCATGAGCCTGGAAGCAAACCAGTAAGCTGCCTCCTTCTAAGGTTTCTGCTTCAAGTTCCTGACCTAGTGGGGTTCTCACCTTGCTTGAATTATTTTTGTTTTAATTTTGAATACAGTTTTATTGAAAAATTCAAAATCAGAAAAGAATTAAGATCAAATGTCTAACAAGTATAGTTCCCATTTCACACCTGTAAAGTATTTGTACATTTACCTTTGTATCCTAACACGTGATCGTGATTTTTTTAAGGGAGGACAGGGTATTTGGCTTACATGCTCCAATCACAGTCCATCATTAAGGGAAGTCAGGCCTGCTTGAATTCTTGGTTTGATTTTCCTAGACAATGGACTATAAGCAGTAATATGAAGTAAACTCTTTCCTCTCCAATTTTGCCCTTGGTCATGTTGTCCACTGTGACAACAGAAAGCAAAATAGGAAGCGTATTAACAAATGTTACAGACACAGTCAAAGTACGTTGAGTTAGCTGAAAGGTAGGTGTCTGGGACCAGACATCTAAACACACTTTCAGCTGTGTTTAGAGAAGTTAGACTCTCATCGGTGGAGGTAAGCCCCACGGATTCTGATGCATCAGAAACGGCCAAGTGGTCCGAGGAGGGGGAAATCCGCCATTTCAGGAAAGAAATACATCCATAAATTTCAAACCTGATTTTATCACCTAAATTCGACTGCTGTACTTTGGGTTACAACAACAGTTTTATGGTTGTGATCTGCAGACTTCAAAAACTTCAGAGAGCAGTCCAGTAACCCAAGAAACTCTTCTTACCAAATTGCACTTAATTGGGAGGCCCCAGGAAACACTCAAGAATATATTGTCCCAGAAGCCACTCACTAAGGCAGACGTGAAGTAAAATCTAAAGAACTGTCTCTCCCAAGACATGATATAACAAGAACAGAATGAAAGCTGGCCGGCACAGGTACAAGACTGTCAGGAGGAGTCTCTTGCATTTACCACAGTGATGGAATCTTAATTAGGCTTTATTAAAGAGCAGATCAACGGTATATTATATGGAGATAGATCTAATTGACATTTTTAAAGTATTTGTTTTGGAGTAACATAGAAAAGGGACATCTATCTGCCAGTTGAATCAGTAAGAGAAACTTTACTAACTCAAATGAATGACCTTTTTTTAATGTAAACTTTAACAGGGACGATAATTAATTTTAAACTGATCTTTCAGAAATGTTTGTGGTAGTATTCAAAGAAAATAATCCCTTTAGAGACCTTTCAGAGAATGCTTACTGAGAAAATTATTGTGTCCTGTCCTGGCCACACCAAGGACATCAGTTATTTGGAACAAATGGCTTTGTGAGGAATTATAGCTGCCTAGTTTTCTCTTTCCTCTGCATTTCATTTGGTTAGTTCACATCCTAAAGACAGTCATGGACAGATGAAATCAAATGTGTATTAATACTTTGTCTTAAAATATTTATATCATGCAACTTCTCTAAAAACTATCTCAAATTTTTTTGTTTTGTTTTTTTAAGTAAGGGGAACTCTTAATAACTCCTGTTGTGTTTCCATTGCATGGTGCCTACTGCTAACAAGGATTGACCCCAGAGCCTCACACATGCCAGGCAGGTGCTCTGCTACTGAGCTATGCTCCAGGCCTATGCTTAGGGTATTTTAAACACTGTAATAATTATTAGCTTTCCATGATGATGAATTCTACTTCTCAGTGTGAAATTCACCTCCTCGGTCAACTAGATGTGCTTTGGTGTTTCATGATGTTACCTGCCTCCTATTCTACTATCAGAAGCTAGAAATAAGAAGATGACAATTTTATTTTCAAAATACAAATAACCATGAGCAAGCCAAGCTCTAAGCTTAGATGCTAAGGCTACTGAATGTGTGCTAGGTCAAATGTTATTTAAATCCTTTCTTTACTTCATAAAGAGTCAAATGTAAAGCTTTATGCCAGTAACTGGGACATGGTGTCACTGAGCATGTGGAAAGCGGAGAATAATGGGACTGGTCAAGGGGTATAACATGAAAAAGATTGGGCAGGACAGAAGAAGGGGCTGGGAAAAAGCCTCTCTGCTTGATGCTTCTGCACAGCTCCAGGCTTGTCTTCAAATGTTCATCCAGCAGTGCCAAGAAGTGAGAACTCCTCTTCTGCCTCCTCTACTTCCATAAGTCATACAGCTCTTCCCTGTGTTTTCCTCATACAAGTCCTCATTCTCTCATCACTTTCTCCTATACCACCCGAGTCTCAGATCTGCCTATGGAATGTCAGACCAAAACACAAGCCATACCCATCGGGAACGGGCTTCTCCTAGGTCCTGACTGTGTTCAACCACGACACTGACCTTATAGAGAGTGTGAATGCCATGGGATTGTAACTAAGAGCAAACAATCTGAGAATCACATCAAAGATCTGAATAATAAGAACCATGCATTTTGTTTGTTTCTGTTACAAAACAACTAACATATATTTTCAACTAAATAAAATCACATCTAAGCTGGGCGGTGGTGGTGCACATCTTTAATCCCAGCACTTGAGAAGCAGAGGCCTCTTAGTTCAAGGGCATCCTGGTTTAGAGTGAGTTCCAGGACAGCCAGGACTACATAGAGGGAAAGAAAAGAGAGAGAGAGAGAGAGAGAGAGAGAGAGAGAGAGAGAGAGAGAGAGAGAGAAGAAGAAGAAGAAGAAGAAGAAGAAGAAGAAGAAGAAGAAGAAGAAGAAGAAGAAGAAGAAGAAGAAGAAGAAAAGGAAGAAAGGGAGGGAGGGAGGGAGGGAGGGAGGGAGGGAGAGAGGGAGGGAGGGAGGGAGGGAGGGAGGAAGGGCCATGGCTCAAGCTTTTGCTAGCTAGCTCTTATATCTTAAATTAGCCCATAACTATTAATCTATGTATTGCCACATGTTCCATGGCTTTACCTGCGTCCCATTACATGTTGCTCCTTGGGGGCAGCTGCTGGCGTCTCCCCACCTTCTTCCTGTCTCTCTCTTTGAATTTCCCACCTGCCTCTAAGCTCACTTGTTTTGGTTTGGTTTGATTGATTGATTGATTGATTGATTGATTGATTGATTGATTTGAAGTTCAAGTTCAGACAACAACTGCCCATCTCATTATTCTGTTACTTCAGGAGAAGTTTTCTTGTAAAAAGGCTACAGGACTTGCCACATAAAATTCCGCTTAATGAATGTTTCCCAACAACTCTAACCTCTTGAAAATCTTTCACAAAAGGTCACTAATAGACCGTCAGCCTTTTTAAGTTGTTGAATGATTAGCTTTCCACTTTGCATATAATCCAAAGGTGATTGCTGAGAAACAGCATCTCTTCTAAGCCCTCAGCATTCATTTCCCCTTGTCCTTCAGAACCCTGAGAGACTGTATTTAAACAGTCGTACTGACAATATTTTAAAGGTGCTTAATTAAGTGAGAAGGATTTTTCTTTCCTTGGGAAAAATCCTTGGCCCATATTTAGATCTTATTTTAAACCTTGGTATTTTAAGGAGTCTTTCAAAGTATTTGAAGAATTCTTAATAGTTATTCAATTATTATCAAATCAGATTTCTATTCTTCTGATCTCTGTAATCAAATCTTTGCTTTGGTGATTTGCAAGTAAGCCTCTATTTTAGAACTATCTTCTTCTATGACTTGTACCATCTTCTGTGATGTGTATCACCAAGATGAAGCTGGCAGGAAGTTCACACGTACTTGAGTGCCTATGTTTATCAGGCACACAGTAAGAGCAAAATGTGTGCCAATATTTCTATGATGCTATTAGAAACAAATGTATGGAGGGCTTAATACAGAAAAGATAAACTGATGTAACACAAGGGGAATGTGAGCCATTAACTTTGTAGATATGTTAAGCAATAAAGCACATGAAACACAAGAATCATAGGCAATCTGATGATGCCTATTATCTGATGGACCTACTAGGGCTGGTGTAGGAACCACAACACAGATAAATTCAAAAAACTAAAACACAGATTCAAATAGCAACATTTTTGATAAGAGTCACACTCTATAATTAAAGTTGCTGACTTAAATGGTTGGAATAATACGTTTTATATTGTAAGTAGAGCTGGCAACAATAAACACAATAATAGTGACAGCAAGGGCAGCAGATGCATGTGGTCTTCTTGTTCTAAGTGCCTCCTGTGTCTCCCCCTTCAGTATTCCAGGCATCCCTCAGAGGAAGAACTAGTTCACCTTCTCTTTAAGGGCTTGGAAGCTCAAGGACCCCAAAGACTAAAGTAACATCTCCAAGCAATTTCTATAAGAATGAATAAGTGCCCAAGGCAGGATTGAGCCTGTGTAGTCTCTTCATAGACTTCATGATTTTTAACTTCTGCAAATGCCATGAACCTAGTAATGGTAAAAAGTAATATCATCTGGAATTTTAGGCCAAAATAAAGATAGCTGAAAGATGATAATAACATGGGTGGAGGCATAAGTACATGGTGACTAAAGTGTTTGTATAGGTTAGAGAACAGGTATTGGAGATGTGAAGTGAATAAGACGATGGGAGACCTTACATTCCAGAAGCTTCCATTTGAGTAGAGTAGAGCAGCAGCCAGAAAAGTAAACAAATTTAACAAGAAGTGATATTGACCTCCAAATTATGTTACCTACATGGGCACTTGCTGTTTTAATAAAAGTCAAAGATCTTTTCTTAAAAAGAAGAAAATAAGTGATATTGACATCAGCAAGTGATAGGGATGGGTACAGCACCAAGGGTAATAAATATGGTGTTAGAGGAGGGCTGTTTTGCCTCGGTAGAGCTGTCCAGGCTTGGCACATTGCCCTTTGTAATCCAATGATTTTCTTTTGTGGGGGCTGTCTCATGCACCGGAGAAAATCAGTATCCTAGCCTCTTCCCATCAAAACCAATAGCAAGACCTCTCCTTCCCATGTGTGCCCAACACAATCATATCCAGACAGTCTAGTGTCCCTGGAGGTACAAAGTCAAAACCGATTGTTAAAAAAAAAAAAAACCATTGACTTAAATGATCCTGGAACTCTTCTCTGACGAGGAGATATCAGACCTAAAAAACAAATGCTATTAAAAGATGCACGGTAAAGAAGCCAGGGATGTGAGTGACCCAACCTGGGACAGAAGCAAAAGGATGAGTCAGGTGAGACTCCTGCCAGTGGGAAAGGGCTTTTGGCATCAGACAGTACAAGCAGAGCTACAGCTACTGAGGAATGACAAGGGCTGGAGTAAACAGCAATGAGCAACTTCAGGTGGCTCTGGTCCATGGATCACGCAGGCCTCGTTAAGTGTTTAGTTTCTTGGGGAACACTGGAAGCAAAGAAAGTGTTTTAATTCTAAAATATGCCTTTAAAGAAAATATCTGTCTGTTTTCCTTGGATTTTGTCAAAGACGTAAGCACTTCTCATAACTAATTAGAAATATGAAAGAAAATGATTGACCCCTTTATACCCTGCATAGTCAGTTTTTCCTCCCTCACGGAGCAAATGTTTACTGAAGGGGCTCTGTGTCTCAGATAGCCAAGCATTTGAAATGCATCATTAAGCAAAAGAAAGATCCTGCCTTCTTATATTCTAGATTAAAAAAAAAACAGATGCAATGAAAATTAATGACAATAATAATAAAGCAGAAAAGTATGATGGAGAGAGACTGTGTGGTACAGCAAGTCTGAAAGGATAAATAAAAATTAATCATATTTTTGGCCAGTTACATATTTGTGGCAACTCCTATTTATTCTTTTTATTTTTTTAGTTTTTGGTTATGTTTGCTTGTTTGTTCACTGGTTTGAAGGGATGCATGCATGGCATGGTACGCCTGCCGAAGTCAGAGAAAACGTTCGGGGGTCGGTTCTCTCAACCTCTTGAATCCCAGAGATTGGAGTCAATTCATCAGGCTTGGCAGCAAGCACCTTGTCCACTGAACCATCTTTTTGTCCTCATTGTACTTGGTGCAAAATCCAGTGTTTTATTGTGTGTCCCCTTACATGGATCCTGTGAACTGACGAGAAAGCCGCTGAGCTGGGAATGAGGCTCACCATACACGGTATCAAAAATCTGGGAATCCGAAGCAACATCACCTGGTCTGGAAGTCAGCAGTGGTGAAGTCCTGTAAGTCATCTTCATTTGGTAACTAAAACCTACAATGTGCCATTAGCATGAAGGTGCATCAGGGTCCATGAGAAGCGTCCCAAATCCTGCCCAAACTCCTCACTCTTGCAAGGACTCTGAATATGTCTGACAAATTTCAAGCAAGCAAAATCTTCCTTATTTTTTTCTTTTTCTTTCTATTTTTTTTTTTTGAAATACAGTCCATAGAGTCCAAGCTGGCCTTGAACTCCAAGTGATCCTCCTGCCTCAGCCACACAAGTTTACGGATTGTATCATGAGCCCTCATACTTGGGTTCCTTTTTGCTTTATTACCAAAAAACTAAAATGCTGTGGATGATTGATTGATAAATAAAACACTGATTGGCCAGTAGCCAGGCAGGAAGTAAATGCAGGACTAGCAGAGAGGAGAATTGAGAGAACAGGAAGGTGGAGAGGAGGAGACGCCAGCCTGCCGTCCAGGGAGCATCATGTAAAGGCAGCAGGTAAAGCCACAGAACACGTGGTGACATACAGATTAACAGAAATGGGCTGAGTATAAGAGTAAGAGGTAGACAATGGTAGGCCTGAGCTAGTGGCCGAGCAGTTTAAATAATATAAGTGTCTGTATGTTTATTTTATAAGTGGGCTACGGGACTGCCTGGGCTTGGTGGGACCTGAAGAGTTGACACTAAAATAAATTAAGTTAATACTAAAAAAAATTTACAAGTGGCCATTGAACATGTAGTTATTGAAAACACTCCCTTCTTTTTTCTCTCTCTTCTTTTTTTGGGGGAGTCAAAAGAGTGGGGGGATGGACCTGGGAGGTGGGTGTGATCAGGGTGCATAATGTGAAATTCCCAAATAATCAATAAAAATGCTATGCAAAAAAAGAAGAAAAGAAAAGAAAACACTCCCTTCACCTGACATTTATCAAATGGTATTTCCAATCACAAGATCAAAGTTAAAATTCCCTCTGTCAGGACAATGCTTCTATGAATGTGTTGATTTCAACAGTCACTGTGAGAAATGCTTACAGTCTCAATGCAACCAAAATTTATTCTCTTGCAATGGAGTCTGAACCAGTTCCCCCTCACCCTGGATATAGTCGGTTGTCAGCAGAGTCAACTTCACCCCAAGAAGTCCCCCTGTGACTCTATTACCTGCCTCTTATGCATTCATTTCTCTGGAGAGTAGTGTCTCTCCAATACATACCTAAATGTTTTTTTCCTGGATTTTTTTATTGAGGTTTTCTTTTCCTTCTTTTATAAAAAATAGATTTTTTTCTCAGACAATATATCCTGATTACAGTTTCCCCTCCCTCTACCTCTCTCAGTCCTTCCCCCTTCTCCTCTCGTCCTGATTCACTTTCTGTCTCTTATTAGAAAAGAGCAGCCTCAAAGAGATAACAACAAAACATAACAAAATAAAATAAAATAAGAACAAAAACTATCACATCGAAGCTGGACAAGACAAACCAAAAGAAGGAAGAGTCTCAAGAGAAGACACAAGAATTCATTCACAGACTCTTAAAAATGCTAAAATGAAAGCCATGATATATACTCAGAGGACTTGGCAGGTTCTTTTTCATTAATAGGTATTAATTATACAAAACAATGTGTTTCACTGAGATTTTTCACATGTGTATAATGCACTTGGACCATACTTATCCCAATTACTCCCCTTTATATCTCTGTCCCCTTTCTCTTCTCTGACAATACCATTCTATTTTCATACCATCCTTTTTACATTCCTCATAGGAGAAGAAGCATATGTCTAAGTCTGCTTATTTTGCTTAACATGGTAATTTCCAGTTCCATCCATTTTCTTGTAAATGACATGGCTTCTCTTTCTTTAAAGCTAAATAATGCTCCATAATCTGCATTACAGTATTTCTTTATCAGTTCCTTCATTAGTGGGTACCCATGCTGATATCTTGATCCTTAACAGGACCATGGTAGGGATGAGTATGCAATTATCTCTGCAGTATATAGACTTGAAGCCCTTCAGATATAATGGCAACATATTATAGTGGATTTTGTGATGATCAGCTTTTGGATGACCTTCTGTGTATCTAGTCTCTCTCTGTCCCTCTTGTGAGGACATTTGTAATTACCCATTAAGATAACCTATGATAATCTCTTCATTGCAAAACCAAAGACATTTTTTCTAAAAATTTAACATTTACAGGTTCCAGAGAAAATGGCAAAAATGTCCTTAGGGACCGTTATTCACCCTGTCACAATGACCAGAGAAGTGGGGACTCTAACTCCTGCCTGGATCTGCTCACTCCCACAACCTGGCAAACTAGTAAAGATGCTTTCAAGAGTAAATTCTGTTTACTTCAGTATCTACTACTGTTTTGACTTTAAAAATAATAATAATTAATAACAATAAAGCAATGGTGGCACACCCCTAAGATCTCTGAACTCTGGAGGCTGAAGCAGAATTCCAGACTTCACACCTACGGCTCCCTAATGATGTGTTTTATACAAGCTAGACAAGACTTAACATGGAAAGACAATTACTACAACGGCACTAAGATGAGAACAGAACCAGGCATGAGGACTCACACACGGGATTCCAGCACTCAGCAGGCTGAGGCAGGAGGATCAAGAGTTAGAGGATAGAGGCTAGAGAGACGGCTCAGTGGGTAAGAGCATTTTGCTGCTTTTGTAGAGGACCCAGGTTCAGGTCCCAGCAACCAAATGGCGGTTCACAACCATTCTTAACTCCGGTTCCAGAGGATCTGTTCCCCCTTCTGGCCTCTGCAGGCCCTGTGCACACATGTGGTGCACAAATACACATGTGGGCAAAACATTCACATAAAATAAAATGAATACATCTAATTAAAAAAAAATTTTAAGAGTTGGAGACTAACAAAGAACAGAAAACATGAACTTGTCTCAAATCCCACTTAGAAAACAAAAACAAAACAAAGGACTATTGTCAAGAAATTAAACAATAGAATAAACTAAAACAGCTTAAGGGATTTATTTTAAAAAGGTAAAACACTTTAGAATCATAAACTTTATTAACATTCATGTAAATTTCCTTTAGAGTTTAGCAATTTATATATATAAAAAAAAGAGGTGACCGATGATTTTTTTTTGCCCTTCTGTGTTCTCTCAGCATTTCTGACCTTGAAAATGTATGCCGTTTTCTACCAGACCAAACCATCCTCCAATCTTTGCAGACAAGTGGGTATCCTACAGCTAATTCAATTCTGACAGCATCTAGAGCTATCCAGGGCCTGTAGTGAAGGGCTCAGTCCCACAAGATGGTCCCTCCTTTTTGCATGCCAATCACAAGTGATAGGTTTTGCTACAGGTTACCCACAGCTTCTGTCTAACTTTGCTCCCTATTCAACAATGTATACATATTTGAAAATACCATAGATATTTATCCAGAATAAATATATGCGTTTTGTCCATCAAAAGCACTAGAAATAGAAGTATTTATGTACAATAAATGCATTTTATCAGTTTAAAATGGTTCAAATGTTTCAAAGGAAGATATGCCTTTTATATTTTTGTGGAAGCTATACTTGAATCAGGTATCTGATATGTGAAGAATTAATTTTTAAACTAAGATGGAGGTTTAGGAAAAAGCCTAAATCACCAAAATGTAATATGAGAATCTGAGCATTCTTACATGTTAAATTTTGAGCAGCGGGCTTGCTTTTTCTTAGTCTAAAAGAAATGGGAGATCCCTACTTGCCTTAAGGTTTCTTTTAACCTTCCCTCTCTCTTCCTCCCCAAAATTCCCCACTAGGCCCCAAAAGAACCCACCCGAGCACCTTACACCTGCCTCCCATCATCTCTCAATGCATTGCAGGTTTCTGACGACCCTGCTGACACACCTCCCGAACCTCCAGCCACCCACCAGCCATTGGACACAGATCCTTCTAGCAGAAAACCTCCATGGGTTCCCAGGAGAACTCTTCTTCTTGCTCCAAAGCCCTTGGAACCTGGGGCCTGGAGACTCCGGACAGTTCTAGCCCGGACTCTGCCAGCCACCTGGAAGAACAGTGGCCAAAACCCTGCCTTGATGAGCAGAGCATGGACATCGTATTGGAAGACTCAAGGGAGCTGTTGTCTTTAACCTCACCTCCACCAGGCAGAGAGATCAGATAGGAAGTCACTGTGAACTGACAGAACATCGAAGACATCTGCCTCTGTTGTGGAAGTCTGCAGGTGTATACGCAGCACCCCTTATTTGAGGGGGGAATATGTGCCAGTGTAAGGGCACGTTCCTGGAGACCCTCTTCCTTTATGATGAGGATGGGCACCAGAGCTACTGCTCCATCTGCTGCTCGGGGGACACCCTGTCCATCTGTGAGAGGCCCGACTGTACCAGATGCTACTGTTTCGAGTGTGTGGGTATCCTGGTGGGCCCCAGGACCTCAGAGAGAATTAATGCCATGGCCTGCTTGGTTTGCTTCCTGTGCCTGCCTTTCAGTCAGAGCGGACTGCTGAACACACGAAGGAAGTGGCATTACCAGCTGAAGACCTTCCATGGTCTAGAGCAGGCAAACCTCTGGAGATGTACAAGCCAGTGTCTGCGTAGAAGAGACAGTCAATGCAGGTACTGAGCCTCTTTGAGAATATTGAGAAAGACAGAGAGTTTGGGCCTTTTGGAAAGAGGTTCTGGCTCTGAATAAGGAAGACTGAAGTACTTGAAAGATGTCACGAATGTTGTGAGGAGAGATGTGGAGAGAGGGGGCCCCTTTGACCTCATGTAGGGCTCGACACAGCCACTAGGTCGCTCTTGTGACCACTGCCCTGGCTAGTACATGTTCCAGTTCCACCTGATCATGCAGTATGTTCAACCACCCCCAGGGAGTCAGTGGCCTTTCTTCTGGCTGTGGACAGTCTACTGCTGACTGAGGATGACCAAGTCACCGCAACCTTCTTCCTTCAGATGGAGGCTGTGACTCTCCAGAATATCCATGGTAGAGTCCTCCAGAATGCTGTGCCGGTGTGGAGCAACATCCCAGGGTTGAAGAGCAAATACTTGGCCCTGACACCAAAGGAGCAACAGTCCTTGGAAGACCAAGGCAGAACCAGAGCCAAGATGGCCGCCCAGAAAAATGACCCCCTGGGAAAGACCTGCCTTCTCCCCCTGAGAGAGTATTTCAAGTATTTATCTCAGAACCCGCTTCCTCTTTACAAATGAATCATGATACAATGAAAGAAGAACCGCCTAGAACCGCCGCAGCCTTCCTCCCATGGCCTTTTCCCTCGGCAGGATTTTCTTCTGTTTGCTTGCTTGCCTTTGGGTTTCTCCTCTTCGGTTCCCAAGATGCCTCCTGTGCAGCTCACTCTGGGGGTGGGAGGCACCCACTTCTGTGGACATGATCCTGATGGGATAACCTGTCATGAGTCGCCAAAAGTGTGTGTGTACCTGTTGTGAAGTTTTTCAAATATTGTATAGGCTTGTTAAAAAAAGAAAAAAAGAAAAAGAAATGGGAAAGAAATAAAGAAAACAGACAAGAATTGCCCAGAATTAGAGATTTTGCATTAGATACAATATATACCTATTCTACTGCCCACTCAAATGTTAACACTTTGGCTATCGCTTGACACAAACAAAAATAAAAACTCATTTTCTTGGTTGCTGCAGAACAGAATATTTAAGACGTTATTACACTCCATCAATTCTGTTTCATGGCATACCAAATACACGGAATACATTGCACTTAAAATTTTCAATTGTTCTATTACATACCATCTTTACACATAAGTTCAGCAGAGTGGTATTTTCTTTTAAATATCACTTAAGATCACTCAATTATCAGAGTAGAAAGAAAGAGCCCTTTAGTGATAGTATTGTTGAATATTGGAACGAAAGTCCTTGAGCCGCTTGTCTTATGAAATAAGTCTTTTTGTGTGCATAAAATATAGTTCACCATTAAGCATTTTCTGCAAAATGGGGGACAAATCCCAGTGTAATCTTCATACAAAGTTATTTCAGGAGCCTAATGCCTGGAAAATTATGGCTGTGCCTTGTCCTAAATTTGAGGGTCTTTCCACATTTTCCTCATAAACCCCATTTTTCAGGGGCTTATGACTCAACTACAGAAATTTGCTTCCGGATGAAGCTTGGAATACCCAATTTCAGCTGATCTGGTTATAACCAGGTGAAGCAAGACAAAAGTTTGTATTATCTCTTTCTCATTTGACTCTCTGGGTCTTCGGATTTAAAAAACAAAGTACTTTCAGGTGTTTCCACCGTTTCTTCATTTTTCAAAAATCTTTACCTTTGGCATTTTTTGAAATATAAGAAAAAGGATAAAATGAAAACGTGATGAGTAATTAGTGTCTCAAGAGAAGGCTAAGGAGGTGCTGAATTGCTCACAGCCAACTCACCCTCTAAAATCCAGGCAAAGTCCAGTGGCTCCTGAAGCTCATTACTGCAGAATGGCGTTTATTTTGAGCCAAGAGCTTTTATCGAATGAGAATGGAATACCTAATGGGAGCCTGTAGCCTAGGAAGTCATGAGAAAATTTAACCCTAAGTGTTCACTGCACACTGAGATGGTGTTCTAGATTTCAAACTTTAAAGAGAAGCCCAAGTATTTCCTGTGAAACAATGTGGTAGTGTATCCTGCAGATACGTTGGTTCTTCCCAGAAGAGAAGTTTTGCTTGTCTGCCCTGACTAGACACAGAACCGTACATGCTCAAGATTAGACCAGCAATGAAATGTCTTGTTTTATTAATTGTGCATGCCAGTATGTTAAAACAGTCCCTGGTGGCCAGAGGTGCCTGACCATTGCAAGACTGTACTTCACTATGTATTCAAACACATAGGAGAAAATGGGGACAGAGGTCCTGCTGACACAAATTCACTCATAAATTTGAAATTAACCTGTTGGAAAATCCAATGTTCTTTGTTAGCTGCATGTGGGGACTGCAAGCTTATTTAGAAGAGAAACCACTACTTATAATCCAATGCAAGGCACATTTCATGTCTTTCAAACCCTCCAACAGAATACAAAGATGAGCCTCAAAGCTGAGAAACGAGAAAAATAGATTCATGTGAATTTGAATTAATCTGAAGTCCTTATAAAAAATGAATTTTGAAGTGATGGAATTTGGGGTGCTGTCTAATAGTATTTGGCCACTTAGTTTGCTGACCCCAGTAGCTATCCAAGTATAGTATGATAGAAATTAAACAACCCACAAAACATTTTTCCCTGTCTTCAGAAAGTGGTCACACAGTTAGTACCTTTGTTAGAATCTCCCATCCTTTCTGTCAATGGGAGCTGCTATCAATAGTGCCTGATAGGAACCCAATCTATCAATGACTTCCATAGCAGAAAGGTATGACTACATATACTGCCATAATTCCAAGTAGCAGGATGGTTAGAATACCATGACAACATGCAAAGATCAGGTATTTCTAGAAAGCAGAAGCAGAAGATCACCCAAAGGACCTATTACTCTCCCCTCGAGATTCTACAATATGAGCAAAGACACTTGCCCATTATATATGCTTCTGAAGGATAAGGATACATTCCCCCCCACTTTTTTTCTTTTTATTTTTTTAATTTATTTATTTTTATTTCACGTGCATTGATGTTTTGCCATGGGTGTCGGATCCTCTGGAACTGGAATTACAGACAGTTGTGGGTTGCCATGTGGGTGCTGGGAATTGAACTCAGGTCCTCTGGAAGAGCAGTCAGTGTTCTCAACCACTGAGCCATCTCTCCAGTTCCTTTTAGTGTTCTTAACTACTGAGCCATCTCTCCGGTTCTTTTTCTTTTTTATTTCTGAGACAGGGTCTCACTACATAGCCCAAACTGAACTTAAACCCACAATTGTCCTGCCCTGCCTCAGAATCTCGTGCTCTGGGATGACAGCCATACACAGCCATGCCCTGCTGCAACTCCTTCTTTGTTAAGCATATTTAAGGGTTATGAGGTATAATTCCAACTTTGTATCATAATGCACTACTGAACACCAAGTACGTAATCAAAACAAAATTTAGTACAAAGAATTTATATAGGAGACGGAATTGCTGGGGTTTTTTTTTTTTTTCCTTTTCTGCTACCCTACAGTTTCCCAATGTCGTCTTCAATTGTCCAAATCAGAAGTGAGATTGTGACTTGGGAGCCTGAGAAACTCAGACAACTGCAGTCAGCTTTCCCAAGGCCTCAGTAGAGCTGAGGAAGAGGGAGAAGTGGATCTGACAGGAAAGGAGTCAAGGACCATGATGACATACATGTTCATCCACTCAGTAGCAATCACACAGTGAGCACCTGCTGTAGCCAGTCGTCACTGTACCACAACGAACCAGGGACATAGGCCACACCCAAATGAAAAAGTCCGAGACAGACATGGAAGCACAAGTGACAGTCTCATGCATGAGAAGGGAAAATACGTGTGACCGATGAGGAGGGCACAGGTCCTTTCCATATCGCAAATATACTCCCCTAGCTCCCCGGGGGAAAGGTTAAGATGGTGTGTTCCAGCTTGGAAACACAGACCCTGTTCTTATCACATAACTTCCTCTCTTAGAAATCCACAGAAAGGGTCCAAAAGAAACTCCTGTTTCTCTTTTTGTTTCGTGCCCCTCAAGATCAAATGACTTCTGTCATCATTTAGGGATTTTGACTGTCTCTGGAAAATGACGGCTGGAGTAACCCAACCAAAATAAACTGTGGTGTGGAGGCCATTAAGCAGGAAAGACACACAGCCAAAAGTGCCTTCCCGGAGCACACACGTCGAGGAGGGCGAGAAGAAGTGAGCACACACTCGGCTCTTTGCAAGTAGAAGGAGATTTTCCAGTAAAGCGACAATAACTTAATTACAAAATGCTTCTGATATTGCTAGCCATGAAATCTTTTTTGGCAAAACGACTGACTGAAGATGAGCAACAAGCTAAGTGATCAGTGGTAGGTCTGGACTAGAGCCAGACTGAAGGTCCTGTGCTAGCTTTCTGTGTCGAGTGCTGGCGACAGCAGCCAGGTGTTCAAGGCTGAACCCTCCCACGAGGGTACCACCTAAGGCCGCCAGTCAAGGCACACTAACAAGGTTCAAGTCAGTGAGCCAAACATCGACATTTTTTTTTCTGCCAATTTATATAGCCTTAGTTCAAGCTACTAGTGAGTCTGATTGATTTCTAGAGAAAAATCAGACGCTCTTGTCACCAGTCTGTGCAGAAACTCTAAAATGATAACCATTTTAGGGTTTATTTAAAGACAAATCACACTCACCAGGAAGAAGCATGGTAGCGTTTCAAACCTTAGTTGTCCCACAGTGCTGTGTTTCATAGCCAGTCTTAACCTCCCGGTGAGAGCTGATAAACACCCAGCGTTTAACAGAAGTCTGTGGGTGCAGCCATCATTAAGGGACTTTCAAGTCAGGGTGGGGCTCCATTTGTATTCAACAAGTCTTAAAAAAAAAAATGATGCTTTGTATTTTACTGGTAACTATCCAGACTTTTATTTAAAACAGAAACTCAGAAGGGGGAAAAAAACACTGAAAAAATGCTACACAGTTTCTGTTCTGAGCCATTAATTTTTCAGTCAGATCTAACTATCATTTAATTGGTTCCTGATGCTAAAACTTGGATTCCACTTTAAACACTTGAAACTAGAGCATATAGAATAATTTGTTATGCTGAGCTATCCATCCCAAATGTCCAGGGAAAATAAAACAATCTCAAAATAAAACTAGGCTACCTTCTGTGATGACACAAAATTAATAACATAGCCTAAGAAATGAACCTGCGTCTCTTTGCCAAAAAAAATCATTAGACTTCTTATGACGAAGTAATATTTAATTCATATTAATGGTCACTGTAAAGGGGGGTTCCTTAACAACACAAAAATTCCATGAACATACGTTTTGGAAATTTGACTTCATTTCATAATATTCAAATCATAGTTCAAAGAGATATGCCTTCCTTGGATGTGTAAATGAACTTTGACTTCTTATTTCTTATACTTATGAATTAATTAAAATGCCTAGCAATTCTTAACAGTATGATTTATTTCCAGAAAATTTGGACATTGAAAAGATTTTAATGCTGTCATGCTGTTATTATTATTCAACAATTTGAAATTTAGAAAGAAAGAAAGAAAGAAAGAGGAAGTGAAAGAGAGAAAGAAAGAACTGTGTAGCCTATAGATATTTTTCTTTTGTAAGAATGAGAACAAAAATATTGGATAATTAACCAAAAAAGTAGCTATGGAAATCTGCATTGTAAATATGATCCTATTCATATCAAACTGAGTCAGTCAGTCCTTTGACTGAACTGACCAGCTCAGGGAAACAACCCCTCAATAAGAATTCCACACATGCAGATAAGTACCAGTTGGGCGATGGGGGGGGGGGAGGCCTGAAACAGCTGTTAGCTCAGCATGAATCTAGTGCACAGGTAACCAGTTCTCTGGAAAAACATCACATTGATCAGATAATTGATCCTGTCGGAATGTAGTCCCAGAGATGTGGTGCCCCCGATTCTCGGGCACTTCTCATAGGTAACTCGACGATCTGGGCTGACTGTCACAGTTACTATCCAGGGTCCTGCAGCCTCTGTAGTCACACAGCATCTTGTAAAGGAAGACCTACCTTGACCACAGAATTTAAGCTTAAAGGCAATATGATGGAGCTGTTTGTGGGCCTTTGAAACTGTGCAAAGAAAACAGGTCTACAGTTTACTTTAGAGGAGGAAGGCATGGAGTTTCCTAGGCTCCCAAAACTTAGGGCAATACTACTGATAAAATCTTTAATTTATATTATTTTAAGTCAGCCAGTGTTACAAAGTACTGGTGATATGTGTGTTCCCACAACAGTCTTCGTTTTCTGGTTTCTGATCAGTTTCTTTTCCGTGGCAGTTTTGAGGTTTCTCCCTTGAAGTAGAATAATTATGTTAATTAACTTCTTTCCTTATTTTTCCTGGAAATAGCTTCCTCTGGCAAGATGTTTGGTGACTGCAATGATGCAGTCTCTCTAACTTAATTCCAAGAAGTCAGTATCTTTCCTCCTGAAACTTCCACACTCGAGTACTACCTGTCTCAATGGAGGGCACCGGATCAATCAAGAGAAAACTCAGTGGGCTGGGAGACTCCTCCCATCTCCCAACTACACGTGACTGTCCAAATGTTGCAGGCTCATTGCTTCGGTCTGTCTTTCTGCCTCCATCGAGGCCTGGATTGTGGCAGTGTTTAATTTCTCCCTCTCCAGCCCTTCTTCTTCTGGGCTCTTTCCCTTTAAGTCCAACCAGACAGGTTGCTGTACTTGCAAAACCCTAGGGCCTGTGGTCTGAAGACTTCATTTCATCTACACATAGTACAGACCTTTCTGGCTCCACCTGTTGCCAGCTCCCATATTTATTTCAGTTTGCATCTCCCAAGTCCAATTTGTTTTTATTTTTGAATCATGCCTCACAGAATCTGCTTCAAGATTCCTTGGAAACTCAGAGTTCCCTGCTCCTCCTTCATGAGCACCATCCAGAATCTTCTCTGAGGTCATCTGTCTTACTGAAGAAAAAAAAAATAGCTGTAGCTGTGAGGTCCCCAAAGCTGAGATGTCAGCTCATCACCTGTATCCCACGCTCTTAATCCAAGGAGTGTCAATCTGAAAGATGAGTAAAAGGCATGGTTAGGAAGGGAAAGGAGAAGGGGAAAAGGGAAGGAAAAAAAGAATAAGAGCAGGGGATAAATTCTGATCCCAGGTTTTTAGCTAACTGAGATAACCAACTACTAGAAAACCCATAGAGCAAAACCAAAAGGAACCCTTCCTTAGCCTTTCTTGGAAGCTTGTATGTGAGGTGTGAAAAAATATCTAAAAAATCTAACTGAGTATTTTGTGGAGATTGGTTTAAAACCAATACTATATAAAGTAAACAGAATAAATTCTAAAAGGGATGAGGGGAGCTTATTCCTGAAAAAAACGCACCCTAGGGATTGAAATGGGACAGAGAGAGGATAAAGGCTGACAAGATGGGATGGGAGCAAACCACCATCCTCCCCTTCAAAGAACACCAGGGAGAAGAAGGGGGACTGATACATTAATAGTGGGGAAAGCTGACCCTGCAATTAAATGAATGGTACACATTTTGACTCACTCAAATTTCTGGGGCCAGAGGGACAGGCAGAAGGTGTGTTTTCACTAATGATTAACCTTTCTCCTGTGTTTCCCAATCTGGCAATGTTGAAGTGGGGGAGGGATGAAAGCGGTGATACTGGGGTTTTCTCTGAGCTAGCAACTGTTGAAAACTTCCTCTGACTGTTTACTTTGCAGTACCTGATGAGATCCCTAACTCGGAAGCATTTTCACTTTGGGGTTTTGCATATAAAAACCTGAATATCTAAACACCTACTCATTAATAAGAAACATCAAATAAGGATGGCTACTGAACAAGGGTGATATCCCATACTATCAAAAAGCACTGTGTCAGAGGTGAGGCACACTCAGTTTTGTCTAATTTGAGAAGAGAAAACCTAGTTAGTAATGTGACGGATATGACTTAAAACATTTGGGAAGTGCGAAAGTTACAAACGCCCAGCTCTAAGGAACCCACTCTTCTTATGTGATGGGGGTGGGGAGAGGAAAGCAGCCTAGAGAACACAGCAGGAATAAATAATTCTCAGTGATTTATTTGGGGAGCCTGAAGTGTACAGTTCTGAACAAGATATTGTCCAGAGCCTCAGGAGCTGGCGTAACACAGCACCAGCCTTGCCTCCTGCGCTCACCCCTCTTCCTCCATCTCTGGTTTCCAGGCTGCATTCTCAGGGCCTGTGGCAGCTGCTTCTTTCCTTTGCTTTTTCCTCAAGTCCCTTATATCTATTCTATAGTTTTAATCATCTGGTAGATATTGACAAAGGGGCATTTAATTGCCAGTCAATGCAAACACAAATTTGCATTTTACTACAGACACAGTGACTGTGCCAGATAAGCAATTTACCTTCATTCATTCATTCCCTCCATCCTTCATCATAGTTCAAAGGTCACCAAGACTCCAGTCCCTCTTCCTCTTCAGTGTAAACTCAAGATGGCAATCCCAGATGTGAGTCTAGAGAAGAGGAAACCTGGTGGAAGGGAGTAAAGGACGGACCAGCTAACTCCTTTCTCCTTACATCCAGAATTTATGAAATATTCTTACATGCTATGGATAAGCATTTGTGCCACTTCTTAATGTCAGTAACATCATTGTAGAGAAAACTTGAAATGATTTGGATGAATAGATAGCTAAAGGGGAAGACAGGAGGGAGAACTTAGGGAAGAGTATAAACATATGTAAATTATTGAGAGTCTTGCTTAGCAGACATGAGATCCAAGTCCATATGTGTGACTGGGAATTAACAGCCCACTTTCACTGGAGGACAGCTGGAACACATCCATACACATGCTTCTTAGCTCAACACGGTGCCAGCCTCAATGTTTGCTGGGCTAGATGGTTTTCCAGGGCTTCTCTTCTCATTTTTCCCTGAACTGGAAGAACGCAATGAGAGGGTTCCAGGAGATGGCTCAGTAGGTAAAGAGCTTGCTGTGAAAGCATGAGAACCTGAGTTCAAATCCCAAGCACCCACATAAAAAGCTGCATGTGGCATGGCAAGATGTGTCCATGGTGCAATAGTGGCTCCAATGTTATGAGAGTAACTGACCACTGGTTGGATTTCTGACCCATCCCATAGGATGAAACGCATGCCTGGTCCGGTAGAACCGGCCAAGAACCCATGGACGGGAAGTACATAGGCTCCAGGTGAGTGAAACTACTACTACTATTTTGCTAAGTGGACATAGTCTCAAGCTACCTTCTAAATTCATGTCTCTCTACCCAAAGATGAGTGCAGTTCTCAGATCTCATCAGAGAAGTTTCTTTGTACAATGGATAGTAGTTAACACAGAAACTCACAACTGGTCAAAGTGCAGGGGATAAGTGTCTGGAGAGAACTCAGTCATAAATGAGAGATCATTATCACACCCCCTACCCACAGAGCTCAGAGACTAACATGACAGCGGGACTGGAAAGACAGAAAGAACCAGAGGTTGGGAAGGACTGTCCTGACACAGTGTCCACTGGACATGACAGGTATCCTGCACTCCTGAACTCAGAGCAGCTGTGGTTGCCCGCACAAGATTCAGCTGGCCAGCCTTTGCTCTGTGGATTTGGAGGAAAGGCGGGGCTTCATGGGGAGAAGGAGGTGGTTCATGAGCTCCCACAACTAGTAGAGGAGCTACTGAAGTCGATGGCTTCTTGAGGAAGAAGAGTCAGTTTTCCTTAACGGTGTGGCCCCTGGTAGACAACCACAGTCCAATTTGGTAGCACAAATTGGAATCAATGGGTCATTAGCAAAAGAAGATAGGAAATTCGGAGGGGATGGAGGGTAAATCTGGGAGGAGTTAAGAAGAGCACTGGGGGTGAATATGATCAAAATACATTGAATGCATGTATGAAATTCTCAAAAAAATAATTTAAATAGTCTATATATTTTTTTAAAGCCAGGTAGTAAGTACAGCATGTAGAGACAGGACCATCCTGGGAGCTTGATGATCAGCCAATCTAGCCAAACCATGAGCTCCAAATTCAGTGAGAGGCCCTGTCTGAAATAATAAGGTGCAGAATGATAGAGGAAGATACCTGATGTCAACCTCTGACCTCCACATATGAACATATCTGCATATAACACACACACACACACACACACACACAAAAAAAAAAAAAAAAAAGAAAGGAGAAAGGAAGGATGGAAGAGTACTGGTTTGTTGTTGTTATTTATTTGGAGGCACTGTGCAGGAAGTAGAGGCGGGGATATGCAAATCTTAATCTGACTAGGGAATTGAGCCACACTGGTAAATGGCATGCCCAGGATTATTAGTTCTCCAGTCCTCAGACTCCTAACTGGTACTCTTCTATCAAGACATGACCTATGCACTAAAACATAAACACCAAAACAGGCTTTGGGTTAGAGAGATCAAACATTTTATTGCATCATCAAGGGATGATGCATGCAAATCTGATTTTCAATGCCTCCCACACTCCACTCAATGTCTAGACTGAGTTTTTTCCTTTGTCAGATCTCGGTGTGAACAAAAATAAAACTGAAAAACAAGAGTAGTCCTTAGTTGGAAGTACCTCACAGTGATGATGAAGTAAATTCAGCTATCCCTAAGACTAATAGCATCTGAAACTGTACCAAAGGCTTGGGATGGCACCAAGAAAGGACTATGTCCATCCCTGCCCCTATTTATAGAAACAGATAGAATACAAATAACAGTAACAAATGGATGTTCATTTCTTTCACATGGTGGTTGAAGCAGTCCCACATGTATGAGAGTTCTGGGGTGCCAAGAAGCCAGGATCCCTCGAGCCTTTGCCCCATCACAGATACCTGGTTCTAGTCTGCCTTTGCATTCCAACCAGCAGAAAGAAGGTGGGAAAAATAAGGCACACCCTGCCAGTCTGAGGACACAACTGATAGGTCCCAGGTGAGTGAACCTATTACTAATACTTTGCTAAATGAACATAGTATCAAACTGCCCTCTAAATTGATATCTCTCTACCCATAGGTTAGTGCCATTCTCAGACCTCAGAGAAGGTCTTCTTCAACAGAAGTCACATATCTGATCGGCTCATCCCCTTCCCAGAAACACACAAAAATTATACAATCGGTTCAACTAAAAATTCTGCCTGCACTGTAGCAGACACAGAGCACAACCAGCTGCTGCTGCCACAGACCCAGAGAGTCACTTGGGACAGGATTCCCCTTCACCCCTCCACCTAGTAGTGTATTTGCTATCACTGGGGACTCCTGTTCAATCTAAACTACACTTTCACTGCCAGGCAGTGTCGCTGGCCACTCCTCAGAAACTGAGAGCCACAAGCTCAGACCGACTGACAAAGGATCTGCTGTAAGGTCACCTGCCCCTGCTTTTTTAAGCACCTGCTCTCACCTTAACATGAGGAAAAGAACTGATTTGTGAACACAAGAAACATTACCTACTTTACAGGAAGCTATCAGTCCATGAGAAATACATGGTTGCCGTCCCCCTTCTAGGAATTTGTGTAGCCTTTGGTACAGCAAGAATATTATATCACTTTAATTCTTGAGATATGAGAAAAGGAAAGCGATCTTTCTGAGCACATTTCTCTCTCATGTACCTATCCTAAGCAGTCACTACATTAATAAAGGAGAGGAACATTAAATCCAGGGTTAAAATGAATTGTACCTGGCTCCAATTAAAATGGCATTGAGCATATGCACGCAATTCATTTAGATTAATAATACCCCCATCAAAGAGCACAAAAGACATCCCATGTGACAAGGAAGCTGAGGTCCTCATTGCTGTCCAGAGCATGTACACATACCATCCAGTAGTTATACTACACTGAAGGCGCTGTCAAACATCTTGTATAAGGCAACATTAAATATGGGTCTGGAAGCCAGTCAGAAAATCCCTAAGCTGAGTTTACTTGAGGGTTTAACAATATAAATCGCCAAAGAAGAGAGTGTCTCCTGGAGAAACTGCTCCACAGTGTAACACTACAAGCAGCCATGTGGAATCATATTTCATCAGCTGAGTGAGATCCCCTGGCAGGCCATCTCCCACGGGGAAGATGCAACATCTGTAACATCTCCAGCTCTGGGAAAAAGATGACATAGAATCCTAGAAGAACAGCATTTCCCCTTAGGACAGAGCAACATGCAAAGGCATGGGCCTCAGCAGCTGTATCACAACTGGTAAGCCCTACTGTCGACTTCTCACCAATGTGTGCGTGCACACACAGGGTGGGGTGAAGAATGAAATTTGCAATAAGAAAGATAGCTGTATTCCTCATTAGTAAATGTTGTGGTCAAATGATTAAGGCTGTCACTAGAAATGATTTACCTTTGCCTTTCCGTTGAAAAAAATTGAAAAGCCATTTGTGATAGAGAATCTGGTTGCTTTTCACCTTTGATAATAATATCCTTCTTGACGGGTAGAATTCTAATTTTTTTTTCTGAGCGTATTACGGCTACCCAAAATAAAACATCATGTGATCCAGACTCCTTTCAGCTAGGTGTGACCACATAACAAACTACTACTCAAGAGGTGGTTAAGGGGGTCATTTCCAAGCCCTTTCTGGGTCCTGGTGCTTCCTTTCACCTTCTTCCTGACTGAAAGTCCAGATCTGACTGGAGAGGTGATGGACCATGGCTCCAGCAGCTAGCTGGGTCCCTGGGTAACTATGAGAATGTAAGCCAGAGCTTCTTAAGGCGGGCTAAGTTGCTGCAACAAACACAGCCTAGACTTTGTGACGTGGAAAACATTGTTTCTCTCTTGTGTAACACTTCAAAGCAACGGTTCTAGGAAATAGGTTAGTTTTGCTCCCATTACAGGAATTGAGGACCTTGGGATTCTGCTGTCTGCGTGTGTGTAGCTTCTAAAGCCTCTCGAGGTACCACTGTCTAACCAGAGGGACAGAAAGCCTGGTCCAAAGACCTTCAAGGGAGAGCCACCCTCAGCGTGTCCATTCCCCTTTTCTGGAAAAGCTTCCACATCCAGCTTCGGGGAAGGCTGTGAAAAACTCCGTCCCTTCCCAGACAGCCACATTCGGACACACTTCACTCCTGTGGCTAAGGAGAAACTTCAGTCTCTGGACAGGGGGTGAGAGTACGATCGGAGTCTGCACCCCTGGTGGGACCTTCCGGAGCCCCATTCTCCTCTTCCCACTCTACACTGCTTTTACTTGAGACAAAACATAATTTTTGTATTGTTACCAGTTTAATTGTAAAGGGTTGTTTTCCTCCTTTGCAGTTAAAACTAATTCTAAACGGTATACAGTATTTGGTTTTACCTTTAAATGGAGGACTATTTCGGCTTGAGTTCCAAATACATATGGTCCTTTAACATATTATTTAAGTTATGAAGATTTGTTTAGCCATGGCTGCAATTTTGAGTTAACTTTTAAAACACAGAGGTGCTGAGATGCCTCCGTGGGTAAAGGCACTCACCACCAAGACCGACTACCCGAGTTGAACCCTGGGACTCACGTGGAGAGCAGAAAGAGCCGATGCCTGCAGGTTGTCCTCTGACCTCAACACATGCACACACACACATGCGTACACACCCACAATAAATAAATGTAATAAAATTCGACTTTTCCTTATTCTCCTCCCCCTTTCTGGCCCTTTTACTGTACAATATATCAAGTGAGTCTTTTGGGCCTAGATACTGACAACACTGAAGTAAATTCTAGATTCATCTGATAGAGAGACATAAATTCTAGACTTGGCAGTTATCTGACAGGTGACAGCTTCTTAATCTAGATTGCTTAATAAGCCAACAAGTCAACTCTCCATTTTTGAAGTAAGATTTTAAAAATAAGAATCATTTATCTAACGAATGAGATTTTGTGAATTAAAATAATAATGAAATAAAAAAGCAAATGTAGATCTCTTGTACAGAAGCATTTTTAAGTGATTTCAAGCAGTATATGTGATTTCCTGTGTTAATACAAAACTTTTTCTTGAGACCGGTAAAAAATAGAGGGAGGGTCATGGGAGCTTGACAATTCTGTTTAGTTTTTGCTGGGCTCTGTTTGCTTTTGTTTGTTTGTTTTATTTTGTTTTGCTTTTGAAATTCTGCTACCTCTCATGTACCTCCAATGGACCATTTACACTTGATGTAACCATATCTTTTTAAAGAGCTCATATACACATATATATTTCACAAAGAAGGGGGCAATCATTAGATTTTATGTCTAAAAACTGCCTAAATTGTGTGCTCTTCAAAGTCTAAACCAGCATCAGCACCCTACCCAGGGGCTAGGGCCTCACTTAGCACCACATGCCGCAAAAGTACAATTAAAATGACAGAAATTTATTCATTAACTTCATGGAGAATGCTGAATATGAGGACAAGGAGACAGGGCTTCTGGTCTTTATTACCACATCTGGGCTCCCGACCTTCACCGATCCCTTAAAGACTTTTGACATAACTTTCCCACTCATTAAAGGAAATGTTTGAATAATCTCAAAAATCTTGTTCTATTCTGCCAGTTATCCCTCTAGTTCTAAAGTCCCCCTGTCCTGTAGCCACAGGGTTCTGCTAACAGTAAGGGCAGCAAACTGCCCAACCTCGCAGTAAAAGTGCTTAGGAACACGGGAGTAGCTTTTGAATTACTCAGAAATGGCTATGTGATTGCGTAAGTCATGGGGCTGTGTTTTGCGCCCTCCATGACAACTTTTAGAAACTTCGAGTTACCTTTTTACTGGGAGTTGGTTATGTGCCAGGCATGGTGCCAAGTGAATTACACACAATATCTCGGTTAATCCTCTCGACAACTCCATGAGGGTGACAATAGTATCCCCATTGCACAGATGAGGAATCAGAGGCTTAGGGTGATTTAAATAATTTGCCTGGGCCGTGCAGAGTATCAAGTAGAACCCATGGCTGCCCAGCTCTAAGTGCAAGCTCTGCAGCCCTGGGAGAGATGCCCGCAGGAGGTCAGTTCGTCCTAGCCAGCTCTCTTGCCCCTACTCTTGGCCATGCCCTCTGAGTCACCCATATTTAATTACACCATGAAGTCTCCATAGTAAACATTCTTTGTGTCCCTCCCAACTCCATTCCCTTACATCTCCTAATAATAGATGCAAACATTAATTGAGCATTTGCCACAGTTCTCAGCTCTTTAAATAGATCTTCTCACTCAGTCGTCACAGCAGTCCTCCGAGGTCGATACTACTAGTTCCTCCCTTTCCCAGGAAGGACACTGAGGCACAGAAAAACTACCCAACTAACAAGTTAAAAACAAATATTGGAATGTAGTTCTAATTCCAAAGTAAATAAAAATTGATAAACGCTGGTAAGATCCTAAATTAACGTTTATCGAATCTTTTACAACGTGCTGGGCCCTGTGCTGAATGCTGCATATCAACTGTCATATGTAATCCTCCTGACAGTCCCACAAGATCGGTATTATTGCGATTAATGCCATGCTTCAGATGAATGCCAAACCCTGCATGTCTTGGTTAAGTCATAAGAGAAAGTCATCCTGAGCCTCTCCAGTGCCAAACCTTGACACGATGAGGATGAGACGCCATATAGGTTTCTTGTCAGAAATACTTGTGTGTTTTCCTGACAAATTACCCAACCCAACTTTGCCTCGGTTGTTCTGGATTTGAAGCCAGTGAATTATGAAGACTTCATGTTGTTACTATATGAAAAACACTTGGAACCATCTCCAGCATTGAGTAAGAACCATAGAGCCAACAAGACGAAGTAAATGGGAGCCCAGAATTGGCCCTTTGTTAGCAAGACTGCTTTTGTTTCTCTCTGTGTCCCCATTTATCATCTATAAAATATAGTCTTTAAAAAATATGGCTAGGGAGATAGCTCAGTCAGCAAAGTGCTTGCCTTGTACACATGAGAACCTGAGTTTGATTCCTTAGAGCCCACATAAAAATGCTGGCGTGGTGGCATACACTCATTATCCCAGCGCTAAGGAATCAAAGACAGGAAGTTCCCTGGGGCTCCCTGACCCGGCAGTATGTCATGGCTGGTGGGCTCCAGGACAATGAGAGACCCTGTCTCAAAGGAGATAGATGCTCTTCCTGAGGATTACACTTAAGCTTCGTCTCTGGCCTACACACACACACACACACACACACACACACACACACACACACACTCCCATGCACAAAGAGAGAGAAAGCTAAAGAGAGAGCAGTAACTACCTTATATTGTTAGTGTGAAGAAGAAATAGGTAAATGTGTGCTCAGAACCAACAGGGGTTGTATGTTTTGCACAGTGGTGTGTAAGTGTATAAGAAGTGTCAGCCTTTATTGTGGTTGTAATAATATATAAGTCATTCTTACGATTTTGATCCTTTTCTTGGTCACACAAAAATCTCTGCTCTGCCTCAGAAGTTATCTAGCTGGTCCCCCTTGAACCCTTTGTCCTAAAAGGAACAGCAGAGGTAGCTAAGCTGGTTGGCAACCAGTATCATTTCAGGTGAGACATACAGCAGTCAACAAACATCTTTTTCCTCAAACTTACCACCAGGATGGCAGGACTAAGTCTCAGTATCTAGGGAGAAATGATACTCCCATGCTAAGCAAACAAACCCACACAGCCTGTCTTTGGGTGTTTTCTAAGAATGTGCCTGACTTGCATGACTGACAGGTTCAAAGAGCACAACCTTGACATGCACTATTTTGATGATCCAACAGCACAAACCTGTAGCTCAAAATATTGATGGGTGGCTGGCTGAATGATTGAGCCAAGAGCTGGTTTTTCTAGCTGCCTCTCTGAGAGTACAAGCGGCCCTGGTTCCCAAATACAGACTACATATGGGTCTGTATTGCAAGAAGACTCTGACAGTCAGGACTTGAAATTTGCCTCTTCCATTTTCTGTCTATGTAAACTTGGGCAATGTACCTTAAATATCTCTAAAATTAGATTCGTGGCTATCTCTACTCTGAACATCAATTGAGTTATAAGTGCTTAGAAAGATGTTGATACAGTGAGAATATAGTAGGTATTAGTACGGTATGTGATTGGGTAGCTAGCCCTGATAGTTTAAAGTCATCTAGATTGTCCTGGCATGTCATATCATTCGATGTGTCCTTATCTGAATGTAGACTTGAAGTGAGCCTCCCTCTTTTGTGGGTATAGGCAGTCCAATAGTTCCTAGGACAGCTGTACCCTGCCTGTCACACCAGCAGTGAATGTCTTCCAAGCGTGCATACCTCCATGAATCATTTTGGCTGTTAAAGAATCATTCACCACCATGACCTTCTCCCTTCTCCCTTCTTTTTGGGTCATGCTAATAAGGCTGTATCACTCGCCACACAAGCATTTAAATGTAAAAATAATAATAACCATGCAACAATTACGTCTGTAGACTTGTCCTCCAACACCAAGAACAGTATCCATTCTTCCATTCCTTTTCCTGAAGCTGGCATTGAGTACCTATACCTAGCTACAAGGCTATAAGCCCTGCAACTAACTACAGGGCAATGTAGCTTGAGGTAGAATTTATAATCTAGGAGAAAGGGAGACAGAGGCAAAACAGAAAGAGAATGAATCAGAAAACCATATGATAAGCAAGCACAGAGTTTCAGGCAAGGAGTAGGGATAGGGAAGTCAGTGAAAGAGGTGAGTTGTTGTTGTTATTGTTGTTGTTTTTTAAAAAAGCAGATATTCCATGGAAACTTCCCAAGAGAAAATAAGTCCTCATCTGAGACCTTAAACAAAGTTATGTTAATTCCACAATTATTTCACCCTGTAGAGACAAGGCAACCGAGGCAAGAAGACCCTGATCTGCAGTTGTAGGAACTTGTGGCACCAGAGGACAGAGGCAGCATCCTGAGGGTATGGAGATCTGGGTTTCCAGCATCATTCTGTGCTCCTCCCTCCCAAAGACCTAAACATCAGAGGTTTATGAGTCTGACAACTTCAATGGCATTCCTTACCCAGGCTATAAAATTCCAGCCCTGCCACCACAGAGCTGCTTTTTTTGAATTTCACAAACTTGGAGATAACACTGACTCTAGTTTTCTAGCCAGCAACAGTAATGGAGCCCAGGACTTTAGTTTATATTTGAAGACCAGCTTTACAACTGCATGAAGGGTTGCTTGTTGCCTGGAAAATCCAGACCAGTGGTTTGGGTGAGTGGGGGGAAAAATAGCTTTTTAATTTTTTTAATCATTTTTTTCTATTTCATTTCTATTTCTATTTCATTTTTTCTGACTCTGCCAAAGTCAGAGTCAGAAATTTCTAACTCTTTAATTAGTCTTAGATTTCCCTTCAAAGTATGTTTTGGAGGTCTTTGTTTATTTCAAAACACTACATTAAAGTAATACATATCATATAAAAACATTTTATCTATTCAAAAGTAAATTATCTGTGAAAATGTTAAGGCATGATGATGTGATTATTTGTCACTTGATATTGATTAGTTACCAAAAAAACAAAGATTGAACCAACAAACCAGTTTGGCACAATGGCATCAGCACAAAGCAATCATTCATCAAATTGAGTATAAAGATTTAAAAAAAAAACATATTTCACATATATGCCTATGCCCACTCCCTTGGCTTTGCTAATACTGAATAAGCATTAAAGTATTCATTAACCAAGAAACTTTGTGTGCCATGGTAAAACTGCTTCAACCAAAGTATCCTATGAAGACCTTTGCCAAGCATGTGAACACTAGCACTCCACAGCCAAAGCTGGCCGACTTCCGTCTTCACTGTCTTCTAACTTGACACGTGAAACACTGACACCTCATTCTAATTCATCCTGTTCAACCAACTCAACTGTATCAGTGCACATTTATAACACAAAGGGAAAGTTTTATTATTAGAAGGAACAAGATAGTAGTATTTGGTGTAATTATAATCGGTAACCTGAGGCATGCCCAAAGTTAAGTCAATAAAGGTTATTTATAAAGCATGAGGTACCACAGTACTGTCAGGAATAAATAGAACCCAAGACTTCAATTCCCAGCTTCAGCTACTACTTCTTTCTCAACTGACATAATGACCTCTGCAGTTCTGAGAAAGGAACCGTGGAAATATTGTCACCATAAAGAGGGTTTTCTGCATTCTTTATCTGAAGATTTTTGTGAAAATGAGCTATGATTACCAGGTGTTGACTCCTCCAGAGAATGAAATCCTATCAGCGTTTGCTCTCATCATCTGGTTTTATAAACTACACCCATGGAGCTGTGCCCAGAAAAGGGCATGGAAGGCGGGGTTTGAGGCTGAAAGCTTGTCCACTCAGGGCCACTCCCTTGACTTGCTGCTCCAAGAATTTACAGAGCTTGTTTTAATTTGGCCGATTTCATCTAGTGCCTTCTACAAGCTGGCACTGTCCCAGGCACTCTGGCAAGAGTAAGGACAGGCTCATCAACGTCACATCTGTGCTCTGTGGTTTAATCCTCGAAATAAACTCATGGGAGGTAGATGTGATCCCTTTCACAGATTAAGAAAAAAAAATGAAGTTTAGCAGAGTTAAGAGATTTTTTTTTCCCCAAGACTGTAGAGCCACACAAGCTGAGAAAGTTGCAAATATCCAAATTGCAAATTGACTCCCAGACCAGTGCTCCTAAAGTGTCTCCACCTCCAGGGGGTGCCCTCAAGCCTTTTTGTGATATTCTCAGCATTTTCTCTGTATCAATCACATACTGTCTGAAAGACAGCACCAGCAACCAGCCAACTGACCTTTGCACCAAAAGACTGGACAAGCAGAAGAGACTCAGAAACTGCAGGTAGGGGCAGCAGAGAGAATGTTGGGGAGTAAGGAGTGCCACTCTGCTCACCCCTTTCTTCCACAGGAAACAGTGGGGAGTTGAGTTCACCATTATTTTAAAGGGCTTGAATTGTTGTGTTCACATGTTAACACTCGTGTGTGTGTGTGTGTGTGTGTGTGTGTGTGTGTGTGTGTGTGTGTGTGTGAAAGGTATGCATTTTTAAGGTTTTTCCTACATAATATGTCAAACCAACAACATGGGTATAAACAAAATCTTCCCTTTCAATTTAGTAGTAATAAAAGCGTAAATACTGCAAAGACCATTTCAAATAATATACACCCTATGATCACAAAAATGGTACAACTGATAAAAATGAAGTGATAAACCCACCCCCTCACAGTGAGACGAGAGGGAAGGCCGGGTTCCTACACTGATGGGGGATGAGGATTTGCTTGCCGGTACTTTTTCATGGATGCCAAATAATTCACATTTTAAAATTTTGGTGATAGAAAAGTCTGTCGAGCCAGTAATCCGACCTGGCTCCCACACACGTGAGAGGCCTTATATGATATAGTGAGCACTCATTTTAAAAACAGATTTGGCTTCCACCAAACTACAGTTGCTTTAAAAAGAAAAAAAAAATGTATGTGGTTATGTGCCAATGCCAACAATGTTCCTATACTCAACTTTATTTCCTATTCCCGTACCAGTGATCAGTCTTCACACAGCTTCTCAACACTGCCTGATAGACAGTTAGAGCCACTGGAAGACTTTTTTTTAGCACCGCCCATTCCCTAGGACCCATCACAGGCAAGGAAGTGCAAATTGCTAAAACTGTGGCCTCAAGTGGAGTTGATGGAAAGGCCAAGTGTTCGAAATTCGACTGTGCATCAGCAGTCAGCAGTGTTTGCCTTGCTCGAGTGTGATCATGGAAGCCAACCAGCAGGGCCTGGTCTAGGGACTTGGTAGAAATGCAGAGTCTCAGAGCCCCACCCAGAGATCTAGAATTAAAAAACGCTGTGCTTAATCTCCTCCCAGGAGATTCTGGGCACGTCAGGAAGCACATCTTTAGGATAATCGGTGATACAAAGAGCTGCCATCTACCTAAGCACCTAAGATATTCCTAGGCTACATTGGGGCGGGGGGGGGGGGGGGGGCGGCTTTACATTTGAGAAAAATGAGGATCTCAGTAAACAAATCTGGAGATAGAGTAGAATGGCCCAGGGTAACGCTCAATGGTAGAACACTCTCCTAGTATGCAAGGTTCTGGGTTTGTGCTTCAGTACCACAAAAGGGGGAGGGCCTCATTCATTTTTTTTCTCAGTTTGCTCCCCCAATTTGCGTTGAATTTTCTTCCTTCTATTTCTATTGATCAGATGTTGAAATTTTCGAGCTGCTAGCCTGATGTAAATGAGTTCCTTTCTCTTTAATTGCATGAGACACATTTGAGCACAGAAATATAAGTTGCAGATTTTTCATGTATTAATCTCTGTGAAAGAAGCATTCTCTGAGGATCAGGCAAGCTCCTCATGACAGCCTTGGGTGCCACAGGCAGGCATAAGTTGTTTACATTAGCAAATACATTTCAACAAAAACACATGATGGCAGTTAGCACTCCCTCAGCTCCTCACACAGGCCATTCTGTGGAGAGCTAGACTCTGATAAAAGGATTTGAATTTGAAAATTGCCTTTTTTGTATTTGGCTTCCAAAAACCATGTGAAGATCTCAAAACATTTCAGATATGATTGATTTTCAATTCTCCACCTAACACAAGGAGTTTACCCGACTATTCCAATGTTGTAGTATCATAAACGTACAACTCTCCAGACCACACTTAAAATGAACAACTTAATATCAACACGGAAAAGGCACATGGAAGGATGTTGACACTCAGAAACCAACAACCAAGCTGAGGTGGAGCAACATACACCTGCAATCCCAGCCCTCCGGAGGCTGAGGCAGGAGGATTTTGAGGGTAAAACCAGCCTAGGTACATAGTGAGGCTCTGCTGAAAAAGGGTTGGGGGGCTAACAAAGTAAGACCCTCTTAGGGAAAGGGGACCTCAGTAGCAATAGCCCAGCTCTGTGCACTTCGCAAGTGCTGAGGGGTACCATTAACGGGGCAAAGGGCTGAGGACCAGCGTGCTGTCTCCATATGGTAGAGCTAATACTCAGCTAAGCTGGTGGACTGATAAGTTGGTATAAAAAGGAAACAGATCAACAGTGATGGGTAAACAGTTGACACCTTAAGCCCTCACGATGTCGCCTCTCTGCCTGATCACCCTTGATGCTTTCCTGGCACATCTGCTTCCCTTCGACCACGTGGCTGCAGATGCCACAGAACCAGGCAGAGCAGGCGACTCCCAAAGCTGCAGCAACCGCAGCTGACATCTCTTCTGATGACCACTCCCTTTCTCACTCGATCTATTCACTGGTTTGAATATTATCCCGTGTCCAGCAAGGCACCAAAAAAATGATTGATCAGGAGCTGAAGAGAGCTTGATAAGTAACCTGCTTGCTATTCAATCCTAGGGGCTTGAATTTGATCTCCAGTACCCACATAAAAAGCCATGTGCAGGGGTGTCCTTCTGTAACCCCAACTCTGAGAAGTCACAGACAGAAGCATCCAGGAGTTCACTGGCCAGCCAGACAAGCCAAATGGGTGACATTGAGATTCGGTGAGATGCCTTTTCTCAAAATGCAAGGTGGAGAACCAACAAGAAGACTACACATGGGTGCATATACACGCACCCTTACGTAGGAACACGTATGCACGCACAATTTCTAAATGACTTTAAGAGACTGATGGTCTCAGGAGAGCCCTTGCCTTGGAGGAGGTGGGAATGGGGCGGGGGGGGGGGGGCGGAGGAGGGAGGACAGGGGAATCCGTGGCTGATATGTAAAATTAAATTAATTATAAAATTTTTAAAAAAAGAGAGACTGATGGTGTAGATTTCATCCCAGAGTTGGGATTAGAGACACATGCCACTGTACCTGGCTTTATATGTGGGTGCTGGGGGTCCAATTCAGCTCCTCATGTTTACACAGAACATGCTTTACTCACTGGGCCATCCTACCAGCCCCTTAGAATACTTTCTGTCGTAGCTTCGTATTTTTGTTCTTCAGTGAAACGTAGACACTTTAAAACACTGGTCTGGATTCCCTTCCTGGAGCCATTGTTCCTAAAAGTAGCACTTGGGACTGTCAGCCTTCACGGTGGTGGTCGTGTTCATCGTTGTGGTCACAGCGCACTAACAATCCTGCTGCGGCCACCACCACCTTCACTTCTTTCATTGTACATGTCTCTGCCAACTGCAGGTGTAAAGCAGCCTTGCAAAAACGCAAAAAAATAATAATAATAATAATAATCGTAAGTTTTACAGTTTGAGTGTGACAACGTACACAATCTCTTTGCAAACCTTTACATCAAAGCGTTTTGTTTCTACTGGAATAGAGGTCAGTTTAATGGGCATATGCTGAGAGGATGCCCATGAACTGCATCACAGGATTTGCCGTTCTCCCAAGGCTCTGTGGAGAAACCAGGGAGAAAAAGAGTGAGGCAACCAGAAACCAAACACCGTGAAGCCCTGCTCAATGGGAGGGCCTGACCTTGAACCAGCTTCAGCTACAGCCGGTGGCCTTTAAAAGCCTACAAACAAGCCCCCACCTCCCAAACCTGTTCATTTGGTTTGACCAGTTGTCTAGTCCACACCCACCAGTTCTCTCCAGTCCTACCAGGTTCCTAAGCTGGTACCTTCAGCACTTCCTTTCTTCCTGTTCCATCCCAGTGTCCCATGTCCTACAGCCTTGGGACAGTAACTCACACACACACAGCCCCAGCTCTTAGGAACCCAGCCTCACCATCTCTAGTCCCCAGATTGGCAGGAGAAAGAAGGGCCAGGGCAAGCTTTGTCTCCTCACTGTGGCATTTTCACCTGGGCATTGCTGACCTCAGGGGCATTCATGTCCTCCATCTTGTACATCCATTAGTCAGATGCTTGGAAGCAGCAGTTCCCTGTAAATTACCTTCTGAGAGTGTTGCAAGCCATGCCTTACTGGGGCTTAATTGCTAATGGAATTAGAGGTTAATCAGAACAAATTTGAAACAAAGAATTATTTAAGACTTGTGCAAATAAAGATTCAAATAAATGCAATTTTCAGCATGGGAGAATGTGCTTTTCCTGCCTTTTTGTACCTACTAATAAATAACGTGTACACCAAGCAAGCCCCTAAGGCACATGCCCTGTAGGAACTTGAATTTTCTTCATTTTTCAAGTCGCTTTCAGGAAATTGGAGGGGGTTATTAGTTTAGTGCCCATGGCTTTTCTTTAGCCTTGAATCCTCTCACCCAAATTCTGAGGAGATGCAGGATGTGAAGAAAATTAACTTTAACATTAAATTTAAGCACTCTAAGGATTATATTACCTGTAAATGTTGGTAAATTAAGTATCATCATTATCTTTTGATATGCGAGATATTGCCGCTCCCCACTTTTTTCCCAATGACAGCTGACAAGTTAGGTGTGGTATACAGCTTTTTTATATATGCATATGCTTTTTGATCAGATTTAAATCCCAGTCTGTGAGTTGGAACCCATAACTTACACTGTTAAAGTGGCCACAATGAGAAACCACGCAGGTCATAGGCCCGAGGGGGAAAGCTACTATTATTGTTCTTCTAAAGGAACACAGCAATGAAATACTCCTAATGGCATATTGCTATATCCATAGATAAGTGCATTGCTCAGCCCTCGTCAGAGAAGTTTCTTCTTGCTGTAGATGGTAATTAACACAGAGACCCACAACAGGATTAAGTGAGAGACTCTGGAGTGCTCAGTCCTGCATAGGATGTCTTTATCCCACTCTCCCCATAGGATCAGGGATCTATGGAGAGACAGAAAGACTGGGAGAGCCAGAGGTGGTAGAAAGAACCTCAACTAGACACAGTAGGACTGATATGAATTCTCTGAGACTATGATAGCATGCCCAGGACACTCAAGCCACTGAGAAGGGCAAGCAGATTCAAAGTCCCATTCCTAACCAGGAAGTTGTTTGCTAATGGTATCTGCTGAAGAGAGATAAAATCAGTTTCCTACAATGGAGTAACACTGGTTATATCAACCACACTCCAGGCCAGATCCCACACTCAGGAGTAGTTGGCCAATACAAAGCAAACTCTGTGTTTTTTTATGCTTTTTGGTTTTTTGTTTTGCTTTGTTTTAGCTTTTTTTCTTTTTTTTCTTTTTTCTTTTTTTTTGTCTCCTTGGGTTGTTTGTTTTTATTTGGAGGTTTAATTTTTTGAAAGAGGAAGAACTTGAAGTTGGTTGGTAAGGAGGTAAAGGGGATCTGGGAAAAGTTATGTGGTGGGAAAGAATATGCTCAAAATATATTGCATGAAGAAATTTTTAAGTCAATAACTACATACAAAATATCATCTTCTGGGACTGAGATTCATGGGGTATTTTTGTTTGTTTGGCAGCCTAGAGATTTGTTTTAAGATGAGTTTCAAGTAGCCCAGGCTGGCTATGAACTCCTAAACTTCCTGCTCCACTTCTGGTACTGGGATTAAGAACATGCACTACAGCCAGGCAGTGGTGGCGCACGCCTTTAATCCCAGCACTCAGGAGGCAGAGGCAGGTGGATCTCTGTGAGTTCAAAGCCTGCCCGGGCTACAGAGTGAGTTTCAGGAAAGGCTCAAAGCTACACAGAAAAACCCTGTCTCCAAAAACAAAAAAAAAAAACAAATAAAAAGAATATGCACTACCATTCTGGTTGTGTGTGTGTGTGGTACCAGGAAGCCAATGACTGAAGCCAGGGCCTCATGCAAGTTAAGCCAACACTCTACCAGTCAAGCTATGATTCCAGATCCTGAAACGATGTTTGTTATTTTCTCCAATTTACTCTGTGCTTGTGCAAATTCTGGCTTTCAGTTAATCAGCCTGATAGCAGTCCCAGAAGACAACTGCGTCTTCTGGCCTATGCTGCTTATCGGAATAAGAATCACTGTTGTTATAAAGAAACATCAATGAGACTTCCCTTAGCAACTCAGTGTAGAAAGCCTTTCTTCCCTTTTTAACTCAGCCTGCTCTTCACATTTTACATTTTCTTTGTGCTTCTCTCTGATCTTGTTATGACGTTCCTTGATGTTGTTATTATGACCCTGTTAGCTATAAAAATCCATCACCTCTCTCAGCAGTCATTGTCCTCTGTCCACATCATGTCCTTTGTCCACATCAACTGGTGTTGTCATTATTCAGGTCTTCTTTAGGCAGCCATGTTGAAATTTTATTGGGCTTCCCCAAGGATAAGCACCTAATGGGTGATCCACTAACTGGGTAGGCCTAAAAACATATACATGTGAGCAACATTACCTGGACTTGGTAGATTGTATTTATAAATGTATATATGTAACAATAATAACTAAAGAGAAAAATTATGCTTTACAATAAATGGCTCGATAAATATTTTAAAAAGTTCATCACCTCAGGCCGCTATTCCTAAGACTCACTTCTATTGAAATTAAAAACTTAATAAGGAAACATCAAACTGCCAGCTTCATCCAAAGGTCTTGCCATCTTGATCAATTGTTTTATTTTACAGTTATAATACAAGACAGGCATGCTTCAGGTCTGGCTGATGCTACTCAATGTCACGTGGAGAACTGCGTGTCCTACTCTTAAGTGTACTACGAAGATGCACCGGAATCTAGAAGTAAGAAGAGGGAAAGGAGGGCACCACAACCCAAATCCTCCCGTTGATATGTGAATGAAGGCTCCTCCTTTACCCTTCCGAGTGCTTAGGAGCCAGTGGCTCTCTAAGTGATGGAATAAACTTGTAAGCTCATGAAAGTTTTATGAAAATGAAGAATACATTTGTAAATCAAGCTCGCTCTCTCTTTCTCTCTGACACACACACACACACACACACACACACACACACACACACACACACACACATTGCATTGTCACCTGACTAAGGCTTATTCATACTGATTGGTGGGCAAGAAATCAGTTCAGTATGCTCCCATTAGCACGTCAATGCTCACATGGACTGTTTATTTAGGGGCTGTTTTCGATGCAGTGTTTGCCATTCTGTGAAACTGATGGATGGTGTTCCTTGTTATTACAGAGGCTGAGCTCTCTCTGAGAATGGGGCATCTCATCCAACTGCCCAGGAACACAACCGTTGTAAACCAATGCTGGTAATTGGATTTGAATTCATGATAATTATTTGATCGATTTTCAGAGGAAAACTTCACCTACATACGAAGAGAATGGATTTTCAGATGTGATAATAGGATTGGTCTTTTGAGTAGAATTAGTCGTTTGTCCCAATTAAACAAATAGCTCTGGTGGGAAATGAGTTTTTCCTAGATGATAATGATTTTGAATTTTTTTTCATGGTCAGCATAGCGATGGTATCCAAGAAAAGTTTATTAGGCTGTATTTAAATTATCAGGTTTATGACTTAAGTTGCCAAAAAAAGATTCATATAGCATCTATATCATTTGCATGCAGATGACCTCTATTTCTTTACCTTGAAGTTAAAAAGATAAAGATTTAGAGAGAGATTTTTCCTTTAAGAAAACTTCATGCAAATGTTTCTTATTGTTACCATTTACATCCCATCTACTAGAATTTCATTATATGGCAAGTGTGGTAGTTTGAATGTAATTGGCTCCCATAATCTCATAGGGGATGGCACTATTAGGAGATGTGGCTTTGTTGGAGTGGATGTGGCCTTGTTGGAAGAAGTGTGTCACTGTGGTGGGCCTTGAGGTTTCCCATGCTCAGGATACCACCCAGTGTCTCAGTCGACTCCCTGTTGCCTACAAGATGTAGGACTTCTCATGCTCCCCATCATGATGATAATAAACTGAACTTCTGAAACTGTAAGTGAGCCACCCCAATTAAATGTTTCCTTTATAAGAGTTGCTGTGGTGCCAGGCACCAGTCTGAGTCCCGGGAATCCAATTGATGAGAGAGAGGAGGGATTCTGCAGGCGAGGGACATCGAAATCATGATGGGAGGATGTGCAGAGATGACTGGCCACACTAGTGGAAGCCCATGAACTGTGGACTGGTGGCTGTGGAGCCCCCATGGTACTGGACTAGGCCTTCTGGATATGGAAGACGGTTGTTTGGCTCAAACTGTTTGGGGGGCACCCAGGCAGGGCAATCAGAATCTGTCCCTGGTGCATGGGCAGGCTTCTGCAAATCCAGTGCCTGTGGTGTGATGCCTTGCGCAGCCTTGGTACATTGGGTAGGGGCTTGGACCTGCCTAGGCTCAGTGTGCTGAGCTCTGCTGACTCCCCATGGGAGACCTTGATTTGGGGGATGTGGGGATGTGGGGATGTGGGGTGGCTTGGGAGAGAGGGCAGGGGGGTACGAGGAGGGAGGAGGGGGGATCTGTGGGTGGTATGTGGAGTGAGTAGAAAATTTCTTTTTTTTTTTTTTGGTTTTTCGAGACAGGGTTTCTCTGTGTAGCTTTGCGCCTTTCCTGGAACTCGCTTTGGAGACCAGGCTGGCCTCGAACTCACAGAGATCCACCTGGCTCTGCCTCCCGAGTGCTGGGATTAAAGGCGTGCGCCACCACCGCCCGGCGAAAATTTCTTAATAAAGAAAAATGAAAAAAAAAAAAAAGTTGCCGTGGTCATGGTGTCACTTCACAGCAACAGAAACCCTAACTAAAACGGCAAGCCTAGCTGCAAAGGAAGTTATACACCTCACTCTGGAAAGGCATTTGCCTATCTAAATCCCAAGAATTCCATTGTTAACAAAGAACTGGAAAATACCTTGAAGAACTCCAAAATATCTCTGCACTCATGGTAAAAACATATCTCAGCATTATATAAAAGAATTGACATCTTTCATTGTTCAGTAAAGACTCAAAGCCTGCAGAAAACCTGGATTTACTCTAATTTAAAATGAACTTTACAATAGCTGTTCTGTATTTTTATTCTACCCTCAGGACCATCTGTTTATTTGGTTTCCATAGACTTCTATGACATCTCTACCAAGCACATCAGTTTAAATGTTACTACAATTTTTTTTACTGCTACAACAGTCTTACCAGTTCCCTCCACGGCTTCTCTTTTATGGAGACAATATTCAATTCTTTTTATAAGGGTGTCTACCTTGTGAACAAAGGTGCCACACAAGCAAAACGACAAGATCCAAACAAGGGGTCACATCTAGAAGGAGGAAAAGCATAGCCTGGGGAGAAATGGCTGAGTGGCAGCAGCTTCCAATTTGTCAGAAATGGAGCAGCCCCGTTTTAGCCCAGACAGTGAAAAATGAACAAGCACTGATCAACCTATGCCTAATGTAGGTAGCAATCAAGGAGAAACAGCATGAACTGATGGGACAAAGAAATGTTTCAGGGACTCCTCAACGGCAATTCTTGGAGTCCGTTACATACCAGAACATTGTCTAGAAATGTTTCTTAACATAGTATAAATCAAACAAGGAGGAAACCCCAGTCTAGGAAGTAGACTGTATGGGAACAAGGCCAGAAAATAATCCCCATTAAGACAGCTTAAGCATGGGCTGGAGAGATGGCTCAGCAGTTAAGAGCACTGGCTGCTCTTCCAGAGGACCTGGGTTCAATTCCCAGTGCCTACATGGCAGCTCACAGCCATCTATAACTCCAGTTCCAGGGGATCCGATGCCATCTTCCAGTCTCCAAGCACACCAGGCTTACACGTGGCGTATAGTCATGTATGCAAACAAAACACCCATAGGCACAAAATCATCATTTAAAAAACTTGAGACAGCTTGAGCAGTAAACAGAAAACTAAGCCAAATCCAGAACAACAACAAAAAAAGGCTTGTGTGCCACGTAGACCTTGTCTCTGACAACAGTAGATTCATAAGTTCCTTGGCAGATACTTTGAAGCACAAACACAGAAGAACCAAATATTCTCCAGAATTTCACCCTAAGAAGCAAGGAAGAAGACATAAGTTACCAAAACGCAAGTGAGAAAAACATATACTTTGGTGAGCTCCACGTGGATGGATGGGAAGTCCATGTTTCAGTGAAGTCAGAACTGGCCATGATTTTCTAAACCATGCTTTTGATGACATTTGTAACTTTTAAATTTGCTTATTTATCATTGTGTGTGGGGTGTGTGTGTGTGTGTGTGTGTGTGTGTATGTGTGTGTGTGTGTGTGTGTGTGTGTTGGGGGAGAATGCACATGGAGTTCACAGGACAACTTTGTAGAGTTCATTCTCTCCACTTTTATGTGGACACCAGGGATCAGACTTCCATCATCAAGATTGCAGAGTAAGTGCCTTTACCCTCTGAGCCATCTCATCAGCCCCACATGTTCAGTATTTTATCAACCCACACTCAGGTATTGCTTTTGTACTAACACATAAAATAATAAACTCACTTTAGGCCTTAACTTGTTCTGGTCCTAACGATCTATCCTCCATCTTTATCAGTGGAGTCATTTTTTTTATTGCACCCATGTACTTCTTTTGAGAAACAATGCTCTTATTCTGAATCACTCGTTCAATTGAGCAATCCCAGTCTCCCATCAACAACCCTGCAAAGGGAAATCCTTTGAGTCCAGGCAGTAATGGAAGAACATGTGTGTTTCCAAAATGGCAGACCATGAATTTTTTTTTCCTGTCATACTTGAGAAGTCGGATTGCACACAAGACATTAAAAAGAAAAAGCAACTCACGTATCACGCCCCAAGTGATGGGAACCACTGTGTGCTAAATGGAACTGCCAATATTGTTGGCTCCAACCACTGTGTGATAAATGGAACTGCCCACATTGTTGGCTCCAACCCTACGCTTCTCCTTTTGCCCATGTTGGTAATCAAGGAAGCAGTGTCAAGTGTGAGTACCATATCATTAGCCTAGGAACACGGAACATGCTAGAGCGTGTTGAACAGTAGGTTGCACACAAGCTGCATGTCAACATCTCCACTGTTGTAAACGCTTCCCTCTTGTTTCTAGGAGCATTGTCACCCTGACTCACTCCAGGGCCAACATAATTGCCAGGTGTTGAGAGGATTTGGTTTTATGTTCACTGTTATATAGTTCAAGTTCCTGTTTCGCCTTTTGGGTCTTTATCTTGATTCTTCGATTTGTTTGCTGAATTTTCATTTTGCTTGCTCAGGAATAAAAATCTTCTGTTTATGATCCCTGTGCTGCACAGCTTTGCTGATTTCCACAGCGTGGCATTTTTGGTATATCTTTAAAAGCTCCTTTCAGGGGAGCACGTGGGCTTGGGTAAGGAGTAACTGTGGGTATTTTCTCATTGTCAGCTGACTTAAAAAGATACCTGAAGTGACTTGATGGAGGAGAGGGAAGCCTGGATCCTCAACCATCCATTCCATAGGGAATACATCTGAACACCTACTTAGACACAGGGTCTCTTCTTCAAACAAGACTCCCTCTACCACAGCTGAAGTTCTATCCAGCAGTAACAACTATGTCGATGTCTCTCAGGGTCCCCAGTGGGAGCACAGAATCAACAAAAAGATGAAAGAAAGGGCTAGCAAAAGAGGAAAGCCAGAAGCTTGATAATAGTGGTTACCAGGGTCTGGTCCAAAGGAGGGAGAAGTGGAAAAAAGTTGGGTGACGGGTCCAGGAGGCAACAGGATAGGAGGACTCACCATATTCCATAGCACAGTAGGTAACAAACTTCCCTTCAGCCACTACTGAAGTAGGAGCAGGAACTGAAGGAGTGACTGTGACTCTTCCCACTGATGATTCACTTTCAAAGAAATGTGAGAACAAGTTTGTCCACCTGCTTCATCAGAGGTAGAGGGAAGTCTGTACTGGTAAGTTTTAGGTCAATGTCTGAAAGGAAGGAACTGAGAAAATGCTACCATAAGATGGGGCTACAGGCAAGCAAGCCTGTAAAGCGTTTTCTTAATTTGTGATTGATGGGAGAGGACCCAGCCCATTGTGGGTGGTGCCATCCCTGGGCTAGTGGCCTAGGGTTGTACAAGAAAGCAGACTGAGCAAGCCATAGGGAGCAAGCCAGTAAGCAGCAGTCTTCTGTGGCCTCTGCATCAGCTCCTGCCTCTAGATTCCTGCTCTGTTTGAGTTCCTGCCCTGATTCCCTTTGATGATGGGTAGCGATGTAGAAATGTAAGCAAAATAAACCCTTTCTTCCATAAGTTGCTTTTGGTCGTGGTGTTTCATCACAGCAATAGTAACCCTAAATAAGACAACATCTAAGATAATAGATACGTTTACTCTGACAAGATCATTCTGCGTACACACACACACACACACACACACACACACACACACACACACCCCACAACCTATCCTTAGGCATTCACAGTTACTATGCAGTTTTTTCTAATTTAATTTATTTTACCTGTATGGCTGCTTTGCCTGCATGTATATCTGTGTACCACATGTATGCCTGATGCCTGCAAAGGCCAGAAAAGGACATTTGGTCACCCAGGACTAGAGTTGTAGATGGTTGTGAGCTATCATGTGGGTGCTGGGAATTGAACCTAGATCCTCTAGAAGGACAGACAATGCTATTAACCTCTAAGTCATCTCTCAGACCCCAGAAATATGTTTTTAAAAATTAAGGAAAACTAACAGCTTTATTTTTTATCCAGACTAGGTTGAAGGACTTGGTGTATTGTCAAAACCAGAACTGGCTTGTTCACTCTTGTTCTCATTCTACTAGACTCCAAAGAGATCTCTGAAGGGGAAGTTTACAGCCATGGAGCATACATGCCACCTGTCACCCCTGTACTGCTCTGAGAGACACAAAAGAGACACCAGACTGCCCCATGCTCAGGACTTTCATAGAGTTCCACAATCAATTAAACCAGAAGAATGACTATCCCTGCTATGCAAGTCAATGAAGGGTAAGGAATTAGTCAAAAGTTTTGGCAGCCCTAGGAATGGCCCCTTCTCACAAAAGCAGTAGATTCCAGTAGAGATGTTTCATTCTAATAAACAGTGGCTAACATTTATGGGAGTCTCAGAGTGCACCAGGCACTGCCCTGAAAATGTATCCAGATTCACTCATTTAATCTCACAGCAAGCTTATGATGAAAGGGGGCACCATTATTGTACCTATTGTACATTCGAGGAAACTGAGGCACAGAAAGGTGAGGTATTTGAATAAAGGAAAGAAAACTATATCCAAGTAGGAGGCTCATGAGGGAGCAAGTAGCATTTTCTCACAGTCAGAAATTCAGGAGAAAGCCCCACCTGGGGAAATGCACAATGAGTGTATTCTTCTGTACTTGGGGTTTCTACTCCACATACTTCTCAGGCTACAGAAACACTTGCACATGGGGTTGCTTACAATCTGGGCTGGCCTTGACGGGGCACAGTGAGAAGACAAAGACTGCTTCTCTGTCATCTGCAACATTTCTGTCCCTTCGACTGTTGCAGAATTCACACAACCCTCACTGGCTTCCCTTCTGAGTCTCGCTAACGCAGGGCAGCAGTGAGTTACAATCAGCCTTGCCATATAATAATCTGAAGGTGGGGGTGAGCACTAAGAAGAGCCCGAAGGAATGAGTCAGAGGTTAGAGGAGGTTAGAAGAAAGACAGAAGTGTTCTCTGGTGTGCAGCTGGCCTAGACAGCTCAGAGAGAAGGAGGAGGCAGCGGGAGAGTGTGGGCGCAAAAAAGGGATGGTCTGCCTCTCTATTCTCCTTTAACTGACACGATGTTCTCAAGTCTTCCTTTAGGAGATTTTCTTGTTCAATCCCTGCCAATTGCTAAAGGGCCATTTTTCTAACTATCATAACCCGAACCTCCGTGTGTCCCTAAAGCTCTTCAGCTACAGAAATGCACTCTCTCTAAAGACTGTGAAATTAGAAATGGTCAAAAGATGTAAATTCTGTGCTCTCCTTTTCCATCCAATGCCACTTTTCGGTGGATGCTGTAGAAGCAATCACAAGTCTGGTTACCTAAACAACAGACATGTATTCTCTCAAGTATTCTGAGACCAAACGTCAGAAATCCAGGTGTTAGCAGTGGTGGCTCACGCCTTTAATCCTAGAACTCGGGAGACAGAGTCAGGTGAATCTCTAAGTCTGAGACCAGCCTAATTTACAGAGCTATTTCCAGGACAGCCAGGGCTACACACAGAGAAACCTTGTCTCAAAAAATCAAAACAAAAGAAAGGAAGGAAGGAAGGAAGGAAGGAAGGAAGGAAGGAAGGAAGGAAGGAAGGAAGGAAGGAAGGAAGGAAGCCAGGTGTTAGCAGGTCCCACTCTGTGTTCTAGGGGAGAGCCTCTCCATTCAGCCTCTGGAATGATTCCTTGGCTTCGTTGGCTTGTGGCCACCACATCCCCTAAGCTCTGCTTTTGTCCTCCCATCCCCTTCTCCTCTACTAAGTCTTGTCTCCTCTGCCTTTTGGGGTAAAGACACTTGTTGCTGGAGTCCGGGCTCATCCAAATAATCCAAGATGATACTTTTATCTTAAAAATATGAATTCTCATTACATCTATGAAGATTCTTCATTATAAGTTGACATTCACAGGCTCTAGAGAAATTGGGAGGCTACCATTCATCCCGGAACATCCCATTAGAAGCATAAGCAAGGGAAGAGGCAACATGTAAGGGAGCAGTACTCCTTTAGAGCCACAGGCCTGTCACCGATCCCTAGAGAGGCACCCACAAAGTGCTGCAGGCTCCTTCTGATGCTGGGTGACTCACTGATCGCTTCAAGGCCTCTTATCTACAAACGAGGGCTTGCTCGGATGTTTCTTCAGGACCCTTCCAACTTCAGCATCATGAGTCTACAGAAAATTCCAAGCATATTTTAAAGGCATCTGCACAGTTAGAAAACAGACAAAAATAATGTTTATCACAGGCAGCCTTGCACTCTGCAAATGCTGCTGACTGCTCTCTTTTTCCCTGGCAAGTAGGAGGGCTCCTGTAGTCCATCGATAAACCATTGCATTAACTAAAACATCAATCCTCAAAATCTTACATGGTGCAAAGAACAAGAAGTCCAACAATACTGAGCTCTTTCGTGTATGCAAAGCAGTCTATCAAAAATGGAGAGAAAGAAAAGAAGGAAGGAAAGACCTCAGCATAACTAATTTGAAGCAGAGACGTCTGCTAGCAGCTCGTAGTGGCTTGATGCATACTAGATATTGAACTCTGCTAGGGAAAGAGCATGACAAAATGGAAAATACATGAATTCTGGTTCAGTCTGATCTGAGATCAACACTAACTCTTGGAGATCATGACTGAAGATGTAGCTTAGTGGTACAGTGCTTACCTAGCATATTCACATCCCAAGGCTTGACTTCTTGTTTTACTGTCGGCACCCCTGTGAAAAGCCAGGAATGAGGGTGCACATCTGTAATTCTAGCACAGGGGAAGCCGAGACAGGAAGATCCCTGAAACTTACTACCAGCCAATCTTGCAGAAGCAAGAAGCTCCAGGTTGAGTGAAAGACTATGTATATGTATTATATATATATATATATATATATATATATATATACACAATAAAAATAAAAGATGGAAAATGATTGAGGAAGATACCCAATACCAACCTTTGCCTGTGCATGCACATACACACACAAAAACACATGCACACTCATGCCCCCCACACATGAGCATTCTCACGCACATAAAACTAGAACCTATATACTCATATGGAAAATTGGAAAAAGACAAAACTTGAAAATTCCACAGGGAACAGGGAAGACTCAGCTCCAGTAGGCACCCATGGAGCAGCAGCTGCTGATCTGTTTGCCCTGCCCAGAGGAAGGTAAGCAAACCTGACCTTAAACCAAGTTACAAAATGTCTGAAGTTCACTTTTCACCTGTTTTCCTGTGCTCTTCTTTCGCTTCTTGATAGGGAAGGAATGTGTCACTTACAGTTGTTTCTTGATTAAACACAAACTGTTCATAGCAAGATGCTGCCTCCGGTAGCCTTCCGGTTACATGATCTCTAAGGTAAAATGCATGTTAAAGAGTATGAGCGCAAAGACAAGGAGAGGCTGGGAATGGGAGGACGGAAGTTGACTCTGGAAATAAAATAATGTCTCCCATTTGACTCAGAAGGGGAATGCGAGTCAAACACTTTAGAAAGGGAGGAAAGAAAGAAACGCAAAAAGCAAACAAAGAAAAAAACCCAAACCCTGTCTCTACCAAAAGCCAGCCTCAAAGCCAGAGTCTCACTTCAATTCACAGCGGAAGGTGACTTAACTAAAACAATGGGAAAGAAAGTGCACGGTCTTGAGAAGGAGAAGCCTTGTCTACTGCCACCATCGTGTCTTTGAGATCACTTCATCTGCCCACAAAATATAAAAACGGATAATGGAGAATTTCTGATGTGAATTTATGCTTTAATATTTAAGGTTTGTTTTTTTTTTTTCCTATCCAAACTTTTCCAGGAGTTATTACCCGTGAGACCACATTAATGGTTCATTCTCAGGATGTTTGAAGCAAGCTGTGGGTACCCTGAAAGCCTAGCTAGGGAGTGGGGAGTCAGAGAGGAAAACAACAAAATTAAAGAACTTACTGAACAAGATTTTTTTGTAAGTTTAGCTAAATAGCATATGAAAATACATGTTACAAGATTTTTTACATGGTGGTACTGCATTAATACTACAGTTATTTTTTAAAACCTTTACAGCATAAATAATTTAAATTATTTTAACTTTTATGATTATTTATTTTATTTTACATATATGAGTGTTTTGCCTGCATGTGTTTATGTGTACTGCATGCGCTCCTGGTGCCCTTGGAGTTCAGAAGAGGGCAGTGAATTGCTTGTAAGCTGAATTGCAGATGGTTGTGAGGCACCGTGTGGGTGTGGGTAACCAAATTTTGACCAGAGGCTAGTGAGATGGCCCAGCATGTAGAAGTAAATTGCTGCCAGGCCAGACAACCTGAGTTCCATTCCCAGAACCTGCACAGGGGAGGCGGAGAATCAGTTCCTTATAGCCGCCCTCTGACCTCCACATGAATTCTGTAACACACACACGCACACACACACAAGAGAAGAAACTTTTACTTTTCCAGGCCAAAACAATCTAGTCATTGCAATTGATGCATTATATCTCACCCAAAAATGCTTCAACCTATCATTTTATAACTATCAAGATCATACAGTCTTAGAGGAGTTTTTTGGTTTTTTTTTTTTTTTAATTGGCCTGAGACCGGAGGTTTCATTAACTCTCACCAACATTACTCCAAAGAAGAGTCAGCTTCGAATAATTCAGTATAGTTTTTTAATTATGTATAACTATGCCAAGGTGTTCTTGGGGAGGAAAAACAGCCGACTCCCTCATAACCCTTACTAAGAATCTTACCATAGGGACTTTACTCTTATTTAAATTAAGAGTCAATCCTTTATTAAATATATTCTAACTAGCTACCACAATTATAGGAAAATCACCTCTATGAATGAAGAGATTAGGGACAGCAGAGGAAGGAAGGTCGAAACTGGTTTGCTGGGTTCCTCTAAAACTCAACACTCCACTGAATGCTTTGTAAAAATGTAAGGTGCTCTTAATATCACGTTTTCAGCCTTCTTTTATATGGCATCCTGTACAGTTAAACTTTGCCCTAGACTTTAGACAAGAATTACAGAAACTCATTGGAAAATGAGATAGCATCTTTACTTTTTAAAATCCTAGAATTTGTATGAGTTCTCTATATGAGTTGGAGGGCTGTCCTATTTAGATTGTTCAGTAATAATTCAATTCCTATTCTTTGCCTTTGTTGTTAAAATTATAAGCAGACAGAACATAAGGGAAATGTTGATATATAATGTATGTGTATACATAAATATTCATACACACATTTTTGTGGGTGCCCTATTTAAAATCATAATGCTTCACATAAACCTCCTATTGTGAGAATTGCAAAGACATAAAGAGAGAAACAATAACAGTTCTAGACAGAGAGAACATATTAATAACAATGTGATTATTTTAAGCTGCCCCCTTTTTGGTTTTTGTTTGTTTGTTTGTTTTTGTTTGCTGAAACGTGTGAAAAGTTAAGTGAAGCAAAGCAAAATCTTATCATTTCACTTCTATGTTGGATGGGCAGACTTGGCTTAACTTTCTTGGGCATTTCAACTCTGTTCAAATGCGTATGTTTATGTTTATGTTAATGTCTTTGTCTTGCAGAGCTGGGGATTAAATCCTCAGCACTAGGCAGACACTCCACCTCAAGGCTACATTTTATTTCTATTTTATAGGTATATGAATTAAAATATCTTCAAAATATGATAAAAATGGTAACCTCCAAAAATTTTTCCAAATAGTGCTGATAACCACAACCACTTCAGAAACAATGAGGTATTCTCCAACTCATTAGTAATGTTTGCTGACCAAAACCTAATGTCAGGAAAGGATGGGCAGCTGTTTGGTCACAGTCCCCTCTAACATCTGTGTCCTCTTTCATTTAAAAGTTATTTAGGGGCTGGAGAGATGGCTCAGAGGTTACAAGCACTGGCTGCTCTTGCAGAGGACCATTCCCTTGAGTTCATTCCCTAGCACCTACATGGCAGCTCCCAATCACTGTAGCTCCAGTTCCAGAGAGTCTGACACCCTCTTCTGAAGTCTATGGGCATCAGGCACACATGTGGTACACAGATATATGTTCAGGCAAAACATCGATACACACAGAATAAAAATAAATACACCTTTAAATGAAATAAAAGTTTTGATTTATATCCATTTCTCAGTTTTCAGGTATTTCCTTATATTCTGGAATCAGACATGAATTAATTAAAAATTAATGAATGTTAATCAGATCAGTAACTCATTCACCTTCTGTCCGAGTTAAGTTATTGTTATTTACGTACACACAAACAGACAGAATGAGAGAGAGATGGAGATGCGTTTTATTCTCTCCTGGCTTTTCAGCTCCATTCTTAACTTTTTATCTTTTTCAGACAGACACAGACCAATGCCCTGCCAACAGACAGTATTCACAAACAGCTCACGGCTGAGCAGCAACATTCTTGCACATGGTGACTGGGGAGATACTTAGAAAGCTCCATGGCATCTACCTCAGCCTCTAGCTAGTAACCCTGAAGTCCCTCTGACCAGGCCATTCCTTCATGACATTTATTGTAGCTTGAGTTTTCCTGCCTGGCCCACAGTCAGGACAAATCTTTGTCACCCGCCAGTCCCACAGCCGCTCAGACCCGACCAAGTAAACACAGAGACTTATATTGGTTACGAACTGTATGGCCGTGGCAGGCTTCTTGCTAACTGTTCTTACAGCTTAAATTAATCCATTTCCATTAATCTATACCTTGCCACGTGTCTCGTGGCTTACCAGCATCTTCACATGCTGTTTCTCATCATGGCGGCTGGCAGTGTCTCTCTCACTCAGCCTTCTATTTCCCAGCTTTATTCTCCTCCTTGTCCCGCCTACACTTCCTGCCTAGCCAATGGCCAATCAGTGTTTTATTTATTGACTAATCAGCAACACATTTGCCATACAGAACATCCCACAGCAATTTATGATTGCTTAACTTCTGTGACAAGCCTCTTTTAGGGTAATCCTCATAATTATGCTCCCCTATGGGACATCCAGGCTGTTCGTTTGGGCAAAAAAAAAAAAAAAAACCAGTCAGGGTGGGCTAGAAGTCCCTGACTTATGATTTCCAAACCTCAGTAGCCCTCTGAGGTCTGGACTAACCACTGATTCTCTTGCAGCTTTTCAGTGAAATTGTCTTTGGATTCATGCAAAAATGATGGCCTTGCCCACTTTTCCCAACTTCATAAAAGGTGTTTAAAGAAAAAGCTAGGCTAGAAGAAGCACGTAAGCTAAGTCACTGTGTTTTTCACAGTGTAAGAGGTCACTTGTAACAAACTGCTTGGGAAGGTGAGGGAGAGAAGTTAGCATCACCTGTAATTCAAAGCAAACGTTCAGTTTGCAAGTGTGACTCTAAGTTCAACCTAGGGAACCAAAAGACTCCAAAAAGTCTAAAGCCATCTTCAACCTGTTCTCATCTTTCCTCTATCCTGAATTCTGTTATATCAGTTTAACCATCTGCTTCTCTT